>NC_041387.1:641262597-641278000 GCF_002162155.2 Triticum dicoccoides
GAGGAGGAGGCGCGACCGGGGCGGGGAGGCGGCGGGGCGGTGCACGACGGGGCGGGGAGGCGGAGGGGCGGCCGGGGCGGTGCGCGACGGGGCGCGACGCGGCGGGAGGGCCACTGAGCAGGGTGGCCGTAGGCCGGCGGCGGCCGGATCTGGGAAGGGGAGCTGAAAACTCCCTCCCGCGCGAAACTGACGAGAGAACCGGGTCGGGGAGGGGTTGGGCTGCCAACCCCTGTTTCTACAGGCTGGGAAGGAGAATAGGGGTTGAGCCTCTAAAAAAATTTAAGGGTTTAAGGGTTAAGGGGTTCTATTCTTTGCGATTTTTTCGTCTCAACCCGTAAAAAAAACGGTTATTTTTGAGGGTTTGAGGGTTCAGGGATACTACTAGTAATGCTCTAAAGCCGGCACACCCGCAACGCCAACCTCTTCTCGTAAAGAAAAAAAAACGCCAGACTCTTCAATGATGTCTCCTCCTTGATGGAGAACATCTCCGGCACTCTTCTAGCACTCTCGCCTCGCTTTGTCTCCTCGATCCGCCTGGGATCCTCCTGCACGCAGCCTACTTGCTCTCCTCTGCCTCTGCTCGCCGCCCCCCTGCCGTCGCCCGGCGGCGTTCCTCCCGCCGACATCCTCTCCTCCCAGATCTCTGCAGAGCGCGTCCTCCTGGCCTACCTCACGTGCGTGCCGCCCGCCGCTTCACACACCAGCGCCGCCACCTTGCTGCCGTCCCGGCGAGCCTCCCTACAGCCGCCGCTGGCCTCTTCATCCTGCCCCGCGCCTAGCTGCCCTCCGCCTCCCCTGCTTCCGTGACATCGCCTGCAATATTGCAAAGGCAATGTCTGCCATTTTCCCTCTTCTCTCTTCTCTTCCCCATTATTGCAATGGAGATTAATTAATTGCATCATGGATCTGGTTTAGTGTTTTATAACCGATTTGGTCTCAGTTGGTAGATTTAGTGAGAACCTCACCTCAATCGATGATAGTTCAACTGTCTCTGCTCCAAATCTGCAGGTCTCTGCTCCAAATGTCTGCTGAGTATCTTCTTCAATGAGCCAAAATCAATCGCTTGGTGCAGTTCCAATTTGTGCTTACTATCCAATACTAATTTCTAAGAGGCTACATCTCAAGGAGGTACACATTTCTATGCCACCAGTTTCTGCAGGCCCGTCTGCCTGTCTCAAGCACACTAACTTCTTTGTATGCTCTAGGTCTGAATAACACCGTGTAGTGTGTGAACAAATTTTAAACCAATGTTTGTAGCAAACCAAAAGCATTAGCCTCGTCTTCACATAGTAGGTTCATATTCAGTCTAGTTTATACAACAATCCAGAGCCACAATATAGTATGAAAAAAGGACTGCAAGTTGCAAATGCAAGTATACATGCTCAGAGCTGCTAAATTTGCACACATAGTTTGCACAATCATAATGGAGATCATCAATGTAATCAAAATTTAATCCATGTAGTAATTGGACACATCATAAAGAAATAACTATGAACGAGTGAGTGGTTCAAGACATGAAGATATGCTCCTTGAAGATGCTGAAGTAGTTTTGAATTCTAACTCCGAAGTTGACTTTTGGATTGTTATGTAGAATCAATGGTTCTGTAGAATTGAAATGATGAATGTAAGGTTAGAAAATTAGCAATGCAATGTGAAACTTCAATGCGTAAGTTGTTAGTAAATGAACCTAAATTTTTTGAAAAAAGATTTCAAAGGTTTCATTACCTATTTGGTGAGGACTTCTGTGTAGATAATATTTTTTGTGTATGCCTCCTTTGTAATGATTGTTTGATTCTTATTCTTTCTGTCCTCCTTTGTGTTTGTACCTTTTGTACCGATCTTCTTATTATTTCCCGTCTTCTTCTCCTTCTTCGTTTTGTTCTCCTTTGTGTCTGTGTCTCCTGCACCGATCTTCTTATCCATCCCCTTGTTCTCATCATGTGTTGTAGTTAATACTTTTATGTTTGATGTCGCGGTCGCTCTAGAAAGAGCAACATATAGTTGACCATGTGAGAAAACCGGTTCAGGCAGGTAGACGCCGACATTTGGTATTGTCTGACCTTGCAATTTGTTTATTGTCATTGCAAAACTTAGTCTCACTGGAAATTGTTTCCTCTTGAAATTGAACGGGAACATGTCGTCGTCAGATGGGCATAATGGTATTCGTGGCAAGAAAACTCGCATTCCAGAGTGCTGCCCTACTACAATCTCTGCATCAATTGCATTTTTCTGGAATCCACGTACGACCAATCTTGTGCCATTGCAGAGTCCATTAGCGGGGTCGATGTTCCTCAGTAGTATGATTGGACAATTTATTTTCAGCTTTAGCATATGTGGAGGCAGTCCATTTGGGGTGAGGGTGTTTAGGAATTCTGGTGGATAGTAGTTATGTGGGTCGTCTTCTACATAGTCGAAGCTGTGGTACACCATCTCCTCTCCTTTGAAGCGATCAATCATTTTTAGGTTTACTCTGTCTACAGAGTCGTTCCTTGTGGATAAAATTGCTCTTGACGTGATGTACTTTGGATCTTTTAGGGAAGAATTGTCCGTTTCGTAGATACTGTCGATGAGTCTATCTAGGCCATTATCATCCGTCTTATGTGGCACGCATATACTTGTAGGTAGAAGTATTTCACTATCATAATTTGTCTCCTCGGTTTCGTTTCCAATGCGTAGTAGGTATTCTGCGAACCACTTGTCGTTTTGAGCCCTCATGTTGTGCACAAGCTTCAATTGACACATGGATTCTAGAGCTCGGACCAGCGTAGTGATGCATCTACTATCTGGGCTCTTGTTCCCTTTCGAACAACAGGGAGCACTTGCCTAAAGTCTCCTCCAAATACGATTGTTTTTCCACCGAATGGAAGATTTGGTCTGTCCATTATGTCTCGCATGCTTTTGTCTAGCGCCTCCACTGTCTGCCTCTTAGTCATAGATGCTTCCTCCCAGATTATTAGTGATGCTGCTTGGAGTAGCTTGGCTGTCCCACTTTGTTTTGTAAATTGATACGTTTCCAACGTATCTACAATTTATGAAGCATTTATGCTATTATATTATCTGTTTTGAATGATTACGAGCTTTATTATACACTTTTATATTACTTTTGGGACTAACCTATTAACCGGAGGCCCAACCCATATTGCTGTTTTATTGCCTGTTTTAGTATTTCGAAGAAAAGGAATATCAAACGGAGTCCAAACGGAACGAAACCTTCGGCAGCGTGATTTTTGGGAAGAATATGATCTGAGAGACTTGGAGTGCAAGTCAGAGGAGCGTCGAGTAGGCCACGAGATAGGAGGGCGCACCCACCCCCTGGGCGCGCCCCCCTGTCTCGTGGGCCCCTCGAGCACCCCCCGACCGACTTCTTTCGCCTATATAAGCCCACGTACCCTAAAAACATCGACAACAAAGATAGATCGGGAGTTTCGCCGCCGCAAGCCTCTGTAGCCACCAAAAACCTCTTGGGAGCCCGTTCCGGCACCCTACCGGAGGGGGGAAGCCATCACCGGTGGCCATCTTCATCATCTCGGCGCTATCCATGACGAGGAGGGAGTAGTTCACCCTCGAGGCTGAGGGTATGTACCAGTAGCTATGTGTTTGATCTCTCTCTCTCTCGTGTTCCCTTTATGGCACGATCTTGATGTATCCCGAGCTTTGCTATTATAGTTGAATCTTATGATGTTTCTCCCCCTCTACTCTCTTGTAATGGATTGAGTTTTCCCTTTGAAGTTATCTTATCGGATTGAGTCTTCAATGATTTGAGAACACTTGATGTATGTCTTGCCGTGCTTATTTGTGGTGACAATGGGATATCATGTGCCACTTGATGTATGTTTTGGTGACCAACTTGCGGGTTCCGCCCATGAACCTATGCATAGGGCTTGGCACACGTTTTCGTCTTGACTCTCCGGTAGAAACTTTGGGGCACTCTTTGAAGTAGTTTGTGTTGGTTGAATAGATGAATCTGAGATTGTGTGATGCATATCGTATAATCATGCCCACGGATACTTGAGGTGACAATGGAGTATCTAGGTGACATTAGGGTTTTGGTTGATTTGTGTCTTAAGGTGTTATTCTAGTACGAACTCTTGAATAGATTGATCCGAAAGAATAACTTTGAGGTGGTTTCGTACCCTACCATAATCTCTTCGTTTGTTCTCTGCTATTAGTGGCTTTGGAGTGACTCTTTGTTGCATGTTGAGGGATTGTTATATGATCTATCTATGTTATTATTGTTGAGAGAACTTGCACTAGTGAAATTATGAACCTTAGGCCTTGTTTCCTACCATTGCAATACCATTTACGCTCACTTTTATCGCTTGCTACCTTGCTGTTTTTATAATTTCAGATTACAAATATCTTTATCTACCATCCATATTGCACCTGTATCACCATCTCTTCGCCGAACTAGTGCACCTATACGATTTACCATTGTATTGGGTGTGTTGGGGACACAAGAGACTCTTTGTTATTTGGTTGCAGGGTTGTTTGAGAGAGACCATCTTCATCCTACGCCTCCCACGGATTGATAAACCTTAGGTCATCCACTTGAGGGAAATTTTCTATTGTCCTACAAACCTGTGCACTTGGAGGGCCAACAACGTCTACAAGAAGAAGGTTGTGTAGTAGACATCAAGCTCTTTTCTAGCGTCGTTGCCGGGGAGGTGAGTGCTTGAAGGTATATCTTTAGATCTTGCAATCGAGTCTTTTAGTTTCTTGTTTTATCACTAGTTTATTTTATAAAAGAAAACTACAGAAAAAATGGAATTGAGTTTGTCTCATACGCTTCATCTTTTTAATATCTTTCGTGAGAATGATGGTAAGGAAAATTGTGCTCAAGTGCTAGAAGAAGAAATCTATAAAATGTTTGTCACTAAATCTTTGAATGATGAGCATGATTGCAATGTTATTAGTATGAATTCTTTGAATACCCATGATGCTAATGATATGCAAAACCACAAGCTTGGGGATGCTACGCTTAATGAAGATGATATTTTTAGCATCCCAAGTTTTGATATGCAAAGTTGTTATGATGATAACATGCCTCTTACCTATGATGATTATATTGATGAAAGTGGGTTTGGAAGAGTGTCAACTTTAGGAAGTAGTGATTCCACTATTTTGAAAGATGTTGAATCTTATTGTGATGAATATGAAAGTGGATTTCCAAGAGTGTCAATTTTATTTAGTGATTCCACTATCTTGGGAGAGGTTTCAATCGATTATGATGAGAACGAAGTTGCTACTTATGATGATTATTGTGATGAAACTTATGCTATAAAAAGTAGTGATGATTATATTTATACAACTTGTCATGATTATAATTACCCTTTTTCTGAACATTACTCTTTTAATGTGGAAACAATTTATAGTATTCAAGTCTCTTATGATACTCTCACCATTCCGAATGAGAAGAATTTTGCTTATGTGGAGAGTAGTAAATTTTCTATGCTTGTAGATCATGAAAAGAATGCTTTAGGTGCTGGTTATATTGTTGAATTCATTCATGATTCCAATGAAAATTATTATGAGGGAGGAACATATACTTGTAGGAATTGCAATAATATCAAGTTTCCTCTCTATATGTTGAAAATTTTGAAGCTATGCTTGTTTTACCTTCCTATGCTAGTTGATTATTGTTCCCATAAGTTGTTTGCTCACAAAATCCCTATGCATAGGAAGTGGGTTAGGCTTAAATGTGATAGTCATATTCTTCATGATGCTCTCTTTATGTTTCAATTCTTATCTTTTATGTGAGCATCATTGAAATCATCATGCCTAACTAGAAAGGCATTAAAGAAAAGTGCTTGTTGGGAGACAACCCAATATTTAACCTTACTATTTTTTGTGTCCACATGATTATGCTACTGTATTAATCATGTTTTATATCTTTTGTTTCAATAAAGTGCCAAGTAGAACCTTTGGGAAGACTTGGGTGAAGTCTTTATGATCTTGCTGTAAAAAAACAGAAACTTTAGCGTTCACGAGTTTAGCTGCCATTTTTTTTACAGAAGAGCGCTTTTAGGTTGATTCTTTTTGCAGATGATTAATAGACAAATTCCTCAAGTCCACCAATTTATTTCATAATTTTTTGGGTTCCAAAAGTATACCTTTGATACAGATTACTACAAACTGTTCTGTTTTTGACAGATTCTGTTTTCAATGTGTTGTTTGCTTATTTTGATGAATCTATGGCTAGTATGTAAGGGTATGAACCATAGAGAAGTTGGAATACAGTAGGTTTAACACCAATATGAATTTATAATGAGTTCATTACAGTACCTAAGTGGTGATTTATTTTCTTATACTAACGGAGCTTACGAGTTTTGTTTTGAGTTTTGTGTGGTTGAAGTTTTCAAGATTTGAGTAAAGATTCAATGGACTATGGAATAAAGAGTGGCAAGAGCCTAAACTTGGGGATGCCCAAGGCAATCCAAGGTAATATTCAAGGACAACAAAGCAACTAAGCTTGGGGATGCCCCGGAAGGCATCCCCTCTTTCGTCTTCGTTCATCGGTAACTTTACTTGAAGCTATATTTTTATTCACCACATGATATGTGTTTTGCTTGGAGTGTCATTTTATTTTGTTAGTATTTGATTTCTGTTATTTAGAATAATGTTTTACTTCTTTATTTTCAATAAAAATGTCAAGGATAGCCTTTACCATGCTTATTTTGCTAGTATACATGTTGCTGTTTGAAAACACAAAGTTTACCGCTGTTGCAAAATTCCCTAGAAAAGTCAGAGAGTGATATAATGTTGAATCTTTTTGCATAATGAGCTATGATAAATATTTTACAGCGTAGTATTTTTCTAATAATTTTTTGAGTTAGGGAAGTATGATGAATCTTGCATTCTTTACAGACTATACTGTTTTGGCAAATTGCTGTTATGTTTGCATTGTTTGCATATGTTTGCTTGTTTAATGATTCTATTTGAGGATAGGAGTATTAAATATGCAGAGACATTTAGTATGCAATGTTGAATAATAATTTTAGTGATTTGTTACAGTAGAAGATGATAAGCTTTTTGCATGATTTTATACTAACTTATCTCACGAGTTCTTGTTGAGTTTGTTGTGGATGAAGTTTTCGAGATTTAGGAAATAGAGATATAAAAGGAATTAAGGAGACACAAAAGCTCAAGCTTGGGGATGCCCAAGGCACCCCAAGATAATATTTCAAGAAGTCTCAAGCATCTAAGCTTGGGGATGCCCCGGTAGGCATCCCACCTTTCTTCTTCAACAACTATTGGTTAGTATCGGTTGAGCCTAAGTTTTTGCTTCTTCATATGAGTCGTGCTATCCTTGCAATGCCATTTTTGTTTTACTTTGCTTGCTGTATGAATGAAATACTAAGATATGAAATTCTTAAATGAGAGAGAGTCTTCTCATAGTTACGCAATTATTTAGCTACTCATTGATCTTCACTTATATCTTTTTGGAGTAGTTTTTCATTAACTCGTGTGCTTCACTTATATCCTATGAGTAAATGGTTGAATGAGTTGAATGTTATAAATCTGAAATTATATATGTTTCATTTGCTTATCCCATGGGGAGTAATGACTTCACATCTAAGATGTAGAGGTTGTAAATTTATTGACGGTTAGCAAGCATTGTATTGGTCATTTGAACAATTCATGAAAGAATATTGAAGGAAGAGAGATTTCACATATAAATATATTATCATAGACATGTTTTATAATTATGAGCACTCATTAAGTATGACATGCTAAAGAGTTGATGTTGGACAAGGAAGACAACGTGATGGGTTATGTTTCCTCACATCTCAGTTAAAGTATATTGTCATGGATCATTCAAACATGTTGAGCTTGCCTTTCCCCCTCATGCTAGCCAAAAATTCCTAGCACCAAGTAGAGATACTACTTGTGCTTCCAAATATCCTTAAACCCGATTTTTGCCATGAGAGTCCACCATACCTACCTATGGATTGAGTAAGATCCTTCAAGTAAGTTGTTATCGGTGCAAGCAATAAAAATTGCTCTCTAAATATGCATGACTTATTAGTGCAGATAAAATAAGCTTTGTACGATCTTGTTATGGAAGCAATAAAAGCGACAGACTGCATAATAAAGGTCCATATACAAGGGGCAATATAAAGTGACGTTCTTTCGCATTAAGATTTTGTGTATCCAACCCTAAAAGCGCATGACAACCTTTGCTTCCCTCTGCAAAGGGCCTATATTTTACTTTATGTCTTTTACTTTATGCAAGAGTCAAGGTGATATTCACCTTTCCCTTTTTCATTTTATCCTTTGGCAAGCACTTTGTGTTAGGGTGATCCTGATATATATATCCAATTGGATGTAAGTTAGCATGAACTATTATTGTTGACATCACCCAAAGGTTAATACGTTTGGAGGCAACATTATAAGCCCCTATCTTTCTCTGTGTCTGATTAAAACTCCATAACCACAAGTATTGCGTGAGTGTTAGGAATTGTAGAAGACTATATGATAGTTGAGTATGTGGAGTTTGCTAAATCAAATCTCTGACATAGACCCTTCTTGAAAATAAGATGAATTGCAATTGTTTGATGACTAAGAATGAAGTTTGCTAGTTTTCAAGAAAGTTTATGGTCTATGCTTTAACATGTGAATAGCTTGTTACTTGATCATGAAAAGTTTTATGAGATGAACTACTATTATGACATATAAACATGATAGAAAAGGTGATTGAAATTATCATTGATCAAACTTGTGCACCTGCTAGCATTCACACTTCATAAATTCTTTCTTTTATCATTTACCTACTCGAGGGCGAGCAGGAATTAAGCTTGGGGATGCTGATACGTCTCCAACGTATCTATAATTTATGAAGCATTCATGCTATTATATTATCTGTTTTGAATGATTATGGGCTTTATTATACACTTTTATATTACTTTTGGGACTAACCTATTAACCAGAGGCCCAACCCATATTGCTGTTTTATTGCCTGTTTCAGTATTTCGAAGAAAAGGAATATCAAACGGAGTCCAAACGAAACGAAACCTTCGGCAGCGTGATTTTTGGGAAGAATATGATCCGGGAGACTTGGAGTGTAAGCCAGGGGAGCGCCGAGGAGGCCACAAGATAGGAGGGCGCGCCCACCCCCCGGGCGCGCCCCCTGTCTCGTGGGCCCCTCGAGCACCCCCCCGACCGACTTCTTTCGCCTATATAAGCCCACGTACCCTAAAAACATCAACAACAAAGATAGATCTGGAGTTCCGCCGCCGCAAGCCTCTGTAGCCACCAAAAACCTCTCGGGAGCCCGTTTAGGCACCCTGCCGGAGGGGGGAACCCATCACCGGTGGCCATCTTCATAATCCCGACGCTATCCATGATGAGGAGGGAGTAGTTCACCCTCGAGGCTGAGGGTAGGTACCAGTAGCTATGTGTTTGATCTCTATCTCTCTCGTGTTCTCTCTCGTGTTCTCTCTATGGCACGATCTTGACGTATCCCGAGCTTTGCTATTATAGTTGAATCTTATGATGTTTCTCCCCCTCTACTCTCTTGTAATTGATTGAGTTTTCCATTTGAAGTTATCTTATCGGATTGAGTCTTTAATGATTTGAGAACACTTGATGTATGTCTTGCCGTGCTTATATGTGGTGACAATGGGATATCATGAGCCACTTGATGTATGTTTTTGTGACCAACTTGCCGGTTCCGCCCATGAACCTATGCATAGGGGTCGGCACACGTTTTCGTCTTGACTCTCCGGTAGAAACTTCGGGGCACTCTTTGAAGTAGTTTGTGTTGGTTGAATAGATGAATCTGAGATTGTGTGATGCATATCGTATAATCATGCCGACGGATACTTGAGGTGACAATGGAGTATCTAGGTGACATTAGGGTTTTGGTTGATTTGTGTCTTAAGGTGTTATTCTAGTACGAACTCTTGAATAGATTGATCCGAAAGAATAACTTTGAGGTGGTTTCGTACCCTACCATAATCTCTTCGTTTGTTCTCCGCTATTAGTGGCTTTGGAGTGACTCTTTGTTGCATGTTGAGGGATTGTTATATGATCTATCTATGTTATTATTGTTGAGAGAACTTGCACTAGTGAAAGTATGAACATTAGGCCTTGTTTCCTACCATTGCAATACCGTTTACGCTCACTTTTATCGCTTGCTACCTTGCTGTTTTTATAATTTCAGATTACAAATACCTTTATCTACCATCCATATTGCACTTGTATCACCATCTCTTCGCCGAACTAGTGCACCTATACAATTTACCATTGTATTGGGTGTGTTGGGGACACAAGAGACTCTTTGTTATTTGGTTGCAGGGTTGTTTGAGAGAGACCATCTTCATCCTACGCCTCCCACGGATTGATAAACCTTAGGTCATCCACTTGAGGGAAATTTGCTACTGTCCTACAAACCTATGCACTTGCAGGCCCAACAACGTCTACAAGAAGAAGGTTGTGTAGTAGACATCATAAATCCACAAATAGCCCCATCGTCTATTTTTAGTGGAATCCTGAACCTCGAGTGTGCAGTCCTACCTCCGTGCATTATGGAAGCAGCAACACCGGAAGTGGCCGTCGCCACAGCAGTCTTGCCTTGTCCGCGTATTGTGGCCAAGAGTGCCCTATAAAGAAAAGTTTTTCCTGTGCCTCCCGGTCCATCGACAAAGAATATGCCTCCTCTTTGGCGGTCAATTGCTTGTAGGATTTCATCATAGGCCTTTCTCTGCTCGTTGTTTAGGTTTCTATGTAAAGATGTGTCTTTCGGGTCCACCTTGATAGAGGTCTCCTTGATGATCTCCCTAGGTACGTCGTCTGCCGTCTCATGTTGTTTCTCGATCTATGGAAGAGGAAATGATTTTATGTCTTTTCCCATTGAGTGCAACATGTCTCTGATATTTCTAAGCAACATCTGTTCGACCGTGTGCTTGCATTTGCAGTTTCTGCTATAGTCTTATGACATTGACTCGAGGTGTTTGTTCCAGAGGCTACGGACGTTGCTGGGCTCGCAAAACACCAGGATTATCGCAAATAGCCTTCGTAGCGATGATGGCATTCGAAACAACTCCGCTTATGTCATGCAATCATCCAATGTGTCAGCCTCAATGAGCCCCCGTTTTTCTGCAGCTTCACGGAAGGTTGGCATTAGTTGTCCTTCGACCGTTCTTAGGTCTTCGTAGCTGGTGGCGCCTGCCACATGGTTTAGGAGAACTCGAAGATAGTACGTTCTCCTTCAGTCGGGTGTGCTGAGACGATTCTGCCAACTTGGAACAGAGCTGTAACGCCCCGAATCTGATGCGCCAGGTGTCTTCCAGTTATTCGTCATTGTTGCCATGTCATTTGCTTGCGTGTTGCATTTTGCCATGTCATCATATGCATTTCATCTGCATGTTTTCTCAAAACTGGCATCCGTTCGGGTCTCCCCGGTTCTCTCCGTTGTCCGTTCTGAGCCCAATCACACTCGCACGCACTCGTCGCCCCTCTTAGACCTTGTTTCGTGAGCGAGAGAAAAATGTTCTTGGAATAGGCCGAGATTTGCCGAGTGGCCTTGGTATATGTCACGCCCAATATGCGATACTATCCTAAAGAGACTCGAAGGTCCCACCAAGGATAGAACCGCATATTGAAACGCTTTTGCAAGGTGGATATCATTACATCAACATTACATAATAGATGGGGATACATCCAATACATCCAAAGACACATGAATACAACAATATATCATACATGAGAACAACATCCGACTACGGATGAAACACAAACAGAAGCTCAAACGACATCCACCCTGCTAGCCCAGGCTGCCGACCTGGAACCTATCCCCTGATTGAAGAAGAAGCAGAAGAAGAACTCCAAAAAAAGAAACATCGCTCTTGCGTCATGATCATCGCATAACCTGTACCTGCAACTATTGTTGTAGTAATCTGTGAGCCACGAGGACTCAACAATCCCATTACCATGGGTATCAAGACTAGCAAATCTTAATGGGTATGGAAAAGGATAAGTGGTGAGGCTACAACAGCGACTAAGCATATATGGTGGCTAACATACGCAAATAAGAGCGAAAAGAGAGAAAATGGAACGGTCGTAGCAATGATCAAGAAGTGATCCTGAACTCCTACTTACGTCAAACATAACCCCAAAACCGTGTTCACTTCCTGGACTCTGCCGAGAAGAGACCATCACGGCTACACACACGGTTGATGCGTTTTAATTCGGATCTGGTGTCAAGTTATCTACAACCGGACATTAACAAATTCCCATCTGCCACATAACCGCGGGCACGGCTTTCGAAAGTTTATACCTTGCAGGGGTGTCCCAACTTATCCCATGATAAGCTCTCGCGATCAATGAAGGATATACCTTCTCCCAGGAAGACCCGATCAGACTCGGAATCCCGGTTTACAAGACATTTCGACAATGGTAAAACAAGACCAGCAAAGCCACCCGATGTGCCGACAAATCCAGATAGGAGCTGCCCATATCTCGTTCTCAGGGCAACACCAGATGAGACTAGCTATGAGTAAAACCAGACTTCAAGTTTCCCCAAGGTGGCCCCGCAGGCAGCTCGGTTCGGACCAACACTTAGACAAGCATTGGCCCGGGGGGCTAAAATAAAGATGACCCTCGGGTTGGCCAACCCAAGGGAAGGGTATAGGTGGTGGTGAGCCAAATGGTAAAACCAAGGTTGGGCCTTGCTGGAGGAGTTTTATTCAAAGCGAACTGTCAAGGGGGTCCCATAAATCACCCAATCGCGTAAGAAACGCAAAATCCGGGAACATAACACCGGTGTGGCAAGAGTTGGAACAAATAACTAGGCATAAGGCCGAGTCTTCCACCCTTTACCAAGTATATAGATGCGTTAATTAAATAAGAGATATTGTGATATCCCAACATAATCCTGTCCACCATGGAGCAATCTTCAACTTCACCTGCAACTAACAAAGCTATAAGAGGGGCTGAGCAAAAGCGGTAACATAGCCAAGCAACGGTTTGCTAGGAAGGGTGAAAAGGTTAGAGGCTGACATGGCAATTTGGGAGGCTTGAAGAGCAAAAGATAGGTAGTGCAGCAAAGCGATAGAAGGAAGCAACTAGCATAGCAATGATAGTAGTGAGATCCAGGGTACCGATCATCTTGCCTGAAATACCGCAAGGAATAAGAACGAGTCCATGAACAAGATGAACGGATGAAGCCACGAAGACGAACCAAGCGTAGACGAACGAATCCTCACGATCGCAACGAAACGGGAACTATCGAGAAGAAGCACACAACATGGTAAACACACCACCCATATACAAGACATGATGCACAATCAAGTATGATGCAAGACAAGGCTACATGAAGCTACTCATGGCAAGAGATGATGCAAACAAGAGCAACCCATCAAGGCAAGTTTAAATGAGGCCGGGAACAACATATAACAATTCCGGTAAGTCCTCATATGCAAGTTTCGAAATTGGTCCAGATCTGAATAAACCTTAGGTTCAAGTTGTTAAACAGAAAGTTAAGATGCACCAAGATGATCTACACGAGATTCTAGTCAAGTTACATATAAAGTTCATTTAATTCGGAGCTACGGCCTAGAAAGTATGAGCAAAACAAGTTAAACATGGCATTGATGCAAAATGCATACAAACATCAAGAAAACACCTCAAAACAAGGATGCAACATGATAATATGAAACTACATGCAAAATCAAGCAAGTTTCATATATAGCACACTCAAAACGGAGCAACGGTTCAACACATACACTCTATACAAGTTTAAAGGACAAGCTATCCAAAACAGCAACTAGGCATCTTGCAAGCATCAAAACAATATGCTACAGCACCCCAACATGAAAACAAAAGGCATGGGCATGATGTACAGGTAAATCATAACAAAACATGAACACTGAGCTATCTCCAGAAATCACTAGAACATGCTCAAAAAGACATGGCAAGATTGCATATAATAACAGTTTACAGGCTTTGCAGAAATAACATCAGGTTGCAATGTTTAGAGCTATCAAACAACATGCTACAGGAACTTATCATAGAAAATTAAGGCATGGCATGATACTACTAAATACATAGAACAAAAGTCCTTTACTGACCATGAGCCCAAAAGGATCATAAGATATGATGGCACCCATGTAAACATGGCAAGTTTCGTTAACAGATTCAACAAACAGGGCATGGCAGGAACAACGATAAGTAGGCATGTTGGTGAGCTTGTACCACTCACCACAGAGCAATACATGGCATGATAAGGTGACCAACAGTAAGAATACATATTTATGAAGCTAAGCATGGCAAGAGCAAGTTCATAGGGTACATGGATCACTAGAAAAGCACATGGCAAAACTGAACTTAATGTTAACAGGCTGACAACAACATTATTTAGCAAGTTTGGAGCAAGATTACAATAAGCTACAACAGGCTATAAATGCAACCAGGGGCGTGAATGGATATATCATGACATGTATAACAAAACATCCTTAGTGAACATCACCAGATTATGCATAGAATGACTTGTAGCAGCAGGTTTACATAGCATCATAATATAACAGATTCAGCCTAGCAAAACAGCAACAACAAGTACCCTACTTAACAAGCTTGATGCACTCAGTACAAGACTCACAAAAATACATGGAAGGCACCCCTGTAAAGATGACATGATGTAGGACAAAATACATGTAGACATCAACCTCATAGGATGCACACACAAAATGCAACGAAAAAGACAAATCATCAAGTTATAACAGTTTCAGCAGATTAACATCATATAGCACTCTTGCAACGATGATTTAGGCATCAAGATGATCTCAAAAAAGCATTACACAATGGAATGAAATGTAGAGAATCTCACAACGAACATTTTGATATATTACACGCCGCAAACGGAGCAACACACATCAAGATATGGCAGGTCAAACATGGCACCAGAATGTAAAGTTTTCAGGACTTAGCAGTTTTTCTGAAAAAAACGGAGTGCGCGCGGGATAACTAAATCACGCACGGGCGGGGTTTAGGCGGGTGGCTCACCAGTGGGCTCGGCCCATGTGAAGTGGAGGTGAGGCAGGCCGGGCCTTGGGCCGGCAGATCCGGGTTGGGGCGAGGCCGGCCCATCAGGGGGTTGCTCGACCTCCTCCTCTGCTCGAGACGAGCAGGAGGCCACGGTGGCGGCTGCTGGTGACGAGGAGGCGAGGATGGGGCGGGGACCGCCCGGATCCAGGCGGATCCGGCGTAGGGCGGCCAGATTTGGCCATCGGAGGTGCCGATGGAAGCTAGGTGCGTCCTTCCGCGACGGGAGCACGGGCGTGGAGGAGGCAGAGGCCTCGGCGGCGGAGAAGGGGTCGCCGGCGGGGAGCTGCGGGGCGCGGCAGAGCCGGACGACGCAGGGGCGCGCTGCGAGGCGGCGAGGTCCAGTGACCTGCAAGGCGGCGGC
>NC_041387.1:641278253-641282528 GCF_002162155.2 Triticum dicoccoides
GCGCGCGAGGGCGCGGGGGCGGCGAGGCGCGGGCCCGGGCGGGCCTACCTTGGGCCCCGCGGGCCGCGGCGGGTGCGGGAGGAGAGAGAAGGTCGGCGGTGGTGATGTGGCGGCGGCGGATTGGCTGTAGGCGGCGGCGGAGCTGAGGTGGCGGCCTCCGATTCGTCGGAGCGACATGGCGGCGGCGGTGGACACGTCCGGTGCGGAGGCGGACATGTCCGGCGGTGGGGAGGAGTTTGGGTAGGGTTTGGACTGCGCGAAAATTCGGGGAGGGGCACATATTTATAGGTAGAGGGAGCTAGGAGGCTCCAAATGAGGTGCGGTTTTTGCCCACACGATCGTGATCGAACGACCGAGAACATGGAGGGGGTTTGGATGAGTTATTGGGCCACTTTGGAGGGGTGTTGGTCTGCAACATAAAGAGGGATTCGGGCTACGCGGTTAACCGTTGGAGTATCAAATGACCTCCAAATGGCAAGAAACTTGACAGACGGTCTACCGGTGCTATACCAAGGCCGGTTGGCAAATCTCGGGCCATTCCGAGAAAGTTCAACACCCACTCACAACAAGAGACAAAAGGGGGACGCCGGAGGACATAGGAGTGCCGGATTGCAAAACGGACAAAGGGGAAAATGCTCGGATGCATGAGACGAACACGTATGCAAAATGAAACGCACATGATGACATGGCAATATGCAACACGCAAGCAACTGACATGTCAACTATGGCGAATAACTGGCAGACACCTGGCGCATTGAATCCGGGGTGTTACAACACTCCTCCACTAACAAGAGATCTCGTCCCGAGATCTTAGGACCGAGATGGAAGGGAAAAGGGATGAGTGAAACAAGAACTCCAGAGAAGAAGCAAAGAATCGAGAGCACTTGAGAAGAAGAGAGGAACGACGAGAATGACGAGAATCAAAAGCTCACGGAATCAGATAGACTATGAAACCACTCTGGTTAGAACGAGATAAGAAACGAATAAGACTGAAAGAATTTAGGCAGCACTCCGGCTGAAACATGGAGGAATAGAACATGAACTAGAGAGGATGGAATGATACTTGATGAAGACATGACACAAAACCTCCGGAAAGATTTGAAAGAGTTGAATGAAAAGAACTTAGAAGGAAGGATTGAACGAAGTTGTTGAGAAAATCAACAACGAAAGAATAAGCTTGTTGTGGTCTTATAGGTAACATCTCAAGATCATAAGGTGATAACCGGCCACAAATGGAAATGATTGGATAGCTGAGAGGAATGAAGAAATGCAAAACTCCACTTCAAAATAATACGGAGAATTAATTACACTTCAAGACGCGAGAAGAAAAGATACTTGAACTCCACCAACAAAATCTTGATGAACTCTTGAAGAATGAATTAAATCATGAAGAAACACCATGAAGAACTCCGGTGACAAAAGGATGATGAAATAGAATGAAGGATGAAAGAATAAGATATAGCCTTGCGACGATTCAGATGGAGCTTCGATGAAATGGCCGAGGAAATTTGAACTCCGGAAAAGAAAAGATGAAGCATCTCGAACCGAGAAATGTGACATGATGAACAACTCTGGAAGGAAGAAACTAGATTACTTGGATGAAACAATAATAAGAATTACGTTATGTGTATCCTTCACCAATTTAAATTGATGACAAGCAACAGATTTGGCATACTACTTATTCCCGTAGAAAGGATTAAGAGAGATATAACGCAAACTTGAGAAGGTATTGATGGAACCACCGGTGAGATTTGGAAACAACCAATGAATTAATATTATAAGGAAGGAAGTGAAATCTTGAACGAACCACCATAAGAATTGAAAATGAGAGTAGCAAAGGCACAATTCACCGGGAAGAATTGGAAAACGAATGAAGATACTTGAGGGGGTTTAAATACATGAGAACAAAGAGATCATGAACTGATTAAAGAACGCTTGAACGAAGCATGGGGGTAATAGAGAACGATAATTGGAATGATGGCCTCCGGTGAAAAGAAATGGAAAAACAACTTCTGACATACTCCGGATGGGTAAGAAAAGAATATCTGACAAATGGAATAATTCGAGACTGATAACATGAATCTAGAAGCACGAAACTTCGAGAGAACAGACAAGATTTAGAGGAAAAACTCTTCTTCGATCTTCAAATGACGACGAGAAACACCACCAAAATACTGAGATACTCCAGGAGAATGAAAAACAGAGAGGTTGAGCCAACAATGGAAAGAATTTGAACGAGATCTTGGAGAAGGCATGTGACTGATGGCATCCATTCTTATGTCACACTTAAAAGGAATTTGAGAATAACTCCGAGGGAATTAGAAGAGTCAGGTAAGATCCTGGGAAAAGACCTGTGGGTTAGGGCCCACTGCAGAGAAAAACACTGTTGGAAAGGGATGTTGAACAGATAGATGATGCACCGGAACAATTGAAATATTTGAATGAGGTGACAACCTCGAATTAATTGGAACACGAATCTCCTGAGATGTCTTGAACACTCCGGAAGGATAAACTTGCGAGAGGCGAACGAGCAGGGAAGACACTTGAGCTGAGGGAAAGAATATAATCACTACCGAAAATGGAATTGAATCCACCGGAGAAGAAAAAGAGATGAAGAATGTCCACCGAGACGAGAATTCACCGGTTGAAACGATTGAGGGAAGACTGAAGAGGCTCCGTACGAATGAAATTGATGCTCAAAACAGACTCAGGCTCTGGGAAGAAGAGGGTGGGAGGGCGGGAAAACAGAGGCACCTGGAAGGGAGAACCGACGAATATCTTGAAGAGAAAACATCAGTTGAAATCATTGAGGAAAGAAGGCAAAGACTTCGCACGAGTAGGATGGATACTCGATTACGGACTCCGACTTCGAGAAGAAAAAGGGGTGGGCGGGTCAAAAAAACAACAACTGAGGATTGATCTTGCGAGAACAAGGAGGTCGAAACGACTTGACGAGAAAAAGCACCGAATGAAAAGAGCTGAGACCCAACGATCAGAAAACCAACTGCGTGATCCTAAAGAACATTTGAAAGAGAAGAGGAGTAATTTAAAACTCCTACGTCAAGATTCCTGACCAGAGCGACGAAGGGGCTGAGGAGTAAAAAGAATTCCTACTCTTCGATATAACTAGACTCCGAAAACAGTTTTCTTCTAGACTCGACAACGGCCAAACTACATGATCAATCAAGGGGGCTCCTAGGGTCGGTCGAGGCTCTGATACCAACTTGTCACGCCCAATATGCGATACTATCCTAAAGAGACTCGAAGGTCCCACCAAGGATAGAACCGCATATTGAAACACTTTTGCAAGGTGGATATCATTACATCAACATTACATAATAGATGGGGATACATCCAATACATCCAAAGACATATGAATACAACAATATATCATACATGAGAACAACATCCAACTACGGATGAAACACAAACAGAAGCTCAAACGACATCCACCCTGCTAGCCCAGGCTGCCGACCTGGAACCTATCCCCTGATCGAAGAACAAGCAGAAGAAGAACTCCAAAACAAGCAACATCGCTCTCGCGTCATGATCATCGCATAACCTGTACCTGCAACTGTTGTAGTAGTAATCTGTGAGCCACGAGGACTCAGCAATCCCATTACCATGGGTATCAAGACTAGCAAAGCATAATGGGTATGGAAAAGGATAAGTGGTGAGGCTGCAGCAGCGACTAAGCATATATGGTGGCTAACATACGCAAATAAGAGCGAGAAGAGAGCAAATGGAATGGTCGTGAAGCTAGCAATGATCAAGAAGTGATCCTGAACTCCTACTTACGTCAAACATAACCCAAAAAACCGTGTTCACTTCCCGGACTCCGCCGAGAAGAGACCATCACGGCTACACACACGGTTGATGCATTTTAATTTGGATCTGGTGTCAAGTTATCTACAACCGGACATTAACAAATTCCCATCTGCCGCATAACCACGGGCACGGCTTTCGAAAGTTTATACCCTGGAGGGGTGTCCCAACGTAGCCCATGATAAGTTCTCGCGATCAATGAAGGATATACCTTCTCCCAGGAAGACCCGATCAGACTCGAAATCCCGGTTTACAAGACATTTCGACAATGGTAAAACAAGACCAGCAAAGCCGCCCGATGTGCCGACAAATCCCGATAGGAGCTGCACATATCTCGTTCTCAGGGCAACACCGGATGAGACTAGCTACGAGTAAAACCAGACTTCGAGTTTCCCCGAGGTGGCCCCGCAGGCAGCTCGGTTCGGACCAACACTTAGACAAGCATTAGCC
>NC_041387.1:641282692-641303928 GCF_002162155.2 Triticum dicoccoides
GGCCGACCCAAGGGAAGGGCATAGGTGATGGTGAGGCAAATGGTAAAACCAAGGTTGGGCCTTGCTGGAGGAGTTTTATTCAAAGCGAGCTGTCAAGGGGTTCCCATAAATCACCCTACCGCGTAAGGAACGCAAAATCCGGGAACATAACACCGGTATGACAGAAACTAGGGCGGCAAGAGTGGAACAAAACACTAGGCATAAGGCCGAGTCTTCCACCCTTTACCAAGTACATAGATGCATTAATTAAATAAGAGATATTGTGATATCCCAACATAATCCTATCCACCATGGAGCAATCTTCAACTTCACCTGCAACTAACAAAGCTATAAGAGGGGCTGAACAAAAGCGGTAACATAGCCAAGCAACGGTTTGCTAGGAAGGGTGAAAAGGTTAGAGGCTGACATGGCAATTTGGGAGGCTTGAAGAGCAAAAGATAGGTAGTGCAGCAAAGCGATAGAAGGAAGCAACTAGCATAGCAATGATAGTAGTGAGATCCAGGGTACCGGTCATCTTGCCTGAAATCCCGCAAGGAATAAGAACGAGTCCATGAACAAGATGAACGGATGAAGCCACGAAGACGAACCAAGCGTAGACGAACGAATCCTCACGATCGCAACGAAACGGGAACTATCGAGAAGAAGCACACAACATGGTAAACACACCACCCATATACAAGACATGATGCACAATCAAGTATGATGCAAGACAAGGCTACATGAAGCTAGTCATGGCAAGAGATGATGCAAACAAGAGCAACACATCAAGGCAAGTTTAAATGAGGCCGGGAACAACATATAACAATTCCGGTAAGTCCTCATATGCAAGTTTTGAAATTGGTCCAGATCTGAATAAACCTTAGGTTCAAGTTGTTAAACTGCAAGTTAAGATGCACCAAGATGATCTACACGAGATTCTAGTCAAGTTACATATAAAGTTCATTTAATTCGAAGCTATGGCCTAGAAGATATGAGCAAAACAAGTTAAACATGGCATTGATGCAAAATGCATACAAACATCAAGCAAACACCTTAAAACAAGGATGCAACATGATAATATGAAACTGCATGCAAAATCAAGCAAGTTTCATATATAGCACACTCAAAACGGAGCAACGGTTCAACACATACACTCTATACAAGTTTAAAGGAGAAGCTGTGCAAAACAGCAACTAGGCATCTTGCAAGCATCAAAACAATATGCTACAGCACCCCAACATGAAAACAAAAGGCATGGGCATGATGTACAGGTAAATCATAACAAAACATGAACACCGAGCTATCTCCAGAAATCACTAGAACATGCTCAAAAAGACATGGCAAGATTGCATATAATAACAGTTTACAGGCTTTGCAGAAATAACATCAGGTTGCAATGTTTAGAGCTATCAAAGAACATGCTACAGGGACTTATCATAGAAACTTAAGACATGGCATGATACTACTAAATACATAGAACAAAAGTCCTTTACTGACCATGAGCGAAAAAGGATCATAAGATATGATGGCACCCATGTAAACATGGCAAGTTTCGTTAACAGATTCAACAAACAGGGCATGGCAGGAACAACGATAAGTAGGCATGTGGGTGAGCTTGTACCACTGACCACAGAGCAATACATGGCATGACAAGGTGACCAATAGTAAGAATACATATTTATGAAGCTAAGCATGGCAAGAGCAGGTTCATAGGGTACATGGATCACTAGCAAAGCACATGGCAAAACTGAACTTAATGTTAACAGGCTGACAGCAACATTATTTAGCAAGTTTGGAGCAAGATTACAACAAGCTATCGCAGGCTATAAATAAAACCAGGGGAATGAATGGATAGAGAATGACATGTATAACAAAAAATCCTTAGTGAACATCACCAGATTATGCATAGAATGACTTGTAGCAGCAGGTTTACATAGCATCATAATATAGGAGATTCAGCCTAGCAAAACAACAACAACAAGTGCCCTACTTAACAAGCTTGATGCACTCAGTACAAGACTCACAAAAATACATGGAAGGCACCCCTGTAAAGATGGCATGATGTAGCACAAAACACATGTAGACATCAACCTCATAGGATGCACACACAAAATGCAACGAAAAAGAAAAATCATCAAGTTATAACAGTTTCAGCAGATTAACATCATATAGCACTCTTGCAACGATGATTAAGGCATTAAGATGATCTCAAAAAAGCATGACAGAATGGAATGAAATGTAGAGAATCTCACAGCGAACATTTTGATATATTACACACCGCAAACGAGGCAACACACATCAAGATATGGCAGGTCAAACATGGCACCAGAATGTAAAGTTTTCAGGACTTAGTAGTTTTTCTGAAAAAAACGGAGTGCGCGCGGGATAACTAAATCACGCACGGGCGGGGTTTAGGCGGGTGGCTCACCAGTGGGCTCGGCCCATGTGAAGTGGAGGTGAGGCAGGCCGGGCCTTGGGCCGACAAATTCGGGTTGGGGCGAGGCCGGCCCATTAGGGGGTCGCTCGACCTCCTCCTCTGCTCGAGACGAGCAGGAGGCCACGGTGGCGGCTGCCGGCGACGAGGAGGCGAGGACGGGGCGGGGATCGCCTGGATCCAGGCGGATCCGGCGTAGGGCGGCCGGATCTGGCCATCGGAGGCACCAGTGGGAGGCTAGGTGCGTCCTCCCGCGACGGGAGCACGGGCGCGGAGGAGGCAGAGGCCTCGGCGGCAGAGAAGGGGTCGCTGGTGGGGAGCTGCGGGGCGCGGCAGAGCCGGACGACGCAGGGGCGTGCTGCGAGGCGGCGGGGTCCAGCGACCTGCAGGGCGGCGGCGGCGAGGCGGACCACGACGACAGAGAGGAACCCGCACAGCAGAGTGACGGCCGGCGATGCGCGCGAGGGCGCGGGGGCGGCGAGGCGCGGGCCCGGGCGGGCCTTCCCTGGGCCCTACGGGCCGCGGCGGGTGCGGGAGGAGAGAGAAGGTCAGCGGTGGTGATGTGGCGGCGGCGGATTGGCTGTAGGTGGCGGCGGAGCTGAGGTGGCGGCCTCTGATTCGTCGGAGCAACGTGGCGGTGGCGGTGGACACGTCCGGCGGGGAGGCGGACATGTCCGACGGCGGGGAGGAGTTTGGCTAGGGTTTGGACTGCGCGAAAATTCGGGGAGGGGCACATATTTATAGGTAGAGGGAGCTAGGAGGCTCCGAATGAGGTGCGGTTTTCGCCCACACGATCATGATCGAACGACCAAGAACATGGAGGGGGTTTGGATGGGTTATTGGGCCACTTTGGAGGGGTGTTGGGCTGCAACATAAATAGGGCTTCGGGCTACGCGGTTAACCGTTGGAGTATCAAACGACCTCCAAATGGCACGAAACTTGACAGGCGGTGCTATACCAAGGCCGCTTGGCAAATCTCAGGCCATTCCGAGAAAGTTTAACACCCACTCACAACAAGAGACAAAAGGGGGATGCCGGAGGACATAGGAGTGCCAGATTGCAAAACGGACAACGGGGAAATGCTCGGATGCATGAGACGAACACATATGCAAAATGAACTGCACATGATGACATGGCAATATGCAACACGCAAGCAAATGACATGGTAACTATGGCGAATAACTGGGAGACACCTGGCGCATTGAATCCGGGGCGTTACAGTATATCACCGGTAGACCGCCCGTCAAATTTCGTTCCATTTGGAGGTCGTTTGATGCCCCAATGGTTAACCGAGTTAACCAAAACCCCTCTGTATTTGCAGCCCAACACCCCTTCAAACAGCCCACCTAGCCCATCGTACTCCCCTCCATGCTCTTCTTCGTTGGATCACGATCGTGTGGGCGAAAGCCGCTCCTCATTTGGACACTCCTAGCTCCCTCTACCTATAAATAGGTGCCTCCCCCCCCGAAATTTCAGTAAACCCTAGTCCATATCCCTCCTCCCGCAGCCAGACACATCCACCGGACGTCCAGACACGTCTGCCGCCGCCGCCCAATGAATCGGGGCGCACCACGTCGCCTCTCCCACAGAGCCCAGGCGCGGCCCGCCCAGGCCCGCGCTCGCGCCCGACCTGTCACGACCGGTTTTCCGGGTATTAATTTCCCAGAAAATGGCCTTTGTGCTCACCAGCCCCAGGATTACTGTTAGCTGATGAGGCACCAACTTGATACAGAAACTCCAAGCAAAAAATACATAATATGTAGTACAAGACCATTCTGGCCTGCGAGTACAACATAGGGTTGCTAGTGGTTGATGGCGGAAGCGGTTTGTGGATCATCAGCGTTATGGGACTCCATTTCCCACAGGAACAGCTGACCAGGTTAACTCCTATCTTCGCGAGGCTGCTATCACCGTTGCTTAGATTCCGGGGCTGTCATCGCAACGCTCCTCTCCATGAGAGAAATCTGGCCAAGACAATAGCCAGGGACAAGCCAGTGAGTACTTTGAATGTACTCGCAAACATTATGAACACAGGTATAATATATCGAATCATGTCCTGAAATACTCTATGATCACAACGTCAGTCATAAAATAAAAATCTATGATGCATGCAAGCAGGTTATTTATATGCAACATAAATATGTAGTAACAGAGTAGTAATAAGATGCACCAATCGGGTGTCTGAAGCGACGCCTCGAAAGGATAATAAATAACGGGCATGCCTCAGTCGGGCGTCTGAGCGACACCACATAAAGGGCTTATAAATGATGGAAACAACAAGTATGCCATAGTCGGGCGTCTCAGCGACACCACATAAAGGGCTTATAGAGTAAATAATTAACAAGCATGCCACAGTCGGGCGTCTCAGCGACACCACATAAAGGGCTTATAGAGTAAATAATTAACAAGCATGCCACAGTCGGGCGTCTCAGCGACACCACATAAAGGGCTTATAAGGAAAGTAAATAAAAGTGAATATCCAGGAGGTAGAACCATCCCAGGGATACCCATTACTTCAAATAATATAAAGGGGTTAGTCCATAATAATAATAATCATAATCATCATAAGTCACACGTCATGATCCATATTCTGGTTTAGTAGTTCCTCCTCCGAAGACCGACACTAAGACCGACACTTGACCCAACCCAGACTGTAGTCCTTAACCATGGACACGGCTATTCGAATAGGTTTAATCTCTGCAGAGGGTGTACTCTTTACCTATGAGTAACGGATTCCTTTAGTCCATTGGGACTAATTCCGTCTACGGTCTTTTAATTGAAAACACACCTGACCTGCACACACTAGCTTAACTTACAGGTGTCTGGAATCACCCACGACACCTGTCAAGCAAAACTCTAAGTGGGGAGGCTACAACCTCGCGTAGCATGGGATCAAATTTATATCGCGCGCTCTAAGGGGTGGCCTCCCCTCTCGGTCCCAACCGAAAACACCCATGCCCCCTGATCGGATGACTGGCTTTAATCCATGGCCATGGTACCCTCATCCCGGCCCCTCTGTATGGTGTGTGCTAGAAAGGGGTTGACAACTTACTGAACCGTACCCTACCTACTGTAGGGACAAGTGGTAGTACGAAACAAGTATGAGGGTTACTGGAACAAGACTCGATCTATGGTCGACTCAGGAGGTTTAAGTATTCCCTGCATGATTAGCTCAACGAATATATTTCATCCAATAGACAGAATCACCACTCATCATACCCCATCATGCCATACCGTACACACTCGTCTCAACGAGGAACTAGGGACAAGCTCAGGTCTACCCAAGACAGAGACTTTCCCGGCTTACTTCCGGCAGGCACGAAAAGCATACGAGGATGATTACTGCCACAAGCATGACCATTTCCAACAGCAAGGAAATCTCCAATATGCATGAGATCATTAATATGCACTCATGAGTTTGAACATATCATCACATAAAATAACGGACACTCCGTGTCGAGGTGGTATTGTAACCGTGTCAGACAACACACACAAAATTATGCCCGAGTTCAGAATGCTTGCCTTCAAGTTGTGTAGAGGCAGGGTGCATCCTAAAACTTTTGAAAGTTTTCTTCTTCTCCAAAAATCCTATTTTGAAAATATTCAAATAACACATACTTCAAAAACAGTGCAAAGTATTTGTCTGATTTTTTTTCAAATAAATCTTAAAATAAACTAGATTAAATTTGAGGGAGGTAGGAAAAAGAATCAACTCATTTGGAGTTTTATTTAAAAAGATATAGCGAGTCAAAGTTTAGTCAAATTTTTGGTTTTTAAAAATAAAACAGAAAAAGAAAAACGCTTCGGATAAATACACGTCGAAGACGTACTCTGGAAATACGCCTTCACTTATCCAGCATGGACCGGCGCTGGGTCACTGACGGTGGGCCCGCCTGGCCCACTGGTCAGGTTTGACCAGTCCACGCGCGCGTTGCCTCCTCCGACCGAACAGAGGTGGAGCTCCGGCGAGGCTCGCCGGCGAACGGAGGCGTCCCTTGGTGATCCAAGGATAGGGATGGATCCGCGAGATCAGGGCGGTCCTTCGGTGGTTGACTTGCCGGCGGGGACGGAGTGAGTCGTCGGCGGCCGGTGGCTTCGGGAGTTTTGGGGGTTTGAAGTATGGTGGCTTTCCGTCGAGGCTGAAGGTCTGGGCGGCTCCGCAAGATCATGTGGAGTCAGGTGGTGGCGTTGCACGGATGGGAGGGGCTCTGGTTGCGGTGAACGGAGCTGGGACGTGGCGGCGGCCGAACCGGCCGGAGTTGGGGAAGACGGCTTCCCCCCGATGATTGCTGACTATGGGGGTGCCATGGGGGTGGCCTGAGGTTGCGTGACTACTCGGATGAGCTCGGGGGCCTTCTTTTATAGCGCGATGAGGTCGGTTCCGTGGCGGTGGATAAGGATACCGGCGACCGACGTTCTGTAGCTTGCAGGGCACCGTGTCGAGGCTGGGGATGCTGGCAGGAGCTAGCGGACGAGCGGGGCACTGCTCCAGGGGCGAGCTGGCGAGCGAGTGTGGCTCGGGCGGGGCCGACCAGTGCAGAGGGTGTCGGGCGGTAGTGGCGGCTAGCTTCTGGCTTGCCGGAGACGTGGCGAGGGGCTATGGTGCTCGTGAGGGGGTACGGGTCGAGGCTTGGCCGTACGCTGTAAGCGGCAGAGGGTTTGGATAAGCTCGGGGAACAGGCCAGGGGCGCGGCGGCTCGGGCGCGGCACGTGCAAAACGCGCGCTTTGGGCGCGCCCAGAGCATGCTCACCAGGTGCTCGGCGAAATGCCAGTGCATGCCACAGAGCTTGGGTGAGGTTCGCAAATAGCAGACCTAGGTTAGGAGTAGCTAGGAGCTTAGTGGACAAGGTTGCTGGGCCAGTGGATCAAGTTCATAGTGTAGACTAAAACTTATGCCAAATCTGGCCATGCACAATAGGTGCTTGACATAATGCCACATGCACCTAGGCATTTCTTGGGGTGGCCAAACTCTCCAGGTTGGGGTCTCTTTAGATGCAAAAGAGAGTGGTAAGGTCATTTGGGCAAAAGAAGAAACTTGCTAGTGCAAGTTTTGCAAATCTTCAGTTCTGGACAGAAGGTAAATGGCATAGTTTCATGGACCAAAAATACTCCCATGGGGCAACTCTCCTGGACTTAAGGGTTTTGCAGGGTGGTCTACAAGCAGGAGGAAAAATCATGGGAAAAAGGGCAAGCAAAAACATGGTTGCAGTACAAATCACCCAGTTGAACCAGAATGCAAATGAGGATGATTCACTCCAAATTTTCAAAGAACATCAATAGGTTTTTGCATAAAGATGAATAACATGCTCCTATTGACCTCCCCAAATTTTGGTAGAAGTTTTAAAGAAATATTTAAATAGGTTGTAGTGTAAAATTGCCCACTGGACCAAATTTGAAAATTTGATGTAAAGCTCAAAATATCCAAAGAATGAAATATATTTTTTCATAAAAGTGATTTAAAAACATCACATGACATCCCCAAATTTTGGTGAGATTTTTAAATAAATTTATAAAAGGGTTGTAGTGCAAAAGAGACCCTGAAACTTATAAAAATCATTTTTAAAGAAATAAGGCTCAGGGAAAAATAATTATGAAAATAATCCCACTGATAAAAGAATTGTTTTATTTGAGAGGGCAAATAAGTCCAACCATGATTGAAAAGTTTTTACTTGGGGTAAAAACTCCATAATAATAAAGCAAAGAATGGTTCTGAAATCAAAAGGAAATCCAGAAAATAAAAGTTTAAGTATTCCTGGCAAAATTTTGATTAATAAAACAAGGTTAAAATTTTGGGGTGTCACAACACTACCCCCCTTAAGAAAAAATCTCGTCCTAGAGATTTGTTAAGAGTTGTTTTCGAAAATATCATTCCTATTAGTTGAAACCAGAAAGTTTTACTCATAGCACAAACTTTGTGTCGCCGAGGTTGGTTTTTGGCAGCTACATCCGAGGTTAAAAATGCAATCGTGCATCAACATACTCATGCATGGCTACTATTTAAAATAGGGCGCACAAGCAAACAACATTAAATTACGGTGATACAGGATCACACAATTACAAGGCGAGGACATACTGAGACTCGGTACTGCTCGAGTGACTCAATCTAGCTCGTTAATATCTAAGCGGGCGTGCCTTGCGGACGTCGAGGCTTCGCCACGGTTTTCACCGTTGGGATTAGCTGGAGTGGGTTGAGGGGCTGCGGGGTCGGGGTAGAGATGATGACCATCCCGGGGATTGTTGGCCACAATCCCGTTGGAGCGTGTTCCCAGAAGGCGATGAAGCACTTCTGGGGTCATCAAGGTGTTATGGTCGATGACTGGGGAAGACCTCAAGGACTCGATCGGCTGTCCGAACAGCACAACTGGGTTGTCGGCGTCGGGCTCATCTTCTCTTCTTGCTGGGGCTCGGCGAACCAGCTCTCCACGAACTGCGATCAAATCAAGGGTGATTTGATCGAACAGTTCCTCTAGTGCACTTACATAGCGTACCAGATGCAACAATGCTGGATCCGTCTCATGATCTCCGTTGGCAACCTGGGGTGTCCTACCATACCCATCACGGCTGGGGTAGTAGTAGAATGAGCGACAGTTAACTCTGGGCGACAAGTGCCAGAGTTGAACTATAGCCTCTCGAGCATCTAGTTGGATGGCTTGTGGCTCAAAGGAAGTTGTCCTTTCGGTGAACCTGTAGGGGCGTTCTGGAGATAGACCCCTACCATAGATGTGCACGGTGGCCCAGAATTGACGGCTCTCACCGCCCATGGGTCCTTGGTACACGACATATTCTGGGGGCTCCTCTAATGCAAAGGCACGGCGGGTGAGGTTTGCTAGCACGGTCACAAAACCTCCAAGGTTGGTTGCTGTGGTCTCGTTGTGCACTACAGGGCTAGGCATTATAGCTCGGTTTGGAAAAAGGTTGGTGCTCTGCTGTGTTGAGGCTAGCGTGCCCTTTTATAGGAAAAAGGGGACGGAGTCTTCCTTCGCACGCTTGCGAATGAGACAATTTAGGGGTCGGTCACTGGCGTGTGATTGACATGCTAGGTTGATAGGTTGGGCACCGACTGCCAAAAGTGTCGGGGTCACTGTGGAGCTATCTTGCACGAGAAGCTTGGCCGGGGTTAGGTTATGGTCTGGTGGGTTGGTCAACCTAGGTTTATTGACCTGGCTGAGATAGGATTAGCCAATGGTCAGCCTGGCTCTGATACCAAGTTTGTCACGACCGGTTTTCCGGGTATTAATTTCCCACAAAATGGCCTTTGTGCTCACCAGCCCCAGGGTTACTGTTAGCTGATGAGGCACCAACTTGATACAGAAACCCCAAGCAAAAAAATACATAATATGCAGTACAAGACCATTCTGGCCTGCGAGTACAACATAGGGTTGCTAGTGGTTGATGGCGGAAGCGGTTTGTGGATCATCAGCGTTATGGGACTCCATTTCCCACAGGAACAGCTGACCAGGTTAACTCCTATCTTCGCGAGGCTGCTATCACCTTTGCTTAGATTCCGGGGCTGTCATCGCAACGCTCCTCTCCATGAGAGAAATCTGGCCAAGACAATAGCCAGGGACAAGCCAGTGAGTACTTTGAATGTACTCACAAACATTATGAACATAGGTATAATATATCGAATCATGTCCTAAAATACTCTATGATCACAATGTCAGTCATAAAATAAAAATCTCTGATGCATGCAAGCAGGTTATTTATATGCAACATAAATATGTAGTAACAGAGTAGTAATAAGATGCACCAATCGGGTGTCTGAAGCGATGCCTCGAAAGGATAATAAATAACGGGCATGCCTCAGTCGGGCGTCTGAGCGACACCACATAAAGGGCTTATAAATGATGGAAACAACAAGTATGCCACAGTCGGGCGTCTCAGCGACACCACATAAAGGGCTTATAGAGTCAATAATTAACAAGCATGCTACAGTCGGGCGTCTCAGCGGCACCACATAAAGGGCTTATAGAGTAAATAATTAACAAGCATGCCACAGTCGGGCGTCTCAGCGACACCACATAAAAGGCTTATAAGGAAAGTAAATAACAGTGAATATCCAGGAGGTAGAACCGTCCCAGGGATACCCATTACTTCAAATAATATAAAGGGGTTAGTCCATAATAATAATAATCATAATCATCATAAGTCACACGTCATGATCCATATTCTGGTTTAGTAGTTCCTCCTCCGAAGACCGACACTAAGACCGACACTTGACCCAACCCAGACTGTAGTCCTTAACCATGGACACGGCTATTCGAATAGGTTTAATCTCTGCAGAGGGTGTACTCTTTACCCACGAGTAACGGATTCCTTTAGTCCATCGGGACTAATTCTGTCTACGGTCTTTTAATTGAAAACACACCTGACCTGCATACACCAGCTTAACTTACAGGTGTCTGGAATCACCCACGACACCTGTCAAGCAAAACTCTAAGTGGGGAGGCTACAACCTTGCGTAGCATGGGATCAAATTTGTATCACGCGCTCTAAGGGGTGGCCTCCCCTCTCGGTCCCAACCGGAAACACCCATGCCCCCTGACCGGATGACTGACTTTAATCCATGGCCATGGTACCCTCATCCCGGCCCCTCTATACGGTGTGTGCTAGAAAGGGGTTGACAACTTATTGAACCATACACTACCTGCTGTAGGGACAAGTGGTAGTACGAAACAAGTATGGGGGTTACTGGAACAAGACTCGATCTATGGTCGACTTAGGAGGTTTAAGTATTCCCTGCATGATTAGCACAACAAATATATTTCAACCAATAGACAGAATCACCACTCATCATACCCCATCATGCCATACCAGACACACTCGTCTCGATGAGGAACTAGGGACAAGCTCAGGCCTACCCAAGACAGAGAATTTCCCGGCTTCCTTCCGGCAGGCAAGAAAAGCATACGAGGATGATTACTGTCACAAGCATGACCATTTCCAACAGCAAGGAAATCTCCAATATGCATGAGATCATTAATATGCACTCATGAGTTTGAACATATCATCACATAAAATAACGGACACTCCGTGTCGAGGTGGTATTGTAACCGTGTCAGACAACACACACAAAATTATGCCCGAGTTCAGAATGCTTGCCTTCAAGTTGTGTAGAGGCAGGGTGCATCCTAAAACTTTTGAAAGTTTTCTTCTTCTCCAAAAATCCTATTTTGAAAATATTCAAATAACACATACTTCAAAAATAGTGCAAAGAAGTTGTCTGAAATTTTTCAAATAAATCTTAAAATAAACTAGATTAAATTTGAGGGAGGTAGGAAAAAGAATCAACTCATTTGGAGTTTTATTTAAAAAGATATAGCGAGTCAAAGTTTAGTCAAATTTTTGGTTTTTAAAAATAAAACAAAAAAAGAAAAACGCTTCGGATAAATACACGTCGAAGGCGCACTCTGGAAATACACCTTCACTTACCCAGCGTGGACCGGCGCTGGGTCACTGACGGTGGGCCCGCCTGGCCCACTGGTCAGGTTTGGCCAGTCCACGCGCGCCTCGCCTCTTCCGACCGAACGGAGGTGGAGCTCCGGCGAGGCTCGCTGGTGAATGGAGGCGTCCCTCGGTGTTCCAAGGACAGGGATGGATCCGCGAGATCAGGGCGGTCCTTCCGGTGGTCGACTTGCCGGCGGGGACGGAGTGAGTCGTTGGCGGCGAGCTTCGCGGCGGCCGGTGGCTTTGGGAGTTTTTGGGGTTTGAACTACGGTGGCTTTCCTTCGAGGCTGAAGGTCTAGGCGGCTCCGCAAGATCATGTGGAGTCAGGTGGTGGCGTTGGACGGACGGGAGGGGCTCTGGTTGCGATGAACGGAGCTGGGACATGGCGGCGGCTGAACCGGCCGGAGTTGGGGAAGACGGCTTCCCCCCGACGATTGCTGACTGTGGGGGTGCCATGGGGGTGGCCTGTGGTCGCCTGAGTGCTCGGATGAGCTCGGGGGCCTCCTTTTATAGAGCGAAGAGGTCGGTTCCGCGGCGGTGGATAAGGATACCGACGGCCGACATTCTGTAGCTTACAGGTCACCGTGTCGAGGCTGGGGATGGCGGCAGGAGCTAGCGGACGAGCGGGGCACTGCTCCAGGGGCGAGCTGGCGAGCGGGAGTGGCTCGGGCGGCGCCGACCAGTGCAGAGGCTGTCGGGTGGCAGTGGCGGCTAGTTTCTGGCTTGCCGGAGACGTGGCGAGGGGCTGTGGTGCTCGTGAGGGGGTACAGGTCGAGGCTTGGCCCTACGCTGCGAGCGGCAGAGGGTTTGGATAAGCTCGGGGAACAGGCCAGGGGCGCGGCGGCTCAGGCGCGACACGTGCAAAACGTGCTCTCTGGGCACGCCCAGAGCACGCTCACCAGGTGCTCGGCGAAATGCCAGTGCATGCCACAGAGCTTGGGTGAGGCTGGCAAATAGCAGACCTAGGTTAGGAGTAGCTAGGAGCTTAGTGGACAAGGTTGCTGGGTCGGTGGATCAAGTTCATAGTGTAGACTAAAACTTATGCAAAATCTGGCCATGCACACAAGGTGCTTGACATAATGCCACATGCACCTAGGCATTTCTTGGGGTGGCCAAACTCTCCAGGTTGTGGTCTCTTTAGATGCAAAAGAGAGTGGTAAGGTCATTTGGGCAAAAGAAGAAACTTTCTAGTGCAAGTTTTGCAAATCTTCAGTTCTGGACAGAAGGTAAATGGCATAGTTTCATGTACCAAAAATACTCCCATGGGGCCACTCTCCTGGACTTAAGGGTTTTGCAGGGTGGTCTACAAGCAGGAGGAAAAATCATGGGAAAAAGGGCAAGCAAAACATGGTTGCAGTACAAATCACCCAGTTGAACCAGAATGCAAATGAGGATGATTCACTCAAATTTTTCAAAGAACATCATTAGGTTTTTGCATAAAGATGAATAACATGCTCCTATGGACCTCCCCAAATTTTGGTAGAAGTTTTTAAGAAATATTTAAATAGGTTGTAGTGTAAAATTGCCCACTGGACCAAATTTGAAAATTTGATGTAAAGCTCAAAATATCCAAAGAATGAAATATATTTTTGCATAAAAGTGATTTTAAAACATCACATGACATCCCCAAATTTTGGTAGGATTTTTAAATAAATTTATAAAAGGGTTGTAGTGCAAAAGAGGCCCTGAAACTTATAAAAATCATTTTTAAAGAAATAAGGCTGAGGGAAAAATAATTATGCAAATAATCCCACTGATAAAAGAATTGTTTTATTTGAGAGGGCAAATAAGTCCAACCATGATTGAAAAGTTTTTGCTGGGGGTAAAAACCCAATAATAATAAAGCAAAGAATGGTTCTGAAATCAAAAGGAAATCCAGAAAATAAAAGTTTAAGTTTTCCTGGCAAAATTTTGATTAATAGAACAAGGTTAAAATTTTGGGGTGTCACACGACCCCGCTGCCTCATGCCCGCTCGCAAAATTATGTCGTAGCTCGCGCTTTAGTTCTACTGTTTTAGATATGTTCCTAGAGAAAATTTAGTTGAAAGTTGATAGTAGCAATTATGCGGACTGGGTCCGTAAACTGAGGATTGTCCTCATTGTTGCGTAGAAAGATTATGTCCTTAATGCACCGCTCAGTGTGCTGGACCTCGAACGTGGTTTGTGGATGTTGCGAACATCTGACATACACGTTTTGATGACTACATGATAGTTCGGTAATGTTAAATGGTTTAGAATTGAGGCACCAAAGACATTTCTGAAATGTCGCAGAACATATGAGATGTTCCAAGAGCTGAAATTGGGATTTCAGGCTCGTGCCCACATCAAGAGGTATGAGACCTCCGACAAGTTTTCTAGCCTACAAGCTGAGGGAGAAGATCTCAATCGTTGAGCTTGTACTCAGATTGTCTGGGTACGACAATCACTTGAATCGAGTGGGAGTTAATCTTCCAGATGAGATAGTGATGTTTCTCCAAAGACATTGCCACCAAGCTACTAGAGCTTCGTGATGAACTATAACATATCAGGGATAGATATGATGATCCTTGAGATATTCGCGATGTTTGACACCGCGAAAGTAGAAATCAAGAAGGAGCATCAATTGTTGATGGTTAGTGAAACCACTAGTTTAAAGAAGGGCAAGGGCAAGAAGGGATACTTCATGAAACGGCAAATCAGCTGATGCTCTAGGGAAGAAACCCAAGGTTGAACCCAAACCCGAAACTAAGTGCTTCTGTAATAAGGGGAACAGCCACTGGAGCAGAATTACCCTAGATACTTGGTAGATGAGAAGGCTGGCGAGGTTGATAGAAGTATATTGGATATACATTATGTTAATGTGTAATTTACTAGTACTCCTAATAGCACCAGGGTATTAGATACCGGTTCGGTTGCTAAGTGTTAGTGACTCGAAATAAAAGCTACGGAATAAATGGAGACAAGCTAAAGGTGAGCTGACGATATGTGTTGGAAGTGTTTCCAAGGTTGATGTGATCAAGCATCGCACGCTCCCTCTACCATAGAGATTGGTATAAAACCTAAATATTTGTTATTTGGTGTTTGCGCTGAGCATAGACATGATTGGATTATGTCTATCGCAATACGGTTATTCATTTAAGGAGAATAATGGTTACTCTAATTTTTTGAATAATACCTTCAATGGTCTTGCACCTAAAAGAATTATTGAATCTCGATCGTAGTGATACACATTTTCATGCCAAAAGATATAAGATAGTAATGATAGTACCACTTACTCGTGGCACTGCTATGTAAGTCATATTGATATAAAACGCATGAAGAAGCTCCATGTTGATGGATCTTTGGACTCACTCATTTTGAAAAGTTTGAGACATGCGAACCATGTCTATTGATATGTACGCATGAAGAAACTCCATGCAGATGGATCGTTTGGACTCACTTGATTTTGAATCACTTGAGTCATGCAAATCATACTACATGGGCAAGATGACTGAAAGGCCTCGTTTTCAGTAAAATGGAACAAGAAAGCAACTTGTTGGAAGTAATACATTTTGATGTGTGCAGTCCAATGAGTGCCGAGGCACGCAGTGGATATCGTTATGTTCTTACTTCACGGATGATTTGAGTAGATACTGTGTATATTTACTTGATGAAACACAAGTCTGAATTATTGAATGGTTCAAGTAATTTCAGAGTGAAGTTGGAGATCATCGTGACAAGAGGATAAAATGTTTATGATATGATCATAGAGATGAGTATCTGAGTTACGAGCTTTGGCACCCAATTAAGACATTGGGGAAATTGTTTCACAATTAATACCGCCTGGAACACCATAGTGTGATGGTGTGTACCATGATGTCTCTTATCGAATTACCACTATCGTTCACGGGTTAGGCATTAGAGACAACCACACTCACTTTAATAGGGCACCACGTAATTCTGTTGAGATGACACCGTTTGAACTATGGTTTGGAGAAACCTAAGTTGTCGTTTCTAAAAAGTTTGGGGCTGCGACGCTTATGTGAAAAAGTTTCATCGTGATAAGCTCGAACCGAAAACAGATAAATACATCTTCATAGGATACCCAAAATGGTTGGGTATACCTCCTATCTTAGATCCGGAAGCAAAAGTAATTGTTTCTAGAAACGGGTCCTTTCTCGAGGAAAAGTTTCTCTCGAAAGAATTGAGTGGGAGGATGGTGGAGACTTGATGAGGTTATTGAACCATCACTTCAACCAGTGTGTAGCAGGGCACAGGAAGTTGTTCATGTGGCACCTACGCCAATTGAAGTGGAAGCTGATGATAGTGATCAAGATGCTTCAGATCAAGTCACTACCGAACCTCGTAGGTCGACAAGGGCGCGTACTACTTCAGAGTGGTACGCAATCCTGTCTTAGAGGTCATGTTGCTAGACAACAATGAACCTACGAGCTATGGAGAAGCGATGGTGGGCCCGGATTCCGACGAATGGCTCGAGGCCATAAAATCCGAGAGAGGATCCATGTATGAAAACAAAGTGTAGACTTTGGAAGAATTACTCGATGGTCGTAAGGCTGTTGAGTATAGATGGACTTTAAAAGGAAGACCGACAATGATGGTAAGTGACACCATTGAGAAAGCTCGACTTGTCGCTAAGATGTTTTTCGACAAGTTCAAGGAGTTGACTACGGTGAGGCTTTCTCACTCGTTTCGATGCTAAGAGTCTGTTGGAATTGGATTAGCAGTTACTGTATTATTTATGAAATCTTGCAGATAGGATGTCAAAACATTGTTTCCTCGACAATTTTCTTGAGGAAAGGTTGTATGTGTTACAACTAGAAGGTTTTGACAATCCTGAAAGACGCTAACAAGTACGCAAAGCTCTAGCAATCCTTCTAAGGACTGGAGTAAGCATATTGGAGTTGGAATGTACGCTTTGATGAGATGATCAAAGATTTTGGGTTTATACAAAGTTTATGAGAAACTTGTATTTCCAAAGAAGTGAGTGGGAGCACTATAGAATTTCTGATGAGTATATGTTGTTGACATATTGTTGATCAGAAATGATGTAGAATTTCTGGAAAGCATGTAGGGTTGTTTGAAAGGTGCTTTTCAATAGAAAACCTGGATTAAGCTGCTTGAACATTGAGCATCAAGATCTATGGGGATAGATCAAAAACAGCTAAATGGTACTTTCAAATGAGCACATACCTTGACATGATCTTGAAGGTGTTCAAGATGGACCAGTCAAAGAAGGAGTTCTTGCCTGAGTTGTAAGGTATGAAGTTAAGACTTAGAGCTCGACCACGGCAGAAGAGAGAGAAAGGACGAAGGTCGTCCCCTATGGTTCAGACGTAGGCTCTATAGTATGCTATGCTGTGTACCATACCAGAAGTGTGCCTTGCCATGAGTCAGTCAAGGGGTACAAGAATGATCCAGGAATGGATCATTGGACAGTGGTCAAAATTGTCCTTGGAGTAAATAAGGACATGTTTCTCGATTATGGAGGTGATAAAGAGTTCGGCGTAAAGGGTTACGTCGATGCAAGCTTTAACACCTATCGGAGTGACTCTGAGTAGCAAACCGGATACGTATAGTGGAGCGACCATTTGGAATAGCTCCAAGTGGAGCGTGGAAGCAGCATTTACAATATGACCTAGAGATTTGCGAAATACATACGGATCTGAATGTTGCAGACCCGTTGACTAAAACCTCTCTCACAAGCAAAATATGATCAAACCCCAGAACTCATTGAGTCTTAATCACATGGTGATGTGAACTAGTTTAGTGACACTAGTGAACTCTTTGGATGTTGGTCACATGGCGATGTGACCTGTCAGTGTTAATCACATGGCGATGTGAACTATATTATTGACTCTAGTGCAAGTGGGAGACTGTTGGAAATATGCCCTAGAGGCAATAATAAATTGGTTATTATTATTATTATTATTATATTCCCTTGTTCATGATAATCGTTTATTATCCATGCTATAATTGTATTGATAGGAAAGTCAGATACATGTGTGGGTACATAGACAACACCATGTCCCTAGTAAGCCTCTAGTTGACTAGCTCGTTGATCAATAGATGGTTACGGTTTCCTGACCATGGACATTGTATGTTGTTGATAACGGGATCACATCATTAGGAGAATGATGTGATGGCCAAGACCCAATCCTAAGCCTAGCACAATGATCGTGTACTTCATATGCAAGCTTTTCTAATGTCAAGTATCATTTCCTTAGATCATGAGATTGTGTAACTCCCGGATACCGTAGGAATGCTTTGGGTGTACCAAACGTCACAACATAACTGGGTGGCTATAAAGGTGCACTGCGGGTATCTCCTAAAGTGTCTGTTGGGTTGGCACAAATCGAGACTGGGATTTGTCACTCTGGTTGACGGAGAGGTATCTCTGGGCCCACTCGATAGGACATCATCATAATGTGCACAATGTGACCAAGGGGTTGATCACCGGATGATGTGTTACGGAACGAGTAAAGAGACTTGCCGATAACGAGATTGAACAAGGTATCGGCATACCGACGATCGAATCTCGGGCAAGTACAATACCGCTAGACAAAGGAAATTGTATACGGGATTGATTGAGTCCTTGACATCGTGGTTCATCCGATGAGATCATCGTGGAACATGTGGGAGCCAACATGGCTATCCAGATCCCGCTGTTGGTTATTGACCGGAGAACGTCTCGGTCATGTATGCATGATTCCCGAACCCGTAGGGTCTACACACTTAAGGTTCGATGACGCTAGGGTTATAGGGAATAGATATACGTGGTTACCGAATGTTGTTAGGAGTCCCGGATGAGATCCCGGATGTCACGAGGAGTTCAGGAATGGTCCGGAGGTAAAGATTTATATATGGGAAGTCCTGTTTTGGTCACCGGAAAAGTTTCGGGTGTTATCGGTAATGTACCGGGACCACCGGGAGGGTCCCGGGGGTCCACCAAGTGGGGCCACATGCCCCAGAGGGTAGCATGGGCTAAGTGTGGGAGGGTACCAGCCCCAGGTGGGCTGGTGTGCCCCCCCACATGGGTCCAAGGCGCCTAGGGTTTGGGGAGGGGGCGCCTTCACCTTGCTTGGGGGGCAAGTTTCCCCCTCTCCCCCCCTTGGCCGCCACCCTAGATGGGTTTTGGGGGCAGCCGCACACCTTGGGGTGGGAACCCAAGGGGGGCACATCCCCCTCCCTCTACCCTATATATACTTGAGGTTTTGGGGCTGCCATACACAAGAGTTTCCACCTCTCCCTGGCGCAGCCCTACCTCTCTTTCTCCTCGTCTCTCGCGGTGCTTGGCGAAGCCCTGCTGGATTGCCACGCTCCTCCATCACCACCACGCCGTTGTGCTGCTGCTGGACGGAGTCTTCCTCAACCTCTCCCTCTCTCCTTGCTAGATCAAGGCATGGGAGACGTCACCGGGCTGCACGTGTGTTGAACGCGGAGGTGCCGTCCGTTCGGCACTAGGATCTCCGGTGATTTGGATCACGACGAGTACGACTCCTTCAACCCCGTTCTCTTGAACTCTTCCGCTTAGCGATCTACAAGGGTATGTAGATGCACTCCCCTCTCTCTCTTTGCTAGTCTCTCCATAGATAGATCTTGGTGACTCGTAGGAAAATTTTGAATTTCTGCTACGTTCCCCAACATGTTGTTGTCCTACGGACTAAACCCTCCGGTTTATATAGACACTGGAGGGGGATAGGGTTACACAGAGTCGGTTACAGAGAAGGATATCTATACATCCGAATTGCTAAGCTTGCCTTCCACGCCAAGGAGAGTCCCATCCAAACACGGGACGAAGTCTTCAATCTTGTATCTTCATAGTCCAACAGTCCGGCCAATGTATATAGTCCGGCTGTCCGAATACCCCCTAATCCAGGACTCCCTCACCCCCGGGCCAGTGCTCGTCGTGAGTGTTGGTCCAACCTGTCAGTCGCCGGTGGCCACCAGGGGCAACTCTGGGCTGGCCTACCGGAAGCTTGGACAATCTGATGTGCCCTGAGAACGATATATGTGCAGCTCCTATCGGGATTTGTCGGCACATTCGGACGGCTTTGCTGGTCTTGTTTTACCATTGTCGAAATGTCTTGTAACCCAGATTCCGAGCCTGATCGGGTCTTCCTGGGAGAAGGAATATCCTTCGTTGACCATGAGAGCTTGTGATGGGCTAAGTTGGGACACCCCTGCAGGGTTTAAACTTTCGAAAGCTGTGCCCGCGGTTATGTGGCAGATGGGAATTTGTTAATGTCCGGTTGTAGAGAACTTGACACCAGATTCGATTTAAAACGCATCAACCGCGTGTGTAGCCATGATGGTCTCTTTTCGGCAGAGTCCGGGAAGTGAACACAGTTTTGGGTTATGTATGAACACAAGTAGTTTCAGGATCACTTCTTGATCACTTCTAGCTTCACGACCATTGCGTTGCTTCTCTTCTCTCTCTTATTTGCGTAAGTTAGCCACCATATATGCTTAGACGCTGCTGCAACCTCACCACTTATCCTTTCCTTTTCCCTTTAAGCTTTGCTAGTCTTGATACCCATGGTAATGGGATTGCTGAGTCCTCGTGGCTTACAGTTTACTACAACTACAGTTGGAGGTGCAGGTTATGCGATGATCATGACGCGAGAGCGATGTTTGCTTGTTTTGGAGTTCTTCTCCTGCTTGTTCTTCGATCAGAGGATAGGTTCTATGTCGGCAACCTGGGCTAGCAGGTTGGATGTCGTTTGAGTTTCTGTTTGTGTTCCATCCGTAGTCGGATGATGCTCTTGTGTATGATGTTGTTGTATTCGTGTGACATTGTATGCCTCTTGTATGTATCCCCAACTATTATGTAATGGTGTGATGTAATGATATCCACCTTGCAAAAGCGTCTCCAATATGCGCTTCTATCCTTGGTGGGACCTTCGAGTTCCTTTAGGATAGGGTCACATATTGGGCATGACAAGTTGGTATTAGAGCCTCGACCGACCATAGGAGCCGCTTGATTTTTTGTAGTTGGCTATTGTCGAGTCTAGAAGAAACTATTTCTGAGTCTAGTTATATCGGAGAGTAGGAATTCTTTTTACTCCTCGGCCCCTTCGTCGCTCTGTTGAAGAATGTTGACGTAGGTGTTTTGAATCACTCCTCTTCCCCTTCAAATTTTCTTTAGGATCACGCGATTAGTTTTTCGATCGTTGGTTCTCAGCTCTTTTCATCCGGTGCATTTTCTCATCAAGTCGACTCGAGCCTCTTCATCTTTGCCAAGATCAATCCTCAGTTGTTTTCTTTTTTCCCACCCGCCCACCCCTTTTCTTCTCGGAGTAGGAGTCCGTAATCGAGTATCCACCCTACTCGTGCGAAGCCTTTGCTTTATTTCAACCGGTGTTTTCTCTTCAAGATATTCGTCGGTTCTCCCTTCCA
>NC_041387.1:641304132-641476960 GCF_002162155.2 Triticum dicoccoides
CCTGGAGTCTGAGTCTCTTTTGACCACCAATTTCATTCATGCGGAGCCTCTTCAGTCTTTCGTCAATTGTTTCTACCGGTGAATTCTTCGTCCTCACATTTCAGCTACCGTTATCCAATTATCCCGGTGCATCTGTCAAATATACTTTAATCAGCTTGTTATCTCTTCATTCTTTTGCATCTAAATCCCCTCAAGCATATTTGGTCTTCTAATTCTTCCCGGTGACTCATTCTCTTTCATCAGTCATTTGAATTCTTACGGTGGTTCCTTCAGATACTTTTTCCTTTGTTATCATATTAATTCATTTGTTCTTTTCAATCCTACCGGTGGTTCATGAAGACCTTCTCAAGTTTGTGTCATGTCACTTCTCAATCCTTTTCAAGAAGAATAAGTAGTATGCAAAATCCATTGCTTGTCATCAATTTAATTTGATGAAGGATAAGCATACAATAAATCTTATTCTTATTTCCTCAAAGTGATTAATCCTTTTTTTCGGAGATTGTTCATGATGAATAATCTCTCGATTCTAAGCTAATCATCTTTTCTTTTCGGAGTTCCAAGTTTTTTCTAGCTTGTCTTGTCGTGAAGCTCCATCTAAATCATCGCAAGGCTTAAGCTTATTCTTTCTTCCTTGATTCTATCTCATCATTCTTTTGTCACCCGAGTTCTTCATGGTGGTTCTTCATGATTTAATTCATTCTTAAAGAGTTCATCAAGAATTTTTTTGGTGGAGTTCAAGTATCTTTTCTTCTCACGTCTCGAAGTGCAATTAATTATCCGTATTCTTCTGACGTGGAGTTTTGCATTTCTTTGTTCTTCTCATCTATTCAATCATTTCCATTTGTGGACGGTCATCACCTAGTAATTTTGAGATGTTTTCCATAAGCCCACAACAAGTTTATCCTTTTGTTGCTCATTTTCCAACAACTCCGTTCAATCCTTCCTTGCAAGGGTGCTTTCAAACTCAATTGGGGCATAAAATGTCATTTTCTTCTTCGTTCTTTTCATTCCATTCTTTCAGTTCTTTCGAAGGCATTGTGTTGTTCATCTCATCAAGTGTCATCCCATCTTGCGAAGTTCAGGTCTCCATTCCTTCCATTTTCAGTCGGAATGCTGCCAAAATTCTGTCATGCTTATTCCTTTTTTTATCTTGTTCTAACCGGAGTGGTTTCAGAGTCTTCCTTATTCCATGAGCTTTTGATTCTCGTCATATTCACTATTTCTCTTTCTACCCGAGTGCTCTCGGCCTTGTTAAACTTCTCTCTTGCATTCTTACTTCACCTCTTCCTCTTTCTCTTCCATCTCGTTCCTAAGATCTCAGGACGAGATCTCTTGTTAGTGGAGGAGAGTTGTAACGCCCCGAATCCGATGCGCCAGGTGTCTTCCAGTTATTCGTCGTTGTTGCCATGTCATTTGCTTGCGTGTTGCATTTTTCCATGTCATTATCTGCATTTCATCTGCATGTTTTTCAAAACTGGCATCCGTTCGCCCCCCTGGTTCTCTCTGTTGTCCGTTCTGAGCCCAATCACACTCGCACGCACCCGTCGCCCCTCTTAGACCTTGTTTCGTGAGCGGGAGAAAAACATTCTCAGAATGGGCCGAGATTTACCGAGTGGCCTTGGTATATCACCGGTATACCGCCCGTCAAATTTCGTTCCATTTGAAGGTCGTTTCATGCCCCAACGGTTAACCAAGTTAACCGAAACCCCTCTCTCTTTGCAGCCCAACACCCCTTCAAACAGCCCACCTAGCCCATCTTACTCCCCTCCATGCTCTCCTTCGTTGGAACACGATCGTGTGGGCGAAAACCGCTCCTCATTTGGACACTCCTAGCTCCCTCTACCTATAAATAGGTGCCTCCCCCCGAAATTTCAAGAAACCCTAGTCCATCTCCCTCCTCCCGCAACCGGACACGTCCGTCGGATGTCCGGACACGTCCGCCGCCGCCGCCCGACGAATCGGGGCGCGCCACGTCGCCTCTCCCGCGTCCCGCCGCCATAGGCCCCGCAGAGCCCAGGCGCGGCCTGCCCAGGCCCACGCTCGCGCCCGACCCCGCCGCCGACGCCAGCCTCCGGCGACCTCACCGCCGGCCACTAGAGGGCTGCGTTGCCCCTGTCCTCCCGCCGGCGACCAGTAGCCGCACCCCGCCTCTCCAGCGCCGCCCCAGGCCTCCCTTGGTCGCGCCCCACGCCTCCCGCCACTGGCGACCGGCCCCGCCGCCGTGTGCCGCCCCGCCTCCCTCACCGGAACACCGCCGGAGCCGCCGCCTCATCGCCGGATCTGGGGAGTGGGATGAGATCCACCACTCCCCCGATCCAAACGCCTCCCCCATGCCCGGATCTGCTCGTCCCCGAACCGCCTCGCCCCGTTGACTTTCGGAGGGTATTTTTCTGCCAAGTCCCCGAGATCCTAACTTTAAGTGTGCATCTTCATCGCATCATAACTTCATGCATATAGCTCCGTTTTGCATGTATGATATATCAAAATGTTCATCATGTGATGCTATTAATATTGTTGTACTGTGACATGCTTGTTTGAGTTTATCTTGAAGTCCTAATCATCGTTGCAAGAGTGCTATATGATGTTAACCTGCTGAGACTATTATAACTTGTTGTTTTGTCATTTTCGTTGCATTTTGTGTGTGCATCCTTTGAGCATGAGGTCTACATGTATTAGGATCATATTCATGTCATATTTTCAGTGGTGCAATCCATGTATTTTGTGTGCCTGGTGGTGAGTGCAACAAGCTTGTGAATTGGGCTACTTGCTGTTACTGTTTTGCCAAGTCTGAATCTGTCATATTACTTGCCATGTTTGCATGAATGCTACCATGTTTTCTGTTGATCTTTGGAATAAGATCAGTAGGGAAGTGTTGTTAAGTGCTTTTAGTACTAGCATGCCATGCTTAGGTTTGCCATTTTAGCTTGCTGTAACTTGTATTTTTATAGCTCTAAACATTGCAACCTGATGTTATTTCTGTCATGTCCAGTGAATTTCCGTCAAGTCTGTTAATCTGTTATTATTTGCAATATTGCCATATCCTTTTGAGCATGTTGTAGTGGTTTCTGGAGATAGCTCACTGTTCATGTTTTGTTAAGCTTCATTTCTATATCACGCCCATGCCTCTTGTTTTCATGTTGGGGTGCTATAGCATATTTTCATGATGCTTGTAAGATGCCTAGTTGATGTTTTGGACAGATTGTTGTTATATCTTGTTTGGAGTGTATGTGTTACACCGTTGCCCCGTTTGGAGTGTGCTCTATATGAAACTTGCTTAGTTTTACATGTAGCTTCATATTACCTTGTTGCATTCATGTTTTGAGTGTGTTTGCTTGATGTTTGAATGCATTTTGCATTAATGCCGTGCTTAACTTGTTTTGCTCATATCTTCTAGGCCGTAGCTCTGAACTAAATGAACTTTATATGTAACTTGACTAGAATTTTGTGTAGATCATCTTGGTGCATTTTAACTTGCTGTCTAACAACTTGAACATAAGGTTTATTCAGATATGGACCAATTTCGAAATTTGCATATGAGCACTTACCAGATTTGGTATATGTTGTTTCCGGCCTCATTTAAACTTGCTTTGATGTGTTGCTCTTGTATGCATCATCTCTTGCCATGAGTAGCTGCATTTAGCCTTGTCATGCATCATGCTTGGTTGTGCATCATGCCATGTCTATGGGTTGTGTGTTTACCTTGTTGTTTGCTTCTTTCCGGTTGTGCTTCTTCTCGATAGTTCCTGTTTCATTGCGATCATGAGGATTCGTTCAACTACGCTTGGTTCGGCTTCATCCATTCGTCTTCTTCATGAACTCGTTCTTCTTCCTAGCGGGATTTCAGGCAAGATGACCGTCACCCTGGATCTCACTACTATCATTGCTATGCTAGTTGCTCCGTTCTATCGCTATGCTGCGCTACTTATCTCTTGTCTATCAAGCCTACCAAACTACCATGACAGCCTATAACCTTTTCACCCTTCCAAGCAAACCGTTGCTTGGCTATGTTACTGCTTTGCTCAGCCCCTTTTACAGCGTTGTTAGTTGCAGGTGAAGTTGAAGATTGCTCCATGATGGACATGATTATGTTGGGATATCACAATATCTCTTATTTAATTAATGCATCTATATACTTGGTAAAGGGTGGAAGGCTTGGCCTTATGCCTGGTGTTTTGTTCCACTCTTGCCGCCCTAGTTTCCGTCATACCAGTGTTATGTTCCTTGATTTTGTAATCCTTATGCGGTTGGGTGTTATGGGAACCCCTGGACAGTTCGCCTTGAATAAAACTCCTCCAGAAAGGCCTAACCTTGGTTTTACATTTGCCTCACCTAAGCCTTTTTCCCTTGGGCTTCCGGAGCCCAAGGGTCATCTTATTTTTACCCCCCGGGCCAGTGCTCATCGTGAGTGCTGGTCCAACCTGTCAGTCGCCGGTGGCCACCAGGGGCAACTCTGGGCTGGCCTACCAGAAGCTTGGACAATCCGATGTGCCCTGAGAACGAGATATGTGCAGCTCCTATCGGGATTTGTCGGCACATTCAGGCGGCATTGCTGATCTTGTTTTACCATTGTCGAAATGTCTTGTAAACCGGGATTCCGAGCCTGATCGGGTCTTCCTGGGAGAATGAATATCCTTCGTTGACCATGAGAGCTTGTGATGGGCTAAGTTGAGACACCCCTGCAGTGTTTAAACTTTCGAAAGCCGTGCCCATGGTTATGTGGCAGATGTGAATTTGTTAATGTCCGGTTGTAGAGAACTTGACACCAGATTCAATTTAAAACGCATCAACCGCATGTGCAGCCGTGATGGTCTCTTTTTGGCGGAGTCCGGGAAGTGAACACGGTTTTGGGTTATGTATGAACGTAAGTAGTTTCAGGATCACTTCTTGATTACTTCTAGCTTCTCGACCGTTGCATTGCTTCTCTTCTCGCTCTTATTTGCGTAAGTTAGCCACCATATATGCTTAGATGCTGCTGCAACCTCACCACTTATCCTTTCCTTTTCCCTTTAAGCTTTGCTAGTCTTGATACCCATGGTAATGGGATTTGTTGGGGATATAACTACTGAGTGTAAACCGCCCAGGAGGGGCCGGTTCACCTTCAACTATATTGAAGCCCACAAAGACTTAGAAGATGGCGCTTTACTAATGAAGCTTAGAGGCCCGGAGCCCAAAGGCGAATTAGGGCCCATAGTGGTAAACCGCCATGGTTATGTAACTTGTATTGTAAGATAGGAAAGGAGAGACCAAGTCGAACACTTGTATGAGCCAGCCTCAGGACTCTGTAAACCGGCCGGGCGTCAATCCATGTATATAAGGGGACGACCTGGCGGCGGTTCAGGGACAAGAAACAACAACTCGAGAGCCAGGCATAGCTTGTTTAGCTCCCTGGTTATCGAGACCCCAATAATCCCATTACAACTAGACGTAGGCCTTTACCTTCATCGAAGGGGCCGAACTAGTATAAAAACCCTCGTGTCCTTTGTCCGGTTTAACCCCTTTAAGCTAACCCATTGCGATGGCTCCAAGACTAAGTCCTTTCACGAGGACATCTGACATGATATTTCCACGACAGTTGGCGCCCACCGTGGGGCTATCGCACGATGGTTTCGAGTTCTTGAAGGGCAGCTTTGAAGGACTCAAAGGGTACGCGATCGGCCGGATGACCAAGAGTTGTCGCGGCAAGCTCTACATCGACGACAGAGGATGGGGTCCCGAGGCCGGCTCAATTGAGTACGGGTACCGGGTCCCCTTTGGTGGAATTCACGTTTTCATTGGCAAGATCGGCGAACCGGGCCCTGAGCCAAACATGTGCACCGACCTCGTCGAGATGGCTCAGCGTGCAAGCCCCGCTCGGATTCAGCCCGCCATGAAGCGTGCGTTGGTGGGATGTGTCCACGGGATCGGATCTGAACCGGTGTCTGAAGGTGAGACGGTCGCTTATTCCGACGGCGAATCATCCGCTGGTGAAACCAAATCCCTGTACCGAGTTCATGACGGTGTGTTTGAAGGGTATTCCGATGGCAGCAGTATTCCGGAATTTCTTGAACCGGCGAACTGAGTCGGAATCTTCATGGACGGAACATAGCCAACTTTGCAAAATTCTACCGCGGCGGCATCCTGACCGGTAGCAGGGGCAGGAGGCTCCGCACGCCGGCCGGCTCAAGTTCTCTCCGGTTTGATGGATGCCTTGGCGACCTTGTTGACCATGGCAGTTACCCCGGTGACGCAGGATCAGCATAATGCGGACGTTGCGAAGCTAAAGGATCAGATAACACAGGCCAAAGAGGACTTGGCGGCTGAGGAGATCAGAATGGCTGAGGAATGGGCCGCTTTAGATGCCCAGGCGCAGAGGATTCAAGCCAAGAATTATCGACTCTTGATGGATCAGAACGCTTCGAATGAAGTATTCAGGAGGAGACATCAATCTCGCTTGCCGGCGGATTACAATGCGATGAATCTCTTTGATACACCAGGAGCAGGGACTAGCAATCCTGCAGCAGTGAACCGGACTATTATGCCAAGGACCGGAGCGCCGGATCAACCTCAGGTGATGGGTCCACCTCGACGAATGGACAACCCGCCACGGTATACCACGCCCCCGCCGGGTCACTTCTCTACCCCTTTGGACAATATGATAGCAGCAGCATCCCGGCTGGCAGCTATTCCGATAGAAGGTGAATCGCCAGCAGCGGTTGAGACACGGCGGGCCAGGGATCTTCTTCAAACGGCTATGACACATCAGCAAGCTTGCTCGTATAGCCGAGACAAGATTCACATGACCCCACGTCCGAGCAAAAGCTATAGCAGGCATATAGATGAGCCGGAGGTGTCCAACAGTGCGCGACGCCGTATTGTCCCTCAAGGACCCAATCCGGCACATGGTGAGGTAAACACTCAGGACGTGGTGGATAATGGCAGAGCACGAAGGGATGCCACTTTAGCAGCACATTATACAGGTCGTCATCAACCCGCCCCGGTTCAGCCAACAGCGTCAGTAGACCGAGGCACCGGGCTTGCCTTCAGTTCTTTGGGAGTACCGTGTCTCATTTCGGCTCTCAGTAATGTGCGGCTGCCTAAAGATTTCAAGGGTCCATGTAAGGTGCCTAATTACACCGCTAATCAACCGCCCGAGGCATGGGTGGAAAGTTATGAGATGGCAATGGAGATGCTGGACGTGGATGAAGCGGCTTGTGCAAAGTACTTCACGACGATGTTGGAAGGAATAGCCCGTACATGGTTGAAGAACTTACCAGCTAACTCCGTCGAGTCATGGGACCAGTTGAAGGCCCGGTTTATAGCCAATTTCAAGGACACATGTAAACAGCCTATGTCCATTGTGGATCTGGATGCCTGTGTTCAAGGGGAGGACGAGTCAACAACTTATTGGGTGCGCTGAGTCTCAGAAGTTTTGCATTCATCAGACCGGATTAATGCTAGCCAAGCAATCATCACACTGGAACGTAATTGCTAGTTTAGGTCACTAAAGATGAAGTTGGGACGGCTCAAGCGCCACTGCAATGATATGGGCACCCTTATGGCCTCCTTGGTCAAATATGTCGATTCTGATAATACCAAGGATCCTAATTCTGATGAGGAGAAATCGGAGAAGGGAAAGAAGAACGGCGGTGCAAAGGGACAACAGCACAACCAAGGAGGCCATGGGAATAATGGTAAGCGCAAGGCGGATAATTCAAATTTTGTGGCTAACGCTAATGTGTAGCGTCGTAAGGGTAAACCGCCCCAGCGTGGTGGCGGAATGAATCTGGAGCGTTTGTTAAACCAGCCCTGCCCAAAGCATGGGACCAAGGAGGTTCCAGCTACACATCTTTGGAAAGATTGTCACATTATGAAGGAGTTCAAAAACTCTGATCTTTTCCGGTATGATCAGGGTCCATCGGGCGGTTCAGGTCCAGGCTTTCATGGTAGTGGCGGTTCAAACTCTGGATTTCAGAATAATCAGGGCAACTAGAATAACCAAGGTGGTAATAGCCAACAGAATAATCAAGGAAATCAGCAGCAGTCAGGTTATCAGAGTCACCCAAAGCAGTTGAATGGTGGGCAGTATCATGTATTCACCACTAGTTTGTGCAAGCGTGATCAGAAGCTTCACAAGAGGGCAGTTAATGATGTTGAACCGGCAGTACCGCATTACTTGCGGTGGTCCGAGCAACCCATTGTGTGGAGCAGAGAGGATCATCCGCTCCGGGTTGACAATCCGGGTCACCTGGCTTTAGTGGTGGCACCTGAGGTGGGAGGTTATAAGTTCACCAAAGTGCTTATGGATGGAGGGAGCAGTATCAACATTCTGTATTATGAGACCTTCTGTCGCATGGGGTTGACAGACAAGAGTCTTAAACCGTCAAACACTGTTTTCCATGGTGTAGTACCAGATAAATCGGCATATCCTGTTGGCAAGATTGCTTTGGAGGTTGTGTTTGGTGATGAGCATGACTCCCAGTCTGAAACATTGACCTTTGAAGTGGTGAGGATCCAGAGCCCGTATCACGCACTGTTTGGACGGCCGGCTTATGCAAAGTTCATGGCAAGGCCCTGTTATATTTATTTGCAGCTCAAGATGCCGGGTCACAAGGGGACCATCACAGTTCACGGAAGTCATAAGACCGCTTTGGATTACGAGGAAGGTGATGCGGCTTATGCTGAGTCGGTTTGTGCTACAGAGGAGTTGAAGTTCTATAAAGACAATGTTGATCCGGCAGATATGACCCCTCTGAAGAAGCCCACAACTGAGCATGACCCGAACCTGAAATTCAAACCGGCCGATGAGACTAAACTTGTTGACTTTGTTCTTGGCGATTCATCCAAACAGTTTAGCATCAGCACAAATCTGGATCCGAAATAGGAAAGCACGCTCATGGAGTTCATCCGTGAGAACCGGGACATTTTTGCATGGAAGCCTTCTGACATGCCAGGTGTACCGAGGGAACTCACTGAGCACACTCTCAATATTGATCCCAAGTTTAAACCGGTCAAGCAGTTTCTTCATCGCTTTAACGAGGAGAGACGCAAGGCAATTGGTGAGGAGGTAGCCCGGCTGTTGGCTGATGGGTTTATCGTTGAAGTGTTTCACCCTGAGTGGTTGGCTAATCCGGTGCTAGTTCTTAAGAAAAACGGCACTTGGCGCATGTATGTGGACTACACAGATTTGAACAAAGCTTTTCCAACCGATCCTTTTGCTCTCCCGCGTATTGATCAGATCATTGATGCGATGGCGGGTTGTGAGCGTTTGAGTTTCTTGGATGCTTATTCAGGCTATCATCAGATCAAAATGGCAGTTAAGGACCAGGAGAAGACCACCTTGATCTCTCCCTTTGGAGCCTTCTGCTATGTTTCTATGCCCTTTGGGCTTAAGAGTGCCTAGGCAACTTATCAGCACTGTGTGCAAAATGTTCTTCACACTCAGATTGGGCGCATTGTTCATGCCTATGTTGATGACATTGTGGTAAAGTCCAGGAAGAAGGAGACATTGATAGATGATCTCAAGGAGACTTTTGACAATCTGCGTGTTTACAAGATGATGCTCAATCTGGACAAGTGTGTTTTCGGTGTTCTGGCAGGCAAGCTTCTAGGTTTTCTGGTGTCCAATAGAGGCATTGAGGCTAATCCAGAGAAGATCAATGCGATTACATCTTTGGCTAAACCGGCGTGCATCAATGATGTTCAGCGTCTGGCAGGTCGAATTGCAGCCCTAAGCCAGTTTATTAGCCGCTTGGGAGAGAAAGCGATCCCTCTATATCAGATGTTGAAGAAAACATACACCTTTGTCTGGAGTGATGTGGCTAATGCGGCGTTTGAAGACTTGAAGCGGCAATTGGCTGAGACGCCGGTTCTTGCTGCTCCGGTTGACAAAGAGCCCTTGTTATTGTATGTGGCTGCTAATGCCCGTGCTGTCAGTGTGGCAATTGTGGTGGAGCGCAAGGAGGCTGGCAAGGAATATCCGGTTCAACGGCCGGTTTACTATATATCAGTGAAGTGCTAATCGAATCAAAGCAGCGATATCCACATTGGCAGAAGCTGGTATATGGAGTTTTTATGGCAAGTCGAAAGCTCAAACAATACTTTCAAGGCCATCCCACTACAGTGGTCAGTTCAGCTCCTTTGCGCGATATAATTCAGAACAGGGAGGCAACTGGCCGGGTTGCAAAATGGGCAATTGAGCTCGGTCCCCATGGGTTGAAGTATATGCCTCGAACAGCCATAAAATCTCAAGCACTTGTTGACTTCATCAATGATTGGACTGAGTTACAGGCACCAGAGGACAAACCGGATAATACATACTGGACTATTCACTTTGATGGATCCAGGCAATTGGAGGGCTCGGGGGCTGGAGTTGTCCTCACTTCCCCTCGAGGTGATAAAATTCGTTATGTCCTCCGTTTAATGTTCCCCTGTACTAACAATGCAGTTGAGTATGAGGCTTTACTCCACGGGCTCCGTGTGGCCAAGGAGATGAATTTAAGCCGGGTACGATGCTTTGGAGACTCTGATCTGGTGGCCCAACAAGTTTCTGGCACTTGGGATTCTAAGGATCCACTCATGGCGGCTTACAGGTGGATATTGTGGCGGGTCACTTCAAAGGGTATCAGGTTGAGCATATTGATCAGCGTAAAAATGAAGCGGCAGGCGCTTTAAGCCGTCTGGGATCTCAGCGTAAACCGGTACATCCTAATACCTTTCTAGATATCTTGCATAACCCGTCTGTTAAGTTGCCTACAGAGGAGGATTTAGCTGTTCCTGATCCGGAGGCCCAGCTGGTGGTCGCTTTACATGTTATTCCGGATTGGACGGTTCCGTATTTGGCGTACATGAACCGGGGCGAGTTACCAGATGATGAAGTTCTGGCCTGGCAGATAGTCCGGCGATCCAAGTCCATGGTTATTCACAATGGCGAGTTGCACCGCTACAGTGTTTCAGGCATGTTCCGGCATTGTGTTTCTCTTGAAGAAGGCCAAGAGATTCTACAGGAAATTCATGAAGGGGATTGTGGTCACCATGCCGGTTCAAAGTCCCTGGTTGCTAAAGCTTTTCGTCATGGGTTCTACTGGTTGATAGCTCATGCTAATGCTGAGGATTTGGTAAAGCGGTGTGACGCTTGTCAGAAGTTTTCACGCCGAGCTCGTGTTCCGGCTCAAGAATTCAGGATGATTCCTATCACTTGGCCATTTGCCACTTGGGGGCTTGATATGGTGGGTCCCTTTAAGAGCTCCAAGGATAAGAAGACCCACCTGTTGGTGGCGGTTGAAAAATTCACCAAATGGGTTGAAGCGGAGCCTGTCAGCAAGTGTGATGCGGCTATGGCAGTTCAATTTCTCAAAAAGATTATCTTCCGCTTTGGCTTTCCACACAACATCATCACGGATAATGGCACAAACCTTTCTAAAGGTGAGATGGAGGATTTCTATCAGAGAGAGCACATCCAACTTGACTTAGCATCCGTGGCACACCCCCAGTCCAATGGTCAAGCTGAAAGAGCCAATCAAGAAATCTTGAAGGGTATCAAGCCCCGGCTAATGGTTCCTTTAAAGCGAACGCCGGGTTGTTGGGTGGAAGAATTGCCCTCTGTGTTATGGAGCATCAACACCACTCCCAACAGGTCAATGAGTTACACACCTTTCTTCATGGTTTACGGGGCAGAGGTGGTCCTCCCGAGTGATATTCGTCATGATTCGCCCCGGGTTGCCAACTATGTTGAAGCGGATAATGAGCAAGCACGCCAGGAGGCGTTGGACCTGTTAGATGAAAAACGGGACATGGCTTTGGCTTGTTTGGTGGTTTATCAGCAAGACCTGCGGCGTTATCACAGCCGCCGGGTTAAAACAAGAACCTTCCAAGAAGGCGACTTGGTGCTCCGGCTCATCCAGGATCAGACCGATATGCACAAGTTATCCCCACCTTGGGAAGGGCCCTTTGTGGTTAGCAAAAATCTGCCCAACGGATCATACTACCTCATTGACGTTCGAGACAACTCACGCAGTTCTGAGGAGGAGACCCGGCGGCCGTGGAACATAGCTCTCCTTCGGCCTTACTATACTTGAGCCATAGGCTACTCTTATGTACATATTTCGACAATGTATATATTATGATCAATAAAATAAACCAGCATCCTTGCTATAAGTAGGGCCTCTGCTGTTTTTTCTCAAATATCTTTTGAGTTACATGGGGGCTTCAGTTGACAAAGGAGAGTACTACCTGTTAAACCGGCTATCATGCCACAATACAGCTTGGGAGCTTCACACCCAAGGGGCCAAAGAGAGTCTGGATGCTATGCACAACTCAAACATAGGCACCCAATGAGCACAACTCACAAAGTTACTTGGGGGCTCTTTGTGTAAAGTAACAAAGAGTTTGAAAGGACCCTTGTAGCTGGGTATCGACCCACGACTTGGAAGCCTGGTGTATTCACCTAAAACCCCGGGTTAACCTGCCTTCATCAAGTAAGCCACTCCTATCCAGGTAATCCTGGCATGACCCGCCGAACGTTTGAAAGTTACTCTCATTGAGACCCTGAACTTGTCAAAGTTAAAACGACGATTGGTTAGTTGGAGACCCATCTTAAAAGGCTTTGTCAAATGGTTTAACTCAGTGGCCTGGCAGCCCATGAAAAGCCTCGAATTTGGGCCTGACAGCCCTCGAAAAGCCTCGACTACACGGTTTTATTTGCCTTTTGTCAGAAGGTTTTCTCTTTTTGGATGAATTATATTTTGAACTAGTATCTTTTGATCCGGTTTGGCTCTTCAGTCATCATACTAACCGGTGTTTGTTAACCCGGCTTGGCTGTCAACTAAAAGTTGTCAGACCTTATTATCAAACCGGCGTTTGTTAACCCGGCCTGGCTTTGACTATATGTCGCCAGTTTGATCATCTGGTGTTCATCGTAACCCGGCATGAATTATTACACATCATCACTGCATGGTGAGAGTTATAGAAACTCAAGATTTGGGTCTTCACCCTTACTACAATCAAAGTTGGTAAACCAACTACGTGATGTCATATCACAGGTATGAACTATTTTATATTTATTCAGGTTTGGTTATCAATCAGGCTTTATCTCGGGCATTATGACCCGTCCGGCGGTAAACCGCCAGGACAATTCTTTTTCTGCAGATATCAGAATCACATGAAAATTGTCAAGGTGTAACCAAGCAAAGCAAAATATCATGACGGATCAACCAAAGGTATGTATCAGTGCCGAAGATTAAAGTACTTGCACTAGCCTATTCCAAGGCGCTTTGAGGCCCAAAATGCTGATTTTTCTTACATAACAAAGTCTATCAAAGTAACCTGAACGCCGGATTAAGACTCATTGCCAGGACGACGTGAAGTTGATGGATCTTCAGGCGCCGGTTCAACCTCCTCCTCTCCACCCAGAGGCTGGAATTCAATGGTGGTCCAGTCAATCCGGGTTAGAGCCTGCAATACAGCTTCTTCACTTATCAGATTGGACGGGTCAACATCAGGGGCGTAAGTGTGCTTACAGATTGGCGGGATAAGGTTTTGCGCTTCTGTCACAGTCGTATCAACCCGCTGGTTCCTTTCATCATAAAAGGACCGATGAACAGTCAAGTTAGCCTTTGCAGCCAGTTGACTTGATAGCGGACACATCTCCTTTGTTAGGGCTTTGAGGGCTTTGTTGTCAAATGCTGACCCGTCTGCTTGTTCATCCGGAAATCCCATGGCGCTATCTACTGGATCCAAGTCAGATATCCATGCTTTGGCCCGAGTCAGTGCCAGTAAAGCGCCAGCCCTGGCAGCAGATCGCTTCACCTCTTCTATCTGAGCCGGTGTCATGGATAATCTTGCTAGTGTGTCCTTGATCAATGTTGGTGCCGGTTTGTTGTATGAGACTGCACAGATAACCCATTGGGCACCGGTGTATAATTGCTCAATCAAAGTGTATGCTGCCTTCAATTTCATCCGCATATCTATGCCCAGCTGAGCAATGCGATTACCTGTAACGGTTTAAGAATTCAATTTTAAACCGGCAGAGTTCAAGATATTTTCAAACCGGTTATGACAAGGTACTTACCAAAGATTGCAGAAGTCATAGCATCCACTTGATGTTTTAGCCCAGTCAGCTCTTCCGCCACCGGTTTAAGAGCTGCTTCGGCATCTTCAGCCCGCTTCAACAAAGAAGCCTTCTCAGTTTCCCAGTTGGTGCGTTCATTTTTGAAACCATCCTTCAATTGCTCCATTGTTGTCAAAACACCCTTTAGCTCCTCTTTGGCTTTAGAGATCTCTTCTTGCTGGGACTTGATGTTTTCTTGAAGGTCGGCGATTTGAGATTCTTTGATAGTTTTATCGGTCTGCAAAAGTCAGAAGATGAAGTTGTTAAAGTCCCAAGCACATAACAAGTTATGCACTCGGCACTTGGGGGCTAATGTGGATTGCTTTTTAAAAGTGAGTATTTTTAAGTCCCAAGGCTCAATCCAGGTATTAAGCTTGGCACTTGGGGGCTAATGCACAATTGATCAGTTATAAATAAAGGCAATTAACAAGGATAGACAGTCCCGGTTTGTCTTCAAGAGACAAACCGGCCCTTGGGGGCTACTCAGTTGAAGTGTTCTTTATATCGAAGTCCCAGTTTATCTTCAAGAGATAACCCGGCCCTTGGGGGCTACAATGGAAGAGATATATAGAATAGAGTAAATTTCAAAGCATTCTTGAAGATTACCTCATAACGTTCCTTCATCAGGTTCACCAAACCGACTTCAAAGTCACAGTTGGTGGTAAGGCGGTTTAAAAATCTGGAATGAAGTTCCTCGGCACTAAGGTTGATGAAATTGGATAAATCAGTCTTCCCTTTCCCCTTGCCCATAGCAGTGAATTCCTCTTTGGCAGTATGTTTAGCCAAGACAACCGGATTACCAGGACTAGTGTGACACGTGCCAGTAATAACAACATCATCATCATCACGTTTTGGTGGACTTGGCAGATTGACGGTACCCCTGGCTAGACTTGGCGGATTAGCAGCCAGGCTCGGCGGATCAGCAGCCGGGCTTGGAGGAGTAGCATGAGGGCTCGATGGATTAATATGAGTGGCCGGGTCAGCTTCCAGCGGATTAGCTTCAGTGTTCTCGCCTTGTGGGGCGAAATCATCCATAACATCAGTATTTCTACCGGTACCCTCAGGATCCCTCTCCAGTTCAACTTCACCAATAGGAGTACTAGTTTTATCCTTCTTGCTCATACGGGCTTTGGCACTGTGATATCAAAACAAAGATTATCACGGTAAACCGAACTATCAAGGAAAAATATGAAGGGCAGTATACTTACCCAGGGACGGTTTTTAGGGGAGGCAACTGAGTGGTGGATGAACCGCCAGACTAATTGGAAGACACGTGGTAATTCGGATCAGACGGATTGAGTGGGTATCGGAAGAAACCCTTCAAAGGATAAAGTTTTTCGGGAGAACAAGTAACCTCTGGACGACGTCTCCGGGTTGGTGTATCCGGTAAACCGGAAGAGGTGACTTGCTGGCCACTATGCCGGGTTGTGTGACGCCCTTCATGTTGATGAGTCTTCAATGAAAATTTTGGATCCAAATAAGCAAGAGGGTGAGAGTATTTTACTTTCCGAACTGTACGGCAAAATCTTTGAACTGGCACAAAATCTGAATCAGAGGAAAGAGAGATCACCTCAACATGGTCCGCACGGCTGGCCTCCGCACCATCCTGGGAATAGTCATTGTCAATAAGGTGTATAAAAAAGGAACCAAGCGAGTCAAGTTCTACCTCTGGATCCGATTCGTCAATATCTTCTGGCGGATCAGAAGATTCGGCATTTTTCTTCTTGGCAGCTCTCTTTGTGACCTTGCTCTTTGCACGAGGAGCTTTAACCGGTTTATCTTGAGTTTTCCGCTTCCAGAAGGAACTATTGGCCTGTGAAATTAAAACAAAGGAGTATTAGCACATTATAAAGCGGAGCCGAATCAGTAAGCATTAAGTTAAACTCTACCACTAGCGGTTTGTTGGAGGTGGAAAAAGGTGGCAACCCGATTTGGCTGCATGCGGCGATCGGTTCGTCAAGCATCTTCTTCACAGATTCAGTAACTTCATTGTCTGTCATTACTATTTCATGGTATCATTGAGGATCCTTGACGTTGCCAGTATATTCATGCATTAATCCGGGGCGGCGACTTAAAGGCAGAATACCCCAAGAAACCCAGCAACGGACGAGATCAATACCAGTCAAACCGTTGGCCAGGAGAGCCCGGAGCTTGGCGAGTTAAGGTGCATAAGTTTGCCGTTCTTTGGTGGTTAATCATTGAGGTAACGGGTGGCCATTGCTAAGCCGGTGTGGGCGGTAACCCGGCAAAGGATTTTCTCCAGCAGGGGCAGTGTTCTAGCAATAAAACCAAGTTTGGTTCCAATCTTTGGGATGGCTGTGGTGTTTTGCATGAGGGAAATCAACTTCTTTTCTCTTCTGGATTGATACCCCACCAAGTTCCGTGTTGGGACCATCAGAGAACTCCATGCGGTGGTTTAAATGGAAAAAATCCCGAAAAAGCTCCACAGATGGTTCTTCTTGAAGGTAAACTTCACAGAACACTTGAGAATTGCATATATTGGACACATAATTCGGTCCAATATCTTGTGGATGGAGTTGAAAGCTCGCAAGGAGATCCCGGAAAAACTTTGATCCGGGCGGGTTGAATCCCCGGTCTAAGTGTTGCATACAATCACCTCTCCATCTTGAGGCTCAGGAGGGCACTCAGGGCCAGGGACTCGCCAATGAAGGACCCTTTTTGAGGCTAAAGCGCCAGTGGTAACATATCCATTGATTTGTGTCTCCGTGATCCGGGACGGAACCCAGTTGCAAGCATAGAATTGTTTGGTCATCTTGGAAAGCTAACTGAAAAAGAAAAATGAAGGCCGGTTTACGATTGACGGTTCAAGTGCACTAATCAGCGTTAAACCGGGAATTTGATCAAAGCATACATGTGAGATAAACCGGAAATTACTATTCAAGTCAAGATGGCGGTTTAAGTGAGGGCTAATGGCATCTGGCGGATTGTTAACTACTAAAAGTTAAACCGCCCTTAGGTGGAAGAGCCAGAGTTGAAAATCTACTAAGTGTTGACAGAAACAGGTTTCACAAAATGACAGTATAAATTTGGACCTACCGTGGTTCAGTAAGAAAATTATTCTGAGCCCTAAAATGGCGACGACAGAACACCATAAGTGCAGAAGGGAACTATCAAGGCAAGAGGAGATACTATGGAGAGGTAAACTAAAGTTACAAACTTTGGCCGCCAGAGGAGGATGATAAGTTCATCTAGTTTCAACAGTAAGCACAAAGGCAACGAGCAAAGATGAACACTTATGAACACAGATGAATGCAGAAACCCTAAATACAGATCTAGGGTTGAGAGGAGGAGGCTTACCAGATGTGCAGAGATAGCGGAGAAGAGCCGCATGTTTCTGGTACGATCAGGTTGATGCATCGGCCTTTGTCGACGCAGTGCTCGAAGGTTGAGGGCAGCGGCGGAGCTTCAGAGCTTGAGCGTCGCGAGGAGGAAGAAGAGGCATGGAAGGGGAAGAAAGAAAGGACCCCTGAGCCTATTTATAAGGCAAAGGGATAAATGGCGGGCGCAAGAATCAAGGAGCCTGAAGCGGCAAAAGTGGGCGCGGCAGATGCCTCGTTTTTCGGGATACCATTAATGAAATGAATCTTTTTAATCTTTTTATACAGAGATGACGTCATGATGATCCATTGCTGTGTACAGAGATGACGTCATGGCGGTTTAACAAAGATTACAGGAGAAGACACCATGGCGGTTTACAAGAAATATAAGGAGATATTCACAGAACTTCTTTAAGTATTGAAGATTGACATGAACATGTTCAAATCAACCTGGGGCCTAATGTTGGGGATATAACTACTGAGTGTAAACCACCCAGGAGGGGCCGGTTTACCTTCAACTATATTGAAGCCCACAAAGACTTAGAAGATAGCGCTTTACTAATGAAGCCTAGAGGCCCGGAGCCCAAAGGCGAATTAGGGCCCATTGTGGTAAACCGCCATGGTTATGTAACTTGTATTGTAAGATAGGAAAGGAGAGACCGAGCCGGACACTTGTATGAGCCGGCCTTGGGACTCTCTAAACCGGCCGGGTGTCAACCCGTGTATATAAGGGGGCGACCTGGCGGCGGTTCAGGGACAAGAAACAACTACTCGAGAGCCAGGCATAGCTTGTTTAGCTCCCTGCTGGTTATCGAGACCCCAATAATCCCATCACAACTAGACGTAGACCTTTACCTTCATCGAAGGGGCCGAACTAGTATAAAAACCCTCGTGTCCTTTGTCCAGTTTAACCCTTTTAAGCTAACCCGTTGCGATGGCTCCACGACTAAGTCCTTTCACGAGGACATCTGACGTGATATTTCCACGACAGGATTGCTGAGTCCTCGTGGCTCACAGTTTACTACAACAACAGTTGCAGGTGCAGGTTATGCGATGATCATGACGCGAGAGCGATGTTTGCTTGTTTTGGAGTTCTTCTCATGCTTCTTCTTTGATCAGGGGATAGGTTCCAGGTCAGCAGCCTGGGCTAGCAGGGTGGATGTCGTTTGAGTTTCTGTTTGTGTTCCATCCGTAGTCGGATGATGCTCTTGTGTATGATGTTGTTGTATTCGTGTGGCATTGTATGCCTCTTGTATGTATCCCCAACTATAATATAATGGTACGATGTAATGATATCCACCTTGCAAAAGCATATCCAATATGCGCTTCTATCCTTGGTGGGACCTTCGAGTTCCTTTAGGATAGGGTCGCATATTGGGCATCACAAGAGCGGCCCATTTTCTCTCTTGCCAAAACTTCCCACGTGTTTGCCAAGTATAATATTCTAGAAAGTCTCTGTATAGTATGCCTCGTGCTTTCTCATGTAAGCTATTTGCATGAAAGTACGCTGTCAACATTGATATTTCTATGCCTTCACGGTCGATAACATTCTTTATTTTTTCTTTGCCATGATATGAAACCATGTGCATATTTGGGAGATGCAACTGTAGTTGCAAGACTGGCGGGTGCATTTTGCTTAGTTCGAAGCCATATATTCTCCATAGTGCTTCTGGTGGCGTCACCCCAGCGTGCATCTGGTATTGTTGAATCTCGTCGATTTCGGCTTCGTTTGCTTTGTCAGTTACAGATACAAATGCTCGATCATGACCCTTGTAGATGTACTTGAGCAGGTACTTCACGGCTTTAATGCTTGAGCATATCTCAACATTTATGTGGTAGTTGAACATCATTAATAGATAGGGGTTGTAAGGAACCACCCACCTGTTATCCAGTTTGCAATTTCCGACCGTTTCAGTCCGACCGTCATTGTGTCTCCTATATATTGGGTAGGAGTCCTTGCCTTGAATTGTAGTTTCGGTAAATGGCCTTGGATAATTGTTCTTGCATGACGGATGATTCTTTGTGCATGGACATAATTTATTCAATCCACCACAAGGACCATGCATCATATGTTTGATTACCATTTTCTAGAGCTCTGGGTACTTGTGCTTGTTAGGGAGCTCAGCGGAGATGATCCTGTCATACTGTTCTGGACATGTGTACTTATAGTTTCCGGTCATGATCAGCAAAAAGTGAGCATGTGGCAATCCCCTCTTTTGGTACTCTACAACATATGTATATGCCTTAACCTTTCCGAGAATGGCCTTTTGAAATAGTTGCTTCTTCATTTCTTCTAGCTTCGCCGTGAAAACACGAACTACAATAACTGGGCGATCTTGTGGTGTTTGCCCGGATTGTAGTTCACATGTGATCTCGTCCCAATTGGGGTTGCAGGTCATTGTGAGGAATATGTCTGGCTTTCCATATTTTCTAACCAAAGCCATAACATCTAGATGCCGGCAACGTTTATCGCGTGGTCCTCCAATAAATGATGATGCAAGTACTCTCTGTTTTCCGATTGCGTTTCCCCTTTCTTCTCTAGCTTGAATGCTGTCTAGAAGGCCTTGATATAGATCTGCCCTTATTTCCTTTTGATGATGCCAGATGTAATCTAGTCTAGAGCTTTCAATCTTGATGTATGTATCTACAACAAACTACTGGAAAAGTCGTCCGCCATGCAATATTGGGTTGAATATGTTTGGTCGTGTATGCAATTTATAGCAATAGTATTCTTTCATCGTTATCCACAAGCCATTGACTGAATCTGTGCAAATATTTGAAGGAAATATGCCCTAGAGGCAGTAATAAAGTTATTATTTATTTCCTCATATCATGATAAATGTTTATTATTCATGCTAGAATTGTATTAACCAGAAATATAATACATGTGTGAATGCATAGACAAACATAGTGTCACTAGTATGCCTCTACTTGACTAGCTCGTTGATCAAAGCTGGTTGTGTTTCCTGGCCATAGACATGAGTTGTCATTTGATTAACGGGATCACATCATTAGGATAATGATGTGATTGACTTGACCCATTCTGTTAGCTTAGCACTTGATCGTTTAGTATGTTGCTATTGCTTTCTTCATGACTTATACATGTTCCTATGACTATGAGATTATGTAACTCCCATTTACCGGAGAAACACTTTGTGTGCTACCAAAGGTCACAACGTAACTGGGTGATTATAAAGGAGCTCTACAGGTGTCTCCGAAGGTACATGTTGAGTTGGCGTATTTTGAGATTAGGATTTGTCACTCCGATTGTCGGACAGGTATCTCTGGGCCCTCTCGGTAATGCACATCACTATAAGCCTTGCAAGCAATGTAGCTAATGAGTTAGTTGCGGGATGATGCATTACGTAACGAGTAAAGAGACTTGCCCGTAACGATATTGAACTAGGTATTGAGATACAGACGATCGAATCTCGGGCAAGTAACATACCGATGACAAAGGGAACAATGTATGTTGTTATGCGGTTTGACCGATAAAGATCTTCGTAGAATATGTAGGAGCCAATATGAGCATCCAGGTTCTGCTATTGGTTATTGACCGGAGACGTGTTTCGGTCATGTCTACATAGTTCTCGAACCCGTAGGGTCCACATGCTTAAAGTTCGGTGACGATCGGTATTATGAGTTTTTGTGTTTTGATGTACCGAAGGTAGTTCGGAGTCCCGGATATGATCACGGACATGACGAGGAGTTTTGAAATGGTCGAGACGTAAATATCGATATATTGGATGACTATGTTCGAACACCGGAGGTGTTTCGGGAGGTTTCAGACATATACGGGAGTACCAGGGGGTTACCGAACCCCCCCCGGGGGATTAAGTGGGCTTCATGGGCCCTAGTGGAGAAGAGGAGGGGCAGCCAGGGCAGGCCGCGCGCCCCCTCCCCCTCTAGTCCGAATTGGACAAGGAGGGGGCGGCGGCCCCCCTTTCCTTCCTCTCATCTCTCCCTTCCTTTCCCCCTCCTACTCCAACTAGGAAAAGAGGGAGTCCTACTCCCGGTGGGAGTAGGACTCCTCCCTGGCGCGCCCTCCTCTTCGCCGGCCGCCCCTCGCCCTTGATCCTTTATATACAAGGGCAGGGGGGCACCTCTAGACACAACAATTGATCTCTTGATCTCTTAGCCGTGTGCGGTGCCCCCCTCCACCATATTTCACCTCGGTAATATCATAGCGGTGCTTAGGCGAAGCCCTGCGTCGATAGCATCATCAACACCATCATCACGCTGTCATGCTGACGGAACTCTCCCGCAAAGCTCTACTGGATCGGAGTTCGTGGGACGTCATCGAGCTGAACGTGTGTTGAACTCGGAGGTGCCGTACATTCGGTACTTGATCGGTCGGATCGTGAAGATGTACGACTACATCAACCGCGTTGTGCTAACGCTTCCGCTTTTGGTCTACGAGGGTACGTGGACAACACTCTCCCCTCTCATTGCTATGCATCACCATGATCTTGCGTGTGCGTAGGAATTTTTTTGAAATTACTATGTTTCCCAACAATATTGGAACATGAAAAGTTAGTTGCATATGTAGGAATGTTCAATATATGTAAATTGAATTTTGGATAGAACAATGTTTGAAAAGTTACCTGGTTCATCATCATCATTGATATCATCAACATCAATAGCTTCCTCTCGTGTATCCTTCTTTGGGATTTTCCTATGCCAACCCAGTTCAACTCTTGGAAAGAACAAAGGGTACGACAATGGATCATAACACCCATAATATGATGGAATGTGCTCTATTTCATTGTTGTTCCCATGTAGTATTACACTCTTGTCATAAGTATCTCTTCTTTCATTTCCTCCAATCCACACTGCAGCTACCTCTGAATTGATTGGTGCATTATAAGTTCTTTGGTCCAATCTTTGGTCAAAGTTCAATATGAGTCTGTAGTCCTCAAGGTTTTGGGTTTGTCCCAAACTCCTAAACTGTTGAGAGTATGGGTTATCCCGTAGAATATCGGTTATTATATGAATCACCTGCTTGTCTTGCTCGTACATTTCCTCGCGGCAATGGTGGTACCGATGCTCCAAGCTTGGATCATCATCGTAGAAGTATAGCTCCAGATGCTTTGGATCTGAGTGACTGTTACCGAATGAGTGTATATTATGGTAGATTTGACCATGTGCTCAAAATGTGTATATACCAGCTGTTTGTATGTCGGTTGTTTCTTTATTAAGGTTGTAGTATAAAGTAGTAAACGAGAAGTGTCCATTGAAAAATCTTATATTGTTCCGAAAATGTCTTGCATCAGAGTCGTTGCTTGTCCAAAGTCTCCTGAGCTCAGGTGGTGTATCTGGATTGGCTAGTCTTATCTTTCCTTTTTTGCAGCTTAGTCCCTTAGTTTCATTCTTGAATTTTGTTGCATGGCAGAAGCTGCAATTTGGTACCATTTTGAGCACATGTGTGTTCTTCGGTATGTTGCTATAGACGAAATCATACGGATCGGAGTTGTGAAATTCAGCATCTTCTGTGATTTTGATTTCCACTTCTCTTTCCCATTCTGGTTTGATTTGTAGCATCAAAAATTAGTATAGGGTCAATATAATGATGCAAATATATTTAAATTGTATTCAGCATACCTTGACCCGAAAACATGTATTCGTACTCGTTTGTGTCTTCTTCAAATATGACTTTATCATTACCGTGATCCTCATTGTAATTGTGTTGGTGCATCTACCACTTTGATGATTGCATCTCTCTCACATATTACTTCATCATTACCTGTGTAGTAATTTTTTATTGTTATACACACACATATATATAATTTTTGTATTGGATAATAGTATATATGAAATTGCTAATCTTACTGTGATCATCATTATATAATGACTGTATTCGTGCATTTACTTCTTTGATTGTTGGCAACATTGAAGAGGGAATGTCTTCCCACGAAGCTACATTAGATGTTTGTGTTGGGACATCTGCTTCTTTGATGCTTGGAAACATTGATGAGGGGACGTCTGTCGAGAAAAGATGATTAGTTGTACAGACATGTGTATATCTATTTTGAATGAAAGTCTATTGTATAAAATTTAGAGTATTACCGTAAATCATGACTTCGGGTTGCTGTAGAGGTTCTGTGTCATCGTTGCTGGTTTCCGTCATGGAAGCTTCTTCAGAAGCAGTTTTCGGCCGTCTTCTCGTGAATTCTTCGTTACGACGGTGTAGCAATGCTTGTCTTTCTCCTGGTGTCACGTGTTTTTTGTGTTTTACAGGAAAGTTAGAAGTACTACCTTCCTGTTCGGTTGCGATATATGCAGGGTTCTCCATCGCAATTGAGTCTTTGCTTGCTGTGTTGCGCTTCAACTCATTTATATTTTCTATTCTAGCTTTCTTTTGTGCTGTCTGCATATTTGCATATATCTGCCTTTGTTGGACGCATATTTTTTCTTTCTTTTGTTGATAGACTTCACGACACATTTTGAGTTTTTCCTGTTTTTTTTTTCATCGGTCATGTGTGCATTGTGCTCCTGCCTCTTTTCATCGGTCATCTGTGCATAATGCTCTCTGTCTCCTTTTCTTCTTTGTTCCTTAGTATCCATTACCGGAGATTGTCAAAAATGCCTGCCTGCATGAGAGTTTTCAGTTATAAGAAATTATTATTTATTTATTCTTCAAACAACACTGACATTACCAAGTGAAATGCAAACAAAGGAATTATATATTTCTTGTGGGGAAATCTTTGAGGCTGTTCAGACTGTATTGATATTGTTTGCACTCTGTTTTTCATAGCAGAAATAGAATGTTCTACAATTCTGAATTGTTACTTTCAGTATCATTGACCTATGATCTGTTGCACATGTTCTGAGCAGGGTGTAGTGGCATACAGGTGAGTTGAGCAGCGCGCACAGACAGAGCAAACAACCCAGACTGAAAATGGGGAGAATTTGGTATGGCTATATCTGCTAGAAGTTCAAACTATATTTGTGTTAGTTTACTTTCCCTTTCTCATAGGAGAAACAGACTGCCTAAAAGTAATTGTTTCTGCTATCTTCATCATAAGAGTCATTGACCTATGTGATATGTTCTGTCAAATTAACATACTGCTGCCAAGTATGGGCATTTGGCTCTATTTAATGAAAACGGGATGCAAATTTGTCATACATGGAAACAGATAAGGAAAGTACCTGATGTAAACCTGACTTGCCAAACAGCTTACTTGAATTGAAGGTAGCTCACAAGGCACGTGTGAAACTGACTCTGGTTAAGTGAACCAAAGAACGGGATTGTGTGAGAATCAGCGTGGACATATGGGTGTATTTGTAGGACCAACTGTACCTTATCTCAAGTGTTCCAAGTAGGTTTCGGACTCTTGTAGTTCTCTTAGTAGGATTTGGATTCTTTTTTATAAGCGTTTCCACTTTCTAGTTCCCGTGTATACCTTTTTGATGTTATTTTGATGCAAAGTCGGACAAGGTTAAGACCTGCCTTTTTTTTTGAAACCTGCCTTTTTTTCAATCGTACAGGAAGGGAGTACTGAGCCGAAATACCGAGCATAGTGCAGCGGCCCAAACAAACTCCTGGACGGCGTCTTGTTTTCTGGCGAAGTCGGCGGAGGTTACAATGGGCACGGATGGCGTCTTATTTTCCTGCGAAGTTGGCGGAGGCGACAATGCAGACTACCGGCGAAGGTGGACAGATTTTGTCGGATGACGTGTTGTTTTCCGGCGAAGTCGGCGGAGGAGATATTGTGTGGACTTGAGGTGAACTTGCAATGCAATTTAAGTGGAAAATATCGCTGACTGGCTGGAGACATTCGTTAAAGGACGGGCGAGGTCCTAAGCTCGATCCAACCACCTATATATATTTTTGGTAAACTAAAGGCCCGCATGAATTTTTTGGCCCATATATGTATATGTATCTGTACGAAGGAGGCCCAGCACACAATATATAGAGACCGGATTTTCAACTCCCGGGTGTCGGGACACCCCTGCTTCTCCAGCCTCGTAATCTGATCCCTGTTCTGTGATCGCGTAGTAATTTGAGTGCACCAACTGAAGCACATGGGCTTTCACTGTACTGCATGCACAGGGATGGACGCATAAGGATCCATCCCATCACTGCTCTATCCCATCACTGCGCACCTTTTTTTGACTTGCCTGGATATGGGTAGTTTTATTCTCACGTGACAAGCAGAGTCTTAAAAAGAGGGGATGAAAGGTAAGGAGAGAGGAAGAGGTTATGAGAGTGGAGGAGAGAGATGTCGTTTTTTTCCTCGGAAAGAGGTGCCGTGAAAGAGAAGAGAGAGAGGTGCTCTTTGTGAGAGAAAAAGAAAGCGGAGGAAGAGACGTGATATAAGAGAGAGAAGTTAAAAAAAGTATTGTATATTTTGTAGCTGTGCCGCTGTTCTCCATTGGGCCATTCAACGCTGCAGCGACCAGTCACATCTATGAACCACGCTGGAAACTAGGTGCCTAGTGCTACCCTGTTTGAAGAGTCAAATAGGCCCGTGGACCGCAATACCTCTTGCCAGGCCTATTCCTGCCAGACCTGTCTCCTCCGGTCGCAGTTTGTCCCCTAAATAAAGCCTGTTAATTACCCTGGGACTGTAAAACATCTGCACCAGAAAAGTGGCTAGCACGAATCTTGACCTCGGTGGACGAACCGGATAACCGGGTGTCCGGGCACCCGGGTTCCGTCACACCTTTCCGATATATGTATCGTCACCTTGTACGTGACTTTAGTACCACCTCGCCACCTCTCATACCTGACCAAAACTAACGATAGAAAAAAAAACTAATCACGGGATGAAACTAAGAATATCACCTTGCTTTAATAGTAGGTATACATTTTATATTCTGTATTCTATTTCTCTCCGATTCCTTTTGTTTTCCCGTTCTTTCACAATCATATGTTTTATTTTAAATTATATAAGATTTTTCTTTTTTGCTTATTGTTTCATGAAAATACACAAATATATTTGAAAAGTATATGAACATATGTTTAAACGTGCATGGACAATTTTCTCACCTATATAAATTTTTAAATGCAACATTTTTCTGAAATACATTAATATATTTTTTCCTATACATAAACCCTTTTGAACATGAGATCAAAATTTCACTTAAAATATGTGAAAAATTATTAAATAAAACAAGTATGCCAACGTATATGTTGACACGCACCAATTAATCATTTGTTACATGGACTTTTGAAAATACATGAATATCAAAAGAGTTACATGATTGTTTTTTTGTATACATGAACATTTAAAAAAAGGACCCTTGGACACTTATATTAATGTACATGTACATTTTTTAATATAGAAATATTTTCATTATTAAACTAAAACTTTGGAATGTATGTTTAGAACACATTTACCAAGATTTATAAAAGGTAAATAGGCCACACACACCGATGAGCTTGGTAAGTGGGTGGCCATCTAGCTATCCTTGGAGCGAGGATGTCCCAAGTGCACATACATCATCTGCTAAAAAAATGCACATACATCAAGGGCCAACTATATTTGGCGATCAGTCGCTAGTAGCATGACCAATGTGAATAATTACTTTAGAATCAACTATGTAAGGTTTGAATTTGTCATATACAAACACAACTGCTAAAATTTCTTTCTCAGTAGTAAAATAATTTCTTTGAACACTGCCTAGAATTTTACTAGCATAATGGATAACATTTAGTTTCTTATCAACTCTTTGTCCTAAAACAACACCAACAACATAATCACTAACATCACACATAATTTCAAAAGGAAAGTTCCAATCAGATGGTTGAACATATAGGTGCAGAGGTAAAAGCTTTCTTAGGTGTTTCAAAGGCTTTTACACAATCATCATAGAAAACAAATGGGACATCTTTTTGCAAAAGACTAGTAAGAGGCCTAGAAATTTTAGAAAAATCTTTAACAAACTTCCTATAATAATCAGCATGACCAAGGAAACTTCTTATACCTTTAATATCTTTAGGACATGGCATTTTCTCAATTGCATGAACTTTAGCTTTGTCTACTTCAATACCTTGTTCAGAAATTTTATGCCCCAAGACAATACTTTTATTCACCATAAAGTGGCACTTCTCCCAATTCAAGACAAGATTAGTTTGTTCATATCTCTGCAAAACTCAATCAAGGTTGCTTAAGAAATCATCAAAAGAAGTCCCATAAACAGAAAAGTCATCCATGAAAACCTTAACAATCTTTTCATAAAAGTCAAAGAATATTATAGTCATACATCTTTGAAAGGTAGCAGGTGCATTGCATAAACCAAAAGGCATGCGTCTATAAGCATAAGTTCCAAAAGAGCAAGTAAAAGTGGTTTTCTCTTGATCAGGTTGTGATACATGTATTTAAAGAAATCAGGATATCCATCAAGGAAGCAAAAGTGTAAATAATCTTTCTATCATTTGATCAATAAAAGGTAAGGGGTAATAATCCTTTCTAGTACCTTTGTTTAATTTTCTAAAATCAATTATCATCCTATAACCAGTTACAATTCTTTCTGGAATGAGTTCATTTTTATCATTATGAACAACTGTAATGCCTCCTTTCATAGGGAGACATGAACATGACTTACCCATCTACTGTCAGTCATGGGATAAATTATAACTGCTTCCAGAAGCTTTAATATTTCAGTTCTTAACACTTCTTTCATCTTAGGATTCAATTGTCGTTGATGATCGAAAACTGGTTTAGCATCAGGCTCCATATTAATTTTGTGCTCACATAAACTGGGACTAATGCCCTTAAGATCATCAAGAGTATATCCAATAGCAGCATGGTGCTTCCTTAGAGTTTTAAGTAATCTCTTCTCTTCATGCTCTGTAAGGTTAGCACTAATAATAAAAGGATATATTTTATTTTCATTAAGATAAGCATATTTCAAAGTATTAGGCAATTTTTTTAATTCAAACACGGGATCATCTTTAGGTGGTGGAGGACCTACTAGAGTTTCAACAGGTAAATTGTGTTTAAGAATAGGTGGTTGATCAAAGAACATCTTATCTATTTCATTTCTTTCATGCAAGTGCATATCATTTTCATGATCCAACAAGTATTGTTCTAAAGGATCAGTTGGAGGTACGACAATAGAAGCAAGACCAATAATTTCATCTTTACTAGGCAATTCTTTATCATGAGGTTGTGTAAGAAACTTAGAGAAACTAAATTCATGAGACACATCACCAAAGTTAACAATAACAATTTCTCTAGCGCAATCAATCTTAACATTAACAGTGTTCAAGAAAGATCTACCGAATATTATGGGACATAAATCATCTTGTGGAGAACCAAGAACTAGAAAATCAGTAGGATATTTTATTTTTCCACACAAGACTTCAACATCTCTAATAATCCCAAGTGGTGAAATAGTATCTCTGTTTGCAAGCTTAATAGTAACATCAATATCTTCTATTTCAGCAGGTGCAATATCATTCATAATTTCTTGATAAAGAGTAAATGGGATAGCACTAACACTAGCTCCCAAATCACATAGGTCATGACATCAATGATATCCTATTTTAACAGAGAAATCAGGCATGCCGACAACAGGCTTATTCTTATCTTTAGTACTGGGTTTGGCAATTCTACTAGCTTCATCACAGAAATAAATAACATGCCCATCTATATTATCAACCAAGAGATCTTTAACCATAAAAACATTAGGTTCAACTTTAATTTGTTTAGAGGGTCTAGCTCCTCTAACATTACTTCTGTTAACCACGGTTGAAACTTTAGCATGTCCCCTTATCCTAATAGGGAAAGGTGTTTTTTCAATATAAGCAATAGGCACAACTAGATCAACATTGTAAATGATAGTTTCATCTTGTTTGTTTGATTCGCGTTCGCTACTTTGATAATTTGATATGTGGATGGACCGGTGCTTGGGTGCTATTATTACTTGAACAAGCCTCCCACTTATGATTAACCCCTCTTGCAAGCATCCGCAACCACGAAAGAAGAACTAAGATAAATCTAACCATAGCATTAAACATATGGATCCAAATCACCCCTTATGGAATAGCGCATAAACTAGGGTTTAAGCTCCTGTCACTCTAGCAACCCATCATCTAATTACTACTCTACAATCCATTCCCTTAGGCCCAAAGATGGTGAAGTGTCATGTAGTCGACGTTCACATAACACCACTAAGGGAACAACAACATATACATCATCAAAATATCGAACGAATACCAAATTCACATGATTGTTTATGACAAGACTTCTCACATGTCCCCAAGAACAAAAGCAACTACTCACAAATCATATTCATGTTCAAGATCAGAGGGATATTAAATAGCATAATGGATCTGAAAAAATAATCTTCCACCAAATACACCAACTAGCATCAACTACAAGATGTAATCAACACTACTAGTCACCTACAGGTACCAATCTGAGGTTTTGATACAAAGATTGAAAACAAGAGATGAACTAGGGTTTGAGATGAGATGGTGTTGGTGAAGATGTTGATGAAGATTGATCCTCCCACGAAGGGAGGGTTGTTGGTGAAGACGATGGCTTCGATTTCCCCCTCCCGGAGGGAAGTATCCCCGGTGAAATCACTCTGCCGGAGAGAAAAAGTGCTCCTGCCCAAGTTCTACCTCGAGATGGTGGTGCTCCATCCTGAAAGTCCTCTCCTTATTTTTTAGGGCAAATGGGCTTATATACCATAAGACAGGCACCGGAGGCTAGCCAGGGGCCCCACTACCCACCAGGGTGCGCCAAGGGGGTGGGCGCACCCTGGTGCCTAGTGGGCACCTGTGTGCCCCCTCTGATACTTTTCCTCCAATAATTTTTATTTATTCCAAATAAATCCTCGTGAAATTTCAGCTCATTTGGAGATGTGTAGAATAGGTATCTCCGAAGTAGCTTTTTCAGGTCCAGAATTCCAGCTACTCGCAATCTCCCTCTTCATGTGTTATTAAGAGAGAAAATACATTAGAATTGCTCCACAAAGTGTTATAATGATTAAAAAAATTATAAATAATAGTAGGAAAACATGATGCAAAATGGACGTATCAACTCCCCAAGGTTAGACCAGGCTTGTCCTCAAGCGAAAGCCGATATCGATAATCATGTCCACATGTTTAGAGAGAGAGGTGTCAATAAAAACAAAATACGAACATAGTAGAATCATGATCATTATTATAATAGCAATAAACTTTCTTCGCTATCCACCGATCGAGTACCGAATGTACGACACCTCCGAGTTTTGCACACATTCAGCTCAGTGATGTCCCTCGCCTTCTTGATCCAACAAGATGTCGAGGTAGTAGATGAGTTCCGTCAGCACAACGGCGTGGTGACACTGATGGTGAAGTGATCTCCGCAGGGCTTCACCTAAGCACTACGAAATTATGACCAGAGGCGTAAATTGTGGAGGGGGGGCCGCACACGGCTAAGATAAGGTCTGGGTTGTGCTAGGAGCCCCCCTCCCACATATATATAGATGGGGGGGGGGGAGGGAGCAGCCAGGGGGCGCCCCAAGTAGGATCCGAATCCTACTTGGGGTTTCCCCAAGTGGTGCCCCCTGCCTTTTTTTTCACCGAAAAAGAAAGGGAAGGGGAAGAGAGAAAAGAAGGGGGGGAGGCGAACCCCCTTTTTCCTTCGCCCAATCAGCCTCCTACCATGGAGGTGCGCCACCCCTTGTGGGCTGGTGTGCTCCCTTCTCATGGCCCATATGGCCCATATCTTCCCCCCGGGGGTTCCGATAACCTCTCCAGTACTCCGATAAATACCCAATACACTCCAGAACACTTCCGGTGTCCGAATACCATCGTCCTATATATCAATATTTACCTCTCGACCATTTCGAGACTCCTTGTCATGTTCGTGATCACATCTGGGACTTCGAACAACATTCGATCACCAAATCACATAATTCATATAATATTATATCGTCAAGGAACGTTAAGTGTGCGGACCCTACGGGTTCGAGAGCTACATAGACATGACCGATACACCTCTCCGGTTAATAACCAATAGCGGAACCTGGATGCTCATATTGGCTCCCACATATTCCATGAAGATCTTTTTCGGTCGAACCGTTATGACAACATACGTTATTCCCTTTGTCTATCGGTGTTTTACTTGCCCAAGATTTGATCGTCGGTATCTTCATACCTAGTTTAATATCGTTACCGTCAAGTCTCTTTACTCGTTCTATAATACATCATCCTGCAACTAACTCATTAGTCACTTTGCCTGCAAGGCTTCTTATGATGTGTATTACAGAGAGGGCCCAGAGATACCTCTCCGATGCTCGGAGTGACAAATCCTAATCTCGATCTATGCCAACCCAATAAACACCTTCGGAAATACCTGTAGAGCATCTTTATGATCACCCAGTTACATTGTGATGTTTGATAGCACACAATGTATTCCTCCGGTATTCGGGAGTTGCATAATCTCATAGTCGAAGGAATATGTATTTGACATCAAGAAAGCGATAGCAATAAACTGAACGATCAATATGCTAAGCTAACGGATGTGTCTTGTCCATCACATCATTATCCTAATGATGTGATCCCATTCATCAAATGACAACACATGTCTATGGCTATGAAACTTAACCATCTTTGATTAATGAGCTAGTCTAGTAGAGGCTTACTAGGGACACAGTGTTTTGCCTATGTATCCACACATGTATCAAGTTTCTGGTTAATACAATTCTAGCATGAATAATAAACATTTATCACCAAATAAGGAAATATAAAATAAAAAATTTATTATTGCCTCTAGAGCATATTTCCTCCAGTCTCCCACTTGCACTAGAGTCAATAATCTAGTTCACATCGCCATGTGACTTAACACCAATAGTTCACATCGTCATGTGATTAACACCCATAGTTCACATCACCTTGTGACCAACACCCAAAGGGTTTACTAGAGTCAATAATCTAGTACACATCGTCATGTGATTAATAGCCAAAGAGTACTAAGGTGTGATCATGTTTTGCTTGTGAGAGAAGTTTAGTAAATGGGTCTGCCACATCCAGATCCGTATGTATTTTGCAAATTTCTATGTCTACAATGCTCTGCATGGAGCTACTCTAGCTAATTGCTCCCACTGTCAATACATATCTAGATTGAGACTTGGAGTCATTTAGATCAGTGTAAAAGCTTGCATCAACGTAACTTCTTTATGACAAACTCTTTATCACCTCCATAGCCGAGAAACATTTCCTTAGTCCTCTTTAAGTTAACTAATTATAATTTTTACCGCTGTCCAATGATCTACTCCTAGATCACTATTGTACCCCCTTGCCAAACTCATGGCAACGTACACAACAAGTTTGGTACACAACATGGCATACTTTATAGAACGTATGGCTGAGGCATAGGGTGACGAGGACATGTACCTAGGGTAGGGTCTTAGGCCTGACCTAGACACCCTACCCAAGGACACTGACCTACAGTCGAAGACATTCAAGGACTAACAGAAAGTACTGACTGGAATCACCGTGAAGTGCAATCCATTGGACAGAAGACTCCACTTGGATACCCCAATTCCACTCGACCACAACATAGTCACTCGACCATATGGAGAACCACTCAGAGTACAGAAGATTTAAATTCACCCGAGGATGGCAACGGTCAGGCGTTCACTCTGTAGTCTTAAAGATCATTTATGGCTGGCGTTACTAGTAACGCCCCATCTTAATTCACATTGAACCCTGTGTAACGGAGGTCTGAGAGGGTCCTGGTGCACTCTATATAAGCTTCCCTCCTCCTCTGGCACAAGGGTTCGGACCCCTTGTAACATTCACTCGTAAAACTTGCGTGTACAACCTCAGCGTAGCTAGGACCTTTCCTCCTCCTACGTACCCACTATTCTTACTGTCAGACTTACTCCCACGACATAGGGAATGAATTTCATTCTCTCTTTATCTTATGTCGTGGTCAGGTTTTGAGTCTTTACTCAACTTCACACCTTACAATAAGGCAAGAACTCCTTCTTTGACTGATCCATTTTGAACTCCTTCAAAATCTTGTCAAGGTATGTACTCATTGAAAGTCTTATCAAGCGTCTTGATCTATCTCTATAAATCTTGATGCCCAATATGTAAGTAGCTTCATCGAGGTCTTTCACTGAAAAATTCTTATTCAAGTATCCTTTTATGCTATCCAGAAATTCTATATCATTTCCAATCAACAATATGTCATCCACATATAATATCAGAAATGCTACAGAGCTCCCACTCACTTTCTTGTAAATACAGGCTTGATTGTAAGTCTGTATAAAACCATTTGCTTTGATCACCTCATCAAAGCGTATATTCCATCTCCGAGATGCTTGCACCAGTCCATAGATGGATCGCTGGAGCTTGCACACCTTGTTAGCACCTTTAGGATCGAGAAAACCTTCTGATTGCATCATATACAACTCTTCTTAGAGATATCCATTTAAGGAATGCAGTTTTGACATCCATTTGCTAGATTTAAAAAAATGTGGCAATTGCTAACATGATTCGGACGGACTTAAGCATTGCCATGGTTGAGAAAGTCTCATCGTAGTCAACCCCTTGAACTTGTCGAAAACCTTTTGCGACAAGTCGAGCTTTGTAGACAGTAGCATTACCATCAGCATCAGTCTTCTTCTTGAAAATCCATTTATTCTCTATGGCTTGCCGATCATCGGGCTAGTCCACCAAAGTCCACACCCTGTTCTCATACAGGGATCATATCTAAGATTTCATGGCCTCAAGACATTTGTCGGAATCTGGGATCATCATAGCTTCTTCATAGTTCGTAGGTTTCCCTTGGTCTAGTAACATGACTTCCAGGACAGGATTACCGTACCATTCTGGTGCAGATCATGCTCTGGTCGATCCACAAAATTCAGTAGAAACTTGATCTAAAGTTTCATGATCATTATCATTAGCTTCCTCTCTAGTTGGTGTAGGCATCACAGAACGGTTTTCTCTGATGTGCTACTTTCCCATTCGAGAGGAGGTACAATTACCTCATCAAGTTCTTCCTCCCACTCACTTCTTTCGAGAGAAACTCCTTCTCTAGTAAGGATCCATACTTGGCAACAAAGATCTTGCCTTCGGATATGTGGTAGAAGGTGTACCCAATTGTTTCCTTAGGGTATCCTATGAAGACGCACTTCTTCAATTTGAATTCGAGCTTATCAGGCTGAAACCTTTTGACATAAGTGTCGTAACCCCAAATTTTAAAAAATGACAGCTTAGGTTTCTTTCCAAACCACAGTTCATACGGTTCGTCTCAACAGACTTAGATGGTTTCCTATTTAACGTGAATGCGGATGTCTGTAATGCATAACCCCAAAACGATAGTGGTAAATCAGTAATAATTTCGGGGGTTACCGGTATTGTACCGGGACCACTGAAAGGTGTCCGGGGGTCCACCGGGTAGGTCCACCTGCCACAGGGGACTAAATGGGCTGAACAAGGGTGGGAACCAGCCCCCTAGTGGGCTGGTGCACCCCCAAGGGCCCAAGGCGCCTCCCACGAACTTGGGGGGCAAGCTCCCCCCTGGCCGCCGCCCCCCTTAGATGAGATACAAGGGGGCCGGCCCCCTCTCCCCTTCCCCCTATAAATAGTGGGGGGTGGGAGGGCTTCCATACCCTTCCCCTGGCACAACCCTTCCCCTCTCCAACTCCACCTCCTCCTCCGTAGTGCTTGGTGAAGCCCTGCCAGAGAACTGCAAGCTCCTCCACCACGTCATCGTGCTGCTGGAGCTCTCCCTCAACTTCTCCTCTCCCCTTTCTGGATCAATAAGGAGGAGACATCCATGGGTTGTACATGTGTTGAACGCGGAGGCGTCGTCCATTCGGCGTTAGATCGGATCTTCCACGATTTGAATCGCCGCGAGTACGACTCCCTCATCCGCATTCTAGTGACACTTCCGCTTAGCGATCTTCAAAGGTATGAAGATGCTCATCCTCTCCCTCTCTTGTTGCTACAATCTCCATAGATTGATCTTGGTGATGCGTAGAAAATTTTGAATTATTGCTATGTTCCCCAACCGTGGCATCATGAGCTAGGTCTATTGCGTAGATTCTATGCACGAGTAGAAAACAAGTAGTTGTGGGCGTTGGTTTGTTCAATTTGCTTACCGTTACTAGTCTGATCTTGATTTTGCGGCATCGTGGGATGAAGCGTCCCGGACCGACCTTACACATACGCTTACGTGAGACATGTTCCACCGACTGACATGCACTTGTTGCATAAGGTGGCTAGCGGTTGCCAGCCTCTCCCACTTTAGTCGGATCAGATTCGATGAAAAGGGTCCTTATGAAGGGTAAATAGCAATTGGCATATCACCATTGTGGCTTTTGCGTAGGTAAGAAACGTTCTTGCTAGAAACCCATAGCAGCCACGTAAAACATGCAACAACAATTAGAGGAAGTTTAACTTGTTTTTGCAGGGTATGCCATGTGATGTGATATGGCCAAAAGAATGTGATGAATGATATGTGATGTATGAGATTGATCATGTTCTTGTAATAGGAATCATGACTTGCATGTCGATGAGTATGACAACCGGCAGGAGCCATATGAGTTGTCTTAATTTATTGTATGACCTGCATGTCAATGATAATGCCATGCAATTACTTTACTTTATTGCTAACCGTTAGCCATAGTAGTAGAAGTAATAGTTGGCGAGACAACTTCATGAAGACACAATGATGGAGACCATGATGATGGAGATCATGGTGTCATGCCGGTGACGAAGGTGATCATGCCGCGCCTTGAAGATGATGATCAAAGGCGCAAAATGATATTGGCCATATCATGTCACTTTATGATTTGCATGTGATGTTTGTCATGTTTACATCTTATTTGCTTAGAACAATGGTAGCATAAATAAGATGATCCCTCTTAAAATTTCAAGAAAGTGTCCCCCTAACTCTGTACCGTTGCGAAAGTTCGTTGTTTTGAAGCACCATGTGATGATCGGGTGCGATAGATTCTAATGTTCTCATACAATGGGTGTAAGCCATATTTACACATGCAAAACACTTAGGTTGACTTGATGAGCCTAGCATGTACAGACATGGCCTCGGAACACAAGAGACCGAAAGGTCGAACATGAGTCGTATAGTAGATACGATCAACATGAAGATGTTCACTGATGATGACTAGTCCGTCTCACGTGATGATCGGACACGGTCTAGTGACTCGGATCATGTATCACTTAGATGACTAGAGGGATGTCTATCTGAGTGGGAGTTCATTAAATAATTTGATTAGATGAATTTAATTATCGTGAACATAGTCTAAAATCTTTGCAATATGCCTTTTAGATCAAATGGCCCACGCTAATGTTTCCCTCAACTTCTACGCGTTCCTACTTCCTAGAGAAAACCAAGCTGAAAGACGATGGTAGCAACTATACGGACTGGGTCCGGAACTTGAGGATCATCCTCATAGCTGCCAAGAAAGCATATGTCTTAGAAGCACCGCTAGGTGAAGCACCCATATTCCCAGCAACTCAAGACGTTATGAACGCCTGGCAGTCGCGTAGTGATGATTACTCCCTGGTTCAGTGCGACATGCTTTACAGCTTAGAATCGGGGCTCCAAAAGCGTTTTGAGCAGCATGGAGCATATGAGATGTTCCAAGAGCTGAAAATGGTTTTCCAGGCTCATGCCCGGGTCGAGAGATATGAAGTATCTGACAAGTTCTACAGTTGTAAGATGGAGGAAAATAGTTCTGTCAGTGAGCATATACTCACTATGTCCGGGTTACACAACCGTTTATCTTAGTTGGGAGTTAATCTCCCAGATGACTCAGTCATTGACAGGATCCTCTAGTCGCTCCCACCTAGCTACAAGAGCTTTGTGATGAACTACAATATGCAAGGGATGGAGAAGTCCATTTCCGAGTTATATGCAATGCCGAAATTAGCTAAGGTGGAAATCAAAAAGGAACATCAAGTGTTGATGGTGAATAAGACCACTAGTTTCAAGAAAGGCAAGGGTAAAAAGAACTTCAAGAAGGACGGCAAGGGAGTTGCTGTGCCCAGTAAATCAGTTGCCGGGAAGAAGCCAAACAATGGACCCAAGCCCGAGACTCAGTGCTTTTATTGCAAGGGAAATGGTCACTAGAAGCGGAACTGCCCCAAGTACTTAGCAGACAAGAAGGCCGGCAACACCAAAGGTATATGTGATATACATGTTATTGATGTGTACCTTACCAGTACTCGTAGTAGCTCCTAGGTATGTGATACCGGTGCGGTTGCTCATATTTGTAACTCAAAACAGGAGTCGCGGAATAAGCGGAGACTGGCGAAGGACGAGGTGACGATGCTCATTGTCGGTGGGAAATGACACCTATGGGATCACTGGAATCCCTTCTGCGGTTGCGGGGCGCGGAATCGTGAGAAGAGCGGGACTAGTGGATGGCACAAACAGGATTTACCCAGGATCGGGCCGCAAAGATGCGTAAAACCCTATGATCCTGCTTTGGTGGTTGTATTAGTGTTCTTGAGCTCTTGAACTAGCTCTGGGTGTTGCCAGGTTCGAAAGAGCCGAATCCCCCCTCAGTATGCCATGGGCCTCCTTTTATAGGCGAAAGGGGCTGCCACAGTAGCACACATGAGGTGGAAAGCGCTACAGCGCTGCGTGGTTATCGCTATCATTACATGACGAGATGCATTAAATGCGGGGCTTAGGTGTCCTTCGCTTTATCGGGGGACGGGGGTGAGGCCCATCCCGTCTGTCGCCGCCCCTCCTGGCTTCAACACACGCCCTGGCCAGGAACGCATGCAGCGCCATGTAGGCAGGCAGGCAGCTGAGGTGGCACAGTGGTGGAGTCTCCACGAAGGTTTGCATGCTGCCACGCAGGTGCCTGCCCAGCTGGTTGGGTCGGTGGCTGCGTATGAAAGGCGACAGGAGCTTTGCTGGTGCGGGCCCGGCAGTGGCCTTGCCGATGCGCTTGGCGATGGTCTTGCCAGGTGGCCCGGCAAGGGTCCTGCCACGGCGCGCTGGCTTCCCCGGCAAGGATCTTGCCTGGGAGCCCCGTGGGTTTCTTTGGTGAGGATGGTTGCCTTCCTATCCTCTCTCGATCTTGATTGCTCTTTTGTCTTCACAAAGATCTGCATGCCACCACGGAGGTGCCTTCCGAACCCTGCCTCAACGCGACTGCTCAGCGTCGGTGGGCTCGAAGGTGGCTCGCTCAGTGGGCGTGTGGACGAGCTGCCCCGGCAAGGATCTTGTCGGGGCTGCTGAGGCTGCCCCCGGCAAGGATCCTTGCCGGGGCAACCTGCATCGCCCATGCTGCCTTCGTGGTCTTGGTTCCTTGTTGTTTGCTTCGCTTGTCCTTGTGGCTTTGGCTTTTCTCCGGCTTCCCTCTCTTGCCTTGCTCTGGTGTGGCCACGGTAGGTGGCTCTGACTGCCCATGCACAAGTAAAGGGGTCAAAAGCTAGGCCCCTACTTTTGTACACCGACACTCATCATGAATGGTTCCAAGGTCAATGTGATCGCCATCGGCACACTACCTCTACATTTACCTACGGGATTAGTTTTAAACCTCAATAATTGTTATTTAGTGCCAGCTTTGAGCATGAACATTGTATATGGATCTCGTTTGATGTGAGATGGCTTCCGAGAATAATGGTTGTTCTATTTGTTTGAGAGATATGTTTTATGGTCATGCCCCGCTGGTAAATGGTTTATTCTTATTGAATCTCGAATGTGATGTTACACATATTCATAGTGTTAATACTAAAAGATGTAAGGTTAATAATGATAGTCCCACATACTTGTGGCACTGCCGCCTTGGTCACATTGGTGTCAAATGCATGAAGAAAGTCCATGCAAATGGACTTTTGGAGTCTCTTGATTATGAATCATTTGACACATGCGAACCATGCCTCATGGGCAAGATGACCAAGACTCCATTCTCCGGAACAATGTAGCAAGCAACCAACTTGTTGGAAATCATACATATTGATGTGTGTGGTCCAATGAGCGTTGAGGCTCGCGGTGGCTATCGTTATGTTCTCACCCTCACTGATGACATAAGTAGATATGGGTATGTCTACTTAATGAAACACGTCTGAGACCTTTGAAAAGTTCAAGGAATTTCAGAGTGAGGTGGAGAATCAACGTGACAGGAAAATAAAGTTCTTATGATCAGATCGTGGGGGAGAATATTTGAGTCACGAGTTTGGCACGCACTTAAGGAAATGTGGAATTGTTTCACAACTGTCACCGCCTGGAACACCTTAGCATAATGGTGTGTCCGAATGTTGTAATTGCACTCTATTGGATATGGTGCGATCTATGATGTCTCTTACCGATTTACCGCTATCATTTTGGGGATACACTTTAGAGACAGCCACATTCACTTTAAATAGGACACTGTCTAAATCCGTTGAGACGACACCGTATGAATTATGGTTTGGGAAGAAACCTAAGCTGTCATTTCTAAAAGTTTGGGGATGCGATGCTTATGTCAAGAAGCTTCAACCTGAAAAGCTCAAAGCCAAGTCGGAAAAATGCGTCTTCATAGGATACCCTAAGGAAACCATTGGGTATACCTTCTACCTCAGATCCGAAGGAAAGATCTTTGTTTCCAAGAATGGGTCCTTTCTGGAGAAAGAGTTTCTCTTGAAAGAAGTAAGTGGGAGGAAAGTAGAACTTGATGAAGTACTGCCTCTTGAACCGGAAAGTAGCGCAGCTCAGGAAGATGTTTCTGTGGTGCCTGCACCGACTAGAGAGGTAGTTAATGATGATGTTCAAGGTACTTCGGATCAAGTTGCTACTGAACTTCGTAGGTCCACAAGGACACGTTCCACACCAGAATGGTATGGCAACCCTGTCCTGGAAATCATGTTGTTAGACAACAGAGAACCTTCGAACTATGAAGAAGCGATGGCGGGCCCAGATTCCAACAAATGGCTTGAAGCCATGCACTTGAGATAGGATCCATGTAAGAAAACAAAGTATGGACTTTGACAGACTTGCTCGATGATCGGCGAGCTATAGAAAATAAATGGATCTTTAAGAAGAAGACTGACACGGATGGTAATGTGACCATCTATAAAGCTCGGCTTGTCGCTAAGGGTTATCGACAAGTTCAAGGGTTTGACTACGATGAGACCTTCTCACCCGTAGCGAAGGTGAAGTCTGTCCGAATCATGTTAGCAATTGCCGCATTCTATGATTATGAAATATGGCAAATGGACGTCAAAACGGCATTCCTTAACGGCTTCCTTAAGGAAGAATTGTATACGATGTATCCGGAAGGTTTTTTCAATCCTAAGAATGCTAACAAGGTATGCAAGCTCCAGCGCTCCATCTATGGGCTGGTGCAAGCATCTCGGAGTTGGAACATTCGCTTTGTTGAAACGATCAAAGCATTTGGGTTTATGCAGACTTATGGAGAAGCCTGCATTTACAAGAAAGTGAGTGGGAGCTCAGTTGCATTTCTCATATTATATGTAGATGACATACTATTGATGGGAAATGATATAGAACTTTTGGAAATCATAAAGGCCTACTTGAATAAATGTTTTTCAATGAAGGACCTTGGAGAAGCTACTTACATATTAGGCATCAAGATCTATAAAGATAGATCGAGATGCCTCATAGGTCTTTCACAAAGCACACACCTTGATAAGATATTGAAGAAGTTCAATATGGATCAGTCCAAGAAGGGGTCCTTGCCTGTTTTGCAAGGTGTGAGATTGAGCACGGCTCAAAGCCCGACCACGGCAGAAGATAGAGAAAAGATGAGTGTCATCCCCTATGCCTCAGCCATAGGGTCTATTATGTATGCCATGCTGTGTACCAGACCCGATGTAAACCTTGCCGTAAGTTTGGTAGGGAGGTACCAAAGTAATCCCGACATGGAACACCGAACGACGGTCAAGAATATCCTGAAGTACCTAAAAAGGACTAAGGATATGTTTCTCGTTTATGGAGGTGACGAAGAGCTTGTCGTAAAGGGTTACGTTGATGCTAGATTTGACACAGATCTGGATGAATCCAAGTCACAAACCGGGTACGTGTATATTTTGAATGGTGCGGAGGTCAGCTGGTGCAGTTGCAAGTAGAGCGTCGTGGCGGGATCTACATGTGAAGCGGAGTACATGGCAGCCTTGGAGGCAGCACATGAAGCAATATGGATAAATGAGTTCATTACCGACCTAGGAGTTATTCCCAATGCATCGGGCCTGATGACTCTCTTCTGTGACAACACTGGTGCTATTGCCCTTGCCAAGGAGCCGAGGTTTCACAAGAAGTCCTAGCATATCAAGCGTCGCTTCAACTCCATTTGTGAAAATGTTCAAGATGGAGACATAGATATTTGTAAAGTGCATATGGATCTGAATGTCACAGATCCGTTGACTAAACCTCTTCCACGAGCAAAACATGATCAACACCAGAACTCTATGGGTGTTCCATTCATCACAATGTAACTAGATTATTGACTCTAGTGCAAGTGGGAGACTGTTGGAAATACGCCCTAGAGGCAATAATAAAATGGTTATTATTATATTTCCTTGTTCATGATAATTGTCTATTGTTCATGCTATAATTGTATTGACAAGAAACCGTAATACATGTGTGAATACATAGACCACAACATGTCCCTAGTGAGCCTCTAGTTAACTAGCTCATTGATCAATAGATGGTCATGGTTTCCTGACCATGGACATTGGATGTCATTGATAACGGGATCACATCATTAGGAGAATGATGTGATGGACAAGACCCAATCCTAAGCATAGCACAAGATCGTGTAGTTCGTTTGCTAAAAGCTTTTCTAATGTCAAGTATCATTTCCTTAGACCATGAGATTGTGAAACTCCCGGATACTATAGGAATGCTTTGGGTGTACCAAACGTCACAACGTAACTGTGTGGCTATAAAGGTACACTACAGGTATCTCCGAAAGTGTCTGTTGGGTTGGCACGAATCAAGACTGGGATTTGTCACTCCGTATGACAGAGAGGTATCTCTGGGCCCACTCGGTAATGCATCATCATAATGAGCTCAATGTGACTAAGTACTCAGTCACGGGATGATGCATTACAGAATGAGTAAAGTGACTTGCCGATAACGAGATTGAACGAGGTATTGGGATACCGATGATTGAATCTCGGGCAAGTAACGTACCGCTTGACAAAGGGAATTGTATACGTAATTGATTGAATCCCCGACATCGTGGTTCATTCGATGAGATCATCGTGGAACATGTGGGAGCCAACATGGGTATCCAGATTCCGCTGTTAGTTATTGGCCGGAGATCTGTCTCGGTCATATCTGCATGATTCCCGAACCCGTAGGGTCTACACACTTAAGGTTCGGTGACGCTAGAGTTGTTATGGGAATTAGTATGTGGTTACTGAATGTTGTCCGGAGTCCCGGATGAGATCTCGGACGTCACGAGGAGTTTCGGAATGGTCCGGAGGTAAAGATTTATATATGGGAAGTCCAGTTTCAGTCACCGGAATAATTTCGGGGGTTACCGGTATTGTATCGGGACAACCGAAAGGTGTCCGGGGGTCCACCTGCATGGGGGACTAAATGAGCTGAACAAGGGTGGGAACGAGCCCCCTAGTGGGATGGTGCACCCCCCAAGGGCCCAAGGCGCCTAGGGTTGAAAACCCTATGGGGTGGGGCGCCTCCCACCAACTTGGGGGGCCAGCTCCCCCCCCTTGGCCGTCGCCCCCCTTAGATGAGATCTAAGGGGGCCGGCCCCCTCTCCCCTTCCCCCTATAAATAGTGGGGGGTGGGAGGTCTGCTATACCCTTCCCCTGGCGCAACCCTTCCCCTCTCCAACTCCACCTCCTCCTCCGTAGTGCTTGGCGAAGCCCTGCCGGAGAACTGCAAGCTCCTCCACCACACTGTCGTGCTGCCGGAGCTCTCCCTCAACTTCTCCTCTCCCCTTGCTGGATCAACAAGGAGGAGACGTCCCCGGGCTGTACGTGTGTTGAACATGGAGGCGCCGTCCATTTGGTGTTAGATCGGATCTTTCGCGATTTGAATCGCCACGAGTACGACTCCCTCATCCGCGTTCTAGTGACGCTTCCACTTAGCGATCTTCAAAGGTATGAAGATGCTCATCCTCTCCCTTTCTTGTTGCTAAAATCTCCATAGATTGATCTTCGTGATGCTTTGAAAATTTTGAATTATTGCTACGTTCCCCAACATCAAGTAGTCATCATATCGAGCTTGCCAAACGTTCATAACGTCTGCATATGCTCCTGTAATAGGTCTATCACATAGCGGTGCATTAAGGACATAATTTTTCTGTGCAGTGCTACCACTTGAGCTTGCATTGGTTTTCCCTTGAAGAGGAAAGGGTATGATGCAGCAAAGTAGCATAAGTATTTCCCTCAGTTTTGAGAACCAAGGTATCAATCCAGTAGGAGACAACGCACAAGTCATTGAATACCTGCACAAACATTCAACAACTTGCACCCAAGGTGATAAAGGGGTTGTCAATCCCTTCACGGTCACTTGCAAAAGTGAAATCTGATAGAGATAGATAAATGGTAAAGTAAATATTTTTGGTATTTTTGGTTTATAGATTGGAAAGTAAAGATTGCAAAATAGTAGATCGGAAACTACCAAGATGTAAACGAGATTCAATATAATGGAAAAGAGACCCGGCGGCCAAAGGTTTCACTAGTGGCTTCTCTCAAGATAACAAATATTACGGTGGGTGGACAAATTACTGCCGAGCAATTGATAGAAAGGCGCATAGTTATGATGATATCTAAGGCAATGATCATGAACATAGGCATCACGTCCGTGTCAAGTAGACCGACTCCTGCCTGCATCTACTACTATTACTCCACACATCGACCACTATCCAGCATGCATCTAGAGTATTAAGTTTAAAGAACAGAGTAACGCATTAAGCAAGATGACATGATGTAGAGGAATTAACTCAAGCAATATGATGAAAACCCTATCTTTTTATCCTCGATGGCAACAATACAATACGTGCCTTGCTGCCCCTGCTGTCACTGGGAAAGGACACCACAAGATTGAACCCAAAGCTAAGCACTTCTCCCATTGCAAGAAAGATCAATATAGTAGGCCAAACTAAACCGATAATTCGAAGAGACTTGCAAAGATATCAAATCGCGCGTATAAGAATTCAGAGAAGAACCAAGTAATATTCATAGATAATCTTGATCATAAATCCACAATTCATCGGATCTCGGCAAACACACTATAAAAGAATATTACATCGACTAGATCTCCAAGAACATCAAGGAGAACATGGTATTGAGAATCAAAGAGAGAGAAGAAGCCATCTAGCTAATAACTATGGACCCGAAGGTCTGTGGTAAACTACTCACGCTTCATCGGAGAGGTAATGGTGTTGATGTAGAAGCCCTACGTGATTGAATCCCCCTCCGGCAGGACGCCAGAAAAGGCCCCTAGATGGGATCTCATGGGTATAGAAGGTTGCGGCGATGGAAAAGTGGTTTCATGGCTCTCCCGGATGTTTTCAGGGTATAAGAGTATATATAGGTGCAGGAACTAGGTGAGGGGAGCCACGAGGGGCCCATGGGTGTGGGTGCGCGCCTTACCCCCCTGGGCGCGCCCTCCTGCCTCGTGGCTTCCTCGTTGTGTCTCCGACTTCATCTTCAAGTCTTCTGGTTTGCTTTCGGTCCAAGAAAGATCATCGCGAAGGTTTCATTCCGTTTGGACTCCGTTTGGTATTCCTTTTCTGCAAAACTCTAAAATAGGCAAAAAATAATAGAAACTGGCACTGGGCCCTCGGTTAATAGTTTAGTCCCCAAAACAATATAAAATAGCATATAAATGCCCATTAAACATCCAAAACAGATAATATAATATCATGGAACAATAAAAAATTATAGATATGTTGGAGACGTATCATGCAACAATTAGGATAATCCTCTTTGAACTTAGTTTTATCTAGGAACATATCAGAAACATAGGGGAACTACAACGCGAGTTATTAATCTACAACATAATTTGCAAATACTGTCAGGACTAAGTTCATGATAAATTAAGTTCAATTAATCAAATTACTTAAGAACTCCCACTTAAACTGACATCCCTCAAGTCATCTAAGTGTAACGTGACAAAAATCAACTAACCCATGTCCGATCATCACGTGATGGGCAGTCATCAATGGTGAACATCTCTATGTTGATCATATCTACTATATGATTCACATTCAATCATTCGATCTCCAATGTTCCGAGGCCATGTCTGTACATGCTAGACTCGTCAAGTTTAACCCAAGTATTACGCGTGTGTAATTCTGGCTTACGCCCGTTGTATTTGAACGTAGTGTCTATCACACCCGATCATCACGTGGTGACTCAACACGACGAACTGTAGCAACAGTGCATACTCAGGGAGAACACTTTTACCTTGAAATTTAGTGAAGGGATCATCTTATAATGCTACCGCCGTACTAAGCAAAATAAGATGCATAAAGGATAAATATCACATGCAATCAAAAATATGTGACATGATATGGCCATCATCATATTGTGCTTTTGATCTCCATCTCCAAAGCATCGTCATGATTTCCGTGATCACCGGCTCGACACCTTGATCTCCATCGTAGCGTCGTGGTCATCTCGCCAACTATTATTGCTTCTATGACTATTGCTAACTCATAGTGATAAAGTAAAGCAATTACATGGCGTTTGCATTTCATAAAATAAAGAGACAACCATAAGGCTCCCGCCGGTTGCCGATAACTTACAAAACATGACCATCTCATACAATAACGTATATCACATCATGTCTTGATCATATCACATCACAACATTCCCTGCAAAAACAAGTTAGACGTCCTCTACTTTGTTGTTGCAAGTTTTACATGGCTGCTATGGGCTTCTAGCAAGAACCGTTCTTACCTACGACACAAAAACCACAATGGTGATTTATCAAGTTTGCTGTTTTAACCTTCAACAAGGACCGGCCGCAGTCAGACTCGATTCAACTAAAGTAGGAGAAACAGACACCCGCCAGCCACCTTTATGCAAAACTAGTTGCATGTTTGTCGGTGGAACCCGTCTCATGAACGTGGTCATGTAAGGTTGGTCCGGGCCACTTCATCCAACAATACTGCCAAATCAAAATAAGACATTGGTGGTAAGCAGTATGACTATCACCGCCAACAACTATTTGTGTTCTACTCATGCATATCATCTACGCATAGACCTGGCCATGATGCCACTGTTGGGGAATGTAGCATGCAATTTCAAAAAAAAATCGTACGATCATGCAAGATCTATCTAGGAGATGTATAGAAACAAGGGGGAGAGTATGTCTACGTACCCTCGTAGACCGTAAGCGGAAGCATTTCACAACGCGGTTGATGTAGTCAAACTTTCTTCGTGATCCACCGATCGAGTACCGAACGTACGACACCTCCGAGTTCTGCACACGTTCAGCTCAGTGGCATCCCTCGCCTTCTTGATCCAGCAAGATGTCAAGGTAGTAGATGATTTCCGTCAGCACAACAACGTGGTGACGGTGACGATGAAGTGATCTCCGCAGGGCTTCGCCTAAGCACTACGAAATTATGACCAGAGGCGTAAACTGTGGAGGGGGCGCCGCACACGGCTAAGACAATGTCTGGGGTGTGCTAGGCACCCCCTCCCACATATATATAGGTAGGGGGAGGAGGGAGCAGCCAGGGGGTTTCACAAAATTCATATTTGAGTTCTATTCAAATTTGAAGAAAGGATCAATATGGTTTTTATTATTTTTCTCTCTAAATATTTTCAATTTCAAAAATAAATGAGAGAAGATAAGATGACTTCTTCAAACTAAGAGAAATATTGGAGAAAGAATTTTAAAATCAAATTATGAATTTTTTGGTATTTTATTTGAATTAGAAAAATGTGCATTTTTCAAAATTGCATTTTTAGCCCAGAAAAATGTTCGCTTTGTCCTAAATTTTATCAGAGGACCGCGAAAATTTATTTCAGAATTTTTGGAATCTGTTTGATATTTCTTTTTATTTATTTTCTCCGTCCATTTTAAAAAACGCGAACCGCCTTTGGGCCGTGCCCGAGCCGGACACGTCCCGCCCGGCCCCTTTATAAGGCGAGGCCCGAGGCCGCCTTAGCCCCAAGCCGCCCCAGCCCTGCCGCCGAAACCCTAGCACCGCCGCCACCACTGCCCGCTCGCGCCGCCGCCGCCGCCTTTGATTTTTCCGGTTTTTCACTCGTTTATTTTGGTAAACCCTAGATCATTTTTTTATATTTTTAGATCGGTTCGGTTTTCTCAGTTTTCTTCTGTTTAGGTTAATTCACGAATGTTCGTTCGTTAGTACGTTTTAACGAACGAATTCGTTCGTTTGTCTCTGTTAGCGGACGTTCGTCCGATAGATTTTTCTTTTTCTGTTTTATTTTCACCAGGGACCTATCCACGATAATTTTTATCGCAGATCAGCCCCTGATCTTCAAACCCTCGCAACTTTGTAACCGTTCGTCCGAATCCAGTGAAACCAATGCCAAAATCTTCGTCTCAAAGCCCTCTTTCCAGTTAATCAACTTGAACATTATTTTGGTACTGTAAAAATTTGACATTAGTCCCGATTAGTAAACAATCTTGTTTCGTTCGTATTTTGAGTTTTGTTGCTCCGTTTGAGTTGAATCTTTTTGCAAACCGTAGCTAATCGCATGTACTTTCTTTTGAGATCTAATTCACATGTTAATAATGCTATTAGGTTTTAACTCTTGTTAGTTTAAGCCGTTGCTTGTTTCGTGTTCCATTTGGATCTTTTCTTGGTTTTTCTCGTGTTTCGATTGAGTGATTTCTTATGTATGCTATTGTTTGTCTACGCTAGATTACCCAGAGTGTGTAGCTTGTTACTAAGAATCTCTAGAGTTTGCAGATCGTCAGCAAGGCAAGTTACACTTTGATCATACTCTTTTATACCCAGTTTTCCTATGCATTAGTTCTGCCCCACAAATATTTGCATTGGTAGGATTGGGAACATGTGGTTTTGGTTGTAGTGTTTGAGGTAGGAACCTAATACCTTTTGATCACCCCGGGAATATACGTTATGCTTATTATTGCTTAGCCATGCTCGTAGACGGAGATTGGATCGTGATTTCACACATGGAAGTTTGAGAGTTATTTTAATTGGATAACATTAAGGTGGAAACTTTAATACACATCTGGGTGGATTGGTTGAGGCACCTGGAGGACCCAGTGTTGTCTGTTTTGGAAATCCCGGAGTACCCGTGTGATTATCCTATGGAATACCACCCAGGATCAAAGGGATCATAAGATTATTCATGCTAGAAACTTCCATGTGCAGCCACAAGCCATTATGGGCTCTGACATAGTTGAGTAAGTTGCATGAGCTCTTGAAGAGGTAGACTAGAAGATGTAGAGGGTTGTAGGTAGTACTGTCTACCCGGAGTAGAGAGTTAATGCTTCAGAAAGGCTATGCCTCGATCATGTGATCATGGATGCGGTCGAGTCTTGTGGGGAAAAGTGCGCAAACCTCTACAGAGTGTATAAACTAATCATGGTTAGCCGTGTCCCCGGTTATGGACATCTTGAGTATCTGGTACTTGAATCTATTGATGTGATCTCATCATGTTACTCTAATAAATTATGATGTTGGGTTAATGGTGATAATTTTAATTGGGATTTGAGTTGGGGTTACCTTCTCAAATAATGGGCAACATGGGAGTAGTTAAATAAATTTATTCCTTTGTTGTAGGGAAAAACTAGCTTTACGCAAAATCATGAAACTTACAGCCTCCACCAGCCAAATATTGCATGCAGATATAGTTCTTGCACAATCATTGCTTAACAGTGTAACTATGCTAGCATATTCCATGTGCTGACCCGTTTCGGGCTGCAACGTCTTATGTTGCAGACTACTCAGATGACGAATAAGGTGCGATAGGTCGTTGTTTTGCACTCAGCTATGCCGTTGGAGTTGATGGATTCATTTACCTTCGAAGCTTCCACAGTTATCTAGTTTAGATGGCCTTCAGCCATGATTTATTTATGCAATCATACTCTTTATTCGGACTCGATGTAATAAGCGTGTGATTGAAAGTCTGTTATAATTCCTCGAGTACTATGCATGTCAGCATTACCGATCCAGGGATGACACTGATGCACAGAGACTTGACCGTTTGAGGCTTGGTCACTACAAGATGGTATCAGAGCACACACTGTCTGTAGGACGTGACCACTAGAATGAGCCACATGATTTCTCTTCTCTACTCTTTTCTAATTCTCCTCTCTTTCTACTTTATAGATGGCGGATCCCAGGAACAAGTTCACTCAGCCGAATGATGACACCCCTTTTGGAAAGCACTTGAAGGAATTCACTAAGTATCTGAACATCAGATTACCAAGCTTCACGGGGACTTTCTCTACATCTGTACCGGAAGAGGAGCGCTGGAAGATCAAAGTCTGGATACCTTGGAGGACCTTTGCACCAACAACAGAGCCTATTTATTTCTACCTGGATGCACCAAGCTGGAGTATTGGAAAGAGCATGGCCGCACATATCGCCTTTGTACGCATATGTGAGGTGTGTCACAAGGAGCTGGAGAATAACGTCTACCAGATATGTGGCCACCGAGATGACAAATGGGAGATGATTCATACCAGGAGGTATGGATCAATTGCAGCTTACATTCAAGAGATGGGAGATCATATTCGTCGACAGGAGAATCAACAAATTATCCACATGAAGAAGATCAATAAACTGGTGAGGAGGAACAACGAGCTGGAAGAGGAGATCAAGTCTACTCACGATGGATACGAGGAGGAGATTGCTATATTGGTAGAAAAGAATGACGACCTGACAAGGAAGCTAGGAGTATTCATGGGAGACCCCGCGCCAAAGAGGGACAACCAACCAGGAGACTACATCATCCTGTTTTTTTCTGGAAATATGTGATTTTATAGTATCAAGGGGGCCATTTGCGGGGCCACGAGGTGGGTACAACCCACCTGGGCACGCCAGGAGAGGGGAGCATTCCCTGGTAGGTTGTGCCCACCCAGGTGCCCCTCTCCTGCAGGTCTTGGCTCCAGAAATTCTTATTATTGATATAAAATCCATGCAAAGTTTCGTTCCATTCTGAGAACTTTTATTTCTGCACAAAAACAACACCATGGTAGTTCTGCTGAAAACATCATCGGTCCGGGGTTAGTTTCATTCAAATCATGCAAATTAGAGTCCAAAAGAAGAGGAAAAGCATGAGAAAAAGCCAATACGTTGGAGACGTATCAGGGTCATCCCAAAAGTAATGTCTTAAATCATAGAAGAATTTTTTTTCTTTTGTTGGTATGTGAAACTAGGTGGCAAAAATTTAGCAACAATATAATTAGCATAGTCAGCATACCAAGGAGTATTATGAGAGACGTTTTTGACAACTAGCTATTCATCAGGGAAACTATCATCAATAGGTAGTGGGTCATTAAGAATATTTTCTAGCCTAGACAAGTTCTCATCTCCTTTCCTATCAGTGATGTGTAAGTCAAATTCTTGTATCAACAGAACCCACCTAATAAGTCTATGTTTAGCACCTTTCTTTTCCATAAGGTATTTAATAACAACATGATCGGTGTGAACAATTACTTTAGAGTCAACTATATAAGATATGAATTTATCACAAGCAAACACAACTGCCAAAAATTATTTTTCAGTAGTAGCATAATTTCTTTGGCCACTGTCTAGAGTTTTACTAGCATAGTGAATAACATTTAATTTCTTATCAACTCTTTGTCCTACAACAGCACCAACAGCATAATCACTAGCATCACACATAATTTCAAAAGGCAAGTTCCAATCAGGTGGTTGAACAATAGGTGCATAAGTTAAGGCTTTCTTAAGTGTTTCAAAGGCTTCTACACAATCATCATAAAAAACAAATGGAACATCCTTTTGTAAAAGATTAGTAAAGAGGCCTAGAAATTTTAGAGAAGCCTATAATAGACCTCCTATAGACAGCATGACCGAGGAAACTATACAAATACCTTTAATGTCTTTATGACATGTCATTTTCTCAATTGCATCAACTTTAGCTTTATCCAACTCAATACCTCGCTCAGAAATTTTATTACCTAAGCCAATACCTTCATTCGCCATAAAGTGGCACGTCTCCCAATTCAAGACAAGATTTGTTTGCTCATATCTCTACAAAACTCGGTCAAGGTTGCTTAAGCAATCATCAAAAGAAGTTTCACAAACAGAAAAATCATGCATGAAAACCTCAACAATTGTCGGGGAGGCTGATCCACGAACACCTATGGGACCGGCGGACCGGGCCCCTTTCGGTTCGGCGGGGGGCGGAGATCGCACGAAGAGCGGATCGAGGCGAAGCACACGAGCAATTTACCCAGCTTCGGAGCTCTCCGGAGAGATAACACTCCTACTTCTGCATGTTTGAGTGTATTGAGTTCTTGCTCGGGAGCGCTGAGTGCTACAGTACACACTAGCTGCTAACGAGACCGAGCGTGAGTGTTTTTATGCCTTCGAACCCCCCTCTCACCTATAACCCCCTCTACGTTGCGCATGGGCCTCCTTTTATATGCTAAAGGGGTCTCCGACAGGTGGCAACGTAGATAAGGGTAAAAAATGGAAAAGGAATTGCGGTTGGTACAACTACTTGTACAGTGTATCATACCTAACCCTGACGGCAGGGGACAAAGGCATTAAATGCCCGTATACGTCGCCCAAATAGTGCAAGAAGGGACCGTCAGGGACGCCACCGCTCGCCACGATGGCAATCTTGTCAGCGTCGCTTGCCACCGCGCACCGCTGGCTGCACAGCCTCTTGCCACGCGCGCCTGGAAAGCCCCCAGGGCGACACGTTGGTGGATGTGCTGGAGCGCGGGTACAGAGTGGTAGCTTGCCGCGGCAAGCGCCTTGCCGCGGTCGTTGCCTTGTCGCGTCCGGAAGCTTGTCGCTCACCGGGCCTCGCCGGGACGCGTGGCGCGTCGCGGCAAGTTCCTTGAGATGCCTTGGTTGGCCTTCCCGACAAGCTCCTCTTGCCGGGGCCTTGTCTCCTTGGCTTGAATACTTTGTTCTTATGCCTTGGTTGGCCTTGCCGGCAAGCTCCTCTTGCCGGGGCCTTGTCTCCGTGGCTTGAATACTTTGTTCTTGAATGGCTCCAAAGGAACCATGGAGGACCTTGGCGGTCGCCCGGCAAGCCTTGCTGCGGGGTGCTGCCACTGCCCGTGCACAAGTTCGGGATACTAGGGTACCCCTACTCTAGTACACCGACAGGAGCCCCCGGGCCTAGACCACACACGGTGCCGAGCGCTGTTGGGCCAGGCCCAAAACAGGGCACGGGCACGCGCGGCCTGGGTTCTTCTTCTTCTGATTTTCTTTTTGAATATTTGCTTGATTCTTCTCCCTTTTCCGGTCGTCAGGTCCATCTGCCACGAAGCCGATGGAAACCGAGGTCGCCGGCGATGAGAACGCGCGCGGTGATACCAACGACGCCACTGCCACCGAAGAAGAGGCCGGCGCCGATGATCCCGCTGGCGGAGAGGCCGCCAAAGCTGCCGCCGCAGAAGCTGGCGAGGGGTCCGGCGATCGCACTGACTGCCCCGAGGCCGCAGGAGCGTCAGGCGCTACGCCGACCGCCGATCCCTCCGCCGCTGCTGCAGCGTCAGGCTCCGAAGAGCCCCAGCCCGGCGCCTATTTGAAGGCCGGCGATGGCGTCTTCATCAAGCTCCCCTGGGCGTCGAGTTCCAGGGCGCGGCCCTCCAGCGACTCCGGGAGAAGATCCCAAAGCAGCTGGCCGACGAGTCGCGCAAGATCTGCGCGGGAGCTCTTCAAAAGGTGCTGGTGAAGGTGGCCTTCCGCAACCCAGGCCTCAACCTCACCAACGTCCTCAGGACCTTGCCGTCGGATGCTGATCTGGAAGCGCTCAAGACCCTTGTCGCACCCATTGTGGACAAGGTGAGCGGGATCAAGAGGGTTGAGGGCAATCGCGTAGATTAGGCCGCCCGTTTTCTCTTTTTCTTGTCACTGCTGGTCATGTTATGAGAACAATCTGTTAGAGCTGCGACAAGCTATCTTGTAATATGACTCTATTTTGGGTAGCGATTGCTATGTTATTTCCTTTACTTGATTCCTTCCTTTGTATGTTTTTGCCCTATGCTTTTAGGGAACTTGTCGGCGCAGGCACCTTAGCCGCGAGCGCTGAGTGTGGGACGTCAGCAGCCTGCTGGCGGTGCCGCTACCGACAAGAAACCTTGTCAGAACTAGTCGCAGCTCACTTAAGTTGTTGAGCGGACTCGAAACAAAATAAGGGCGCAACTAGCTACGATTTGGTTCCTCCGCGCACAAGTTTTCCATACAAAGCACGGTCGTTCGAGGAAGATAACTTAAAAATTTTAAAACTGATTGCTCAAACTTTAGCAACTTAGCTTTTCTGTCGTTTGCTTCCCGGTAAGGTGAAACTTCCTTGACCGATGCTTGGTCCACACCATTATCTTCTCCTTTCCCCCTGGCAAACTTGTGGGCGAGGGAACCTTCCTTTCTTTGAGAAAGAGAAAGAAGAGAAAATAATGATACGGAGCCTTACGACTCGTTATTGCTTACCGGGGGTAGGCGCTGCACAAAGTGTCAGATACATGCAAAAAGAAAAGTAGAAAGCATGAAATTAACAAGATGTGCGGAGCACATGAGCTTTGCACTGGGTCTGCGCCCGACTTCATACAAAGGATTACATGCAACATCGACAAGACTTGTACGAAAGGTGGTTGCTGGAACAGGTTCCGGCAACCGCGCCTTACGGGTAAAACTTATGAAGATGCTCAATGTTCCTGGAGTTGCTCACAGGAATGCCATCTTCGGTCTCAAGGCGGACAGCGCCAGGCCTAGTGACTCGTTTCACCCGGTAAGGGCCCTTCCACTTCGGCGTCAACTTGTTGGAATTCATGGCGGACTGAACGCGCCGAAGAACAAGGTCGCCTTCCTCGAGACTTCTGGCATTACCTTTGCGGCTATGGTAGCGGCGCAAAGCTTGCTAGTATCGAGCAGCTCGTACAGCGGCCTAAAGACGGTCCTCCTCAAGGAGCAGCGCGTCATGTTGTCGCAACTGCTCTTGCTCAAGCTCATCATAAACGAGCACTCGAGGTGACCCATATACGAGTTCCGTGGGGAGAACTGCCTCTGCTCCATAGACTAGAGCGAAAGGTGTCTGGCCAGTGGCTCGATTTGGCGTCGTCCTGATCGACCAAAGAACCACCGGCAGCTCCTCAATCCAGTTCTTTCCGCACTTGCGCAGCCTATCGAAAGTCCTGGTCTTGAGCTCGCGCAGCACTTCAGCATTTGCCCTCTCCGCTTGACCGTTGCTTCTCGGATGAGCAATAGAAGCGAAGCAGACCTTAGCGCCAAGATCTTGGACGTACTGCATGAAGGTGCGGCTCGTGAATTGCGTGCCGTTGTCGGTGATGATCCTGTTAGGGATCCTGAAGCGGCAAACAATCGACCTGAAGAACTTGACTACTGACTGTGCTATCGCCTTCCTCACTGCTTCCACTTCTGGCCACTTTGTGAACTTGTCGATTGCAACGTACAAGTACTCAAAGCCCCCGACAGCTCGGGGAAAGGGGCCGAGGATGTCGAGCCCCCAGACCAAAAATGGCCAGGATAAAGGGATCATCTGGAGACCTTGAGCTGGCTGGTGTATCTGCTTGGAATGGAACTGGCATGCTTCACACTTGGTTACTTGTGTAGTTGCATCCTGGAGGGCTGTCGGCCAAAAGAAACCTTGCCGGAACGCTTTGCCGGCAAGTGCTCTTGCGCCAATGTGGTGACCACATATGCCTCCATGTATCTCTGCCAACAGCTTTTGTCCGTCTTCTCGGTGAATACACTTCAATTTCACACCGTTGAGTCTTCTTCTGTACAGTGTGTTGTCGACAAACTGATACATACTTGACTGCCGGGCTACTCTTTCCGCTTCTTCTTGCTCTTCGGGAAGTTCTCCTGTCTGAAGGAAATGGACAATCTGCTGTGCCCATGCTGGAGCTTGCGGCTCGACAACAAGGACTAAAGGCACATCTGCTGCTGCGGGAACATCCGCTTCTACGGCAAGAACCTGCGGCTCAGCCGGAGCTTGACGTTCCTCGGCAAGCTTGCCGGAGCAAAACTTGTCGGGAGCGTCTGCTTCAACGGAACAAACCCTAGGGCTTGCCGGAGCAGACTGCTCCTCAGCACCCTTGGTGTTGATCTTGAGGACCTTCTTGGCGGCGGCTTCGGGGAGCTATGCCGGAAAATAGTCACCAGAAATCAACTTCCTCTTCTTGCTCTGTCCAGTTGATGGCGTTACAGATGGTTGAGTCAGTTTGAGCACAAAGATCCCTGGTTCCACAGGTAACTTAAGTGCGGCGCACTTCAACAGGCCATCGGCAATGTCGTTCTGAGCTCTTGGAACATGTTCCATCTGTAGGCCGTCAAAGTGCTCTTCTAGCTTTCTCACTTCATCAACGGACTCTGATAATTCTTGTTCACTTGGCGGACGACAAGTTGTGAGTCACCCCTGACAATGAGCTTCTTGATCCCAAGGTCTGCTGCGATCCTGAGACCGGCAAGCAAACCTTCATATTCTGCGGTATTGTTTGTTGCTTGCTCCTTGGGAAAGTGCATCTGGACTACGTACTTGAGGTGCTCTCCGGTGGGTGAAACAAGTAGCACGCCCGCACTGGCGCCTTGCAGCGAAAAGGCACCATCAAAGTACATCAGCCACTCTTTGCTTGCTTCCTTGACGGGGATGCTCGTTTCTGGGATTTCTTCATCTTGTGTTGGTGTCCATTCTGCTATGAACTCCGCCAATGCTCTGCTTTGGATAGTCGAAGTGCTCTCAAACTTGAGGCCAAAGCTTGACAGTTCCAGTGCCCACTCGACAATCCTGCCTGTTGCTTCTGGATTTTGCAATATCCTCTTCAGCGGAAAACGAGTGACGACTGTGATCTCATGTGCTTGGAAGTAATGGCGCAGCTTTCTCGAGGCCATGAGAAGGCCGAAAAGCAATTTCTGCACACCATAGTACCTTGACCTAGCCCCCTGTAGAAGGGAACTGACAAAGTAAACTGGGCGCTGCACCATTCTTTTCTGCATCTTCTCACGCGCCTGCGTAGATCCATCTTTGTCGGGACCAGAGCTTGCCGATGAAGTCCCCTGCTTGTCGCTGGATGCATCTGCCGTGGTTGCTGGCTCATCGTCCGCCTCCCTCTCCGCTACTAACGCAGCACTAACCACTTGATTGGTTGCCGCTATATATAGTAGCAACACTCTTGTGGCTTAGGTGCGACAAGTGTTGGAGTGGAGGACAAGTATCTCTTTAAGTCCTGCAGTGCAGCCTCCGCTTCCGGAGTCCATTTCATTGGACCTGCCTTTTTCAATATTTTGAAAAATGGCAGGGCGCGCTCAGCAGACCTAGAGATAAACCTGTTGAGAGCAGCTACGCAACCGGCAAGTCTTCGTACATCCTTGACGCGCTTTGGTGCTTCAATCTGCTCAATGGCCTTGATCTTGTCGGGATTGGCCTCAATTCCCCGCTGAGACACAAAGAACCCGAGAAGCTTGCCGGAGGGGACTCCAAACACACACTTCTCGGGGTTAAGCTTGAGGTTGATCTTGCGCAGATTTGCAAAGGTTTCGTCTAAATCTTGAATTAGAGTCGCCTTGTCCTTGCTCTTGACCACTATGTCATCCATGTAGGCTTCCACATTTCTGTGCATTTGCGGCTCAAAAGCGTCATGGACTACCCTTGCAAATGTTGAACCAGCATTCTTTAAACCGAAAGGCATCCGTACAAAACAGTATGTGCCACATGGGGTGATGAATGCGGTCTTCTCCTCATCCTCTTCTGCCATGAAGATCTGATGGTATCCTGAGTATGCATCAAGAAATGAAAGCAAGTCACATCCGGCCATGGAGTCAACAATCTGGTCGATGCGCGGCAAGGGAAATGGGTCTTTGGGACAAGCTTTATTGACATCGGTAAAGTCGATACAAAGCCTCCATTTCCCGTTTGCCTTGCGCACGACTACAGGGTTGGCCAACCACGTAGGATGGAGCACTCCTCTGACAAGGCCTGCTGCTTCCAATTTCTTGATTTCTTCTGCGATGAATTCTTGGCACTCCACTGCCTGCTTCCTAACTTTCTGCTTGACGGGCCGCGCATGAGGACAGACGGCAAGATGGTGCTCGATTACTTTCCTGGGAACACCGGGGATGTCAGACGGTTGCCACGCAAATACGTCGACGTTCGCCTGCAGGAAAGCAACGAGCGCGCTTTCCTATTTAGGGTCGAGAGTGGCACTGATGGTGAAGGTACAACCAGTGCCATCCTCCTTGGCAGACACCTTCTTGGTCTCTGGTGGAGCTGCCATTGTCTTCTTACACTTGCCGGTGGAGCTCGATGGTGCATCCTCGACGGTAGCGCAGCACTCCGAAGAGGTGCGCTTACCGGAGTGGGCATCAGAACTCTTGTCGGACTTGGTCTTCTTCTTCGCCCCGGGAGCTTCAACGGCAAGTGACTTGCGATCTGTTGCGGCTGCTGCTTCCCGGTAGACCTTGTCTGCCGTTGGAGGGTAATCCAGGAGCAGTTGAGCTCGCGCCAAAGCTTCTGTTGGAGTGGTGGGCGGCAGTGGCGAGCGGTGCGAGGAGCGGGATATGCTCGGACTTCTAACTATGTTAGAAGGAGCAGTATCCCGTCCAGGCGACCGTGTCTCGCTCGTGCCAGCATGTTGGCGTGCATGCTGGTCTCGAGCACCCCGAGATCCACCAGCTCGATCTTGGTCCAACAAGCGTATGGCACTGCGAATACCATGACGCCGTCGGTCCTGCGCCTCCTGAGATGGGCGCGGTGCATGTACGGATGCCGAGGTCTACGCAGCCTTGTCCTTGGACCTGGCAGCACCGTCAGCTCCCTCGTCGATGCCCGTTCTTCTGCCGGTGTCTACCCCACCACCCATTTGCTCCGGTGGTGGTGGATCGACGTGGACAGAACAGCTGCCGCCGAAGCCTTCTTCTTCGGTGGCATGTCGATGAAGAAGATGACGATCTAGCTCGTGTGAACGCCGGATCAGGTTCACACAACCTCAACGCCCCCTACCTGGCGCGCCAAAGATGTCGGGGAGTCTGATCCACGAACACCTATGGGACCGGCGGACCGGGCCCCTTTTGGTTCGGCGGGGGGCGGAGATCGCACGAAGAGCGGATCGAGGCGAAGCACACGAGAAATTTACCCAGCTTCGGAGCTCTCCGGAGAGATAACACTCCTACTGCTGCATGTCTGAGTGTATTGAGTTCTTGCTCGGGAGCGCTGAGTGCTACAGTACACACTAGCTGCTAACGAGACCGAGCGTGAGTGTTTTTATGCCTTCGAACCCCCCTCTCACCTCTAACCCCCTCTACGTTGCGCATGGGCCTCCTTTTATATGCTAAAGGGGTCTCCGACAGGTGGCAACGTAGATAAGGGTAAAAAATGGAAAAGGAATTGCGGTTGGTACAACTACTTGTACAGTGTATCATACCTAACCCTGACGGCAGGGGACAAAGGCATTAAATGCCCGTCTACGTCGCCCAATAGTGCAAGAAGGGACCGTCAGGGACGCCACCGCTCGCCACGATGGCAATCTTGTTAGCGTCGCTTGCCACCGCGCACCGCTGGTTGCACAGCCTCTTGCCACACGCGCCTGGAAAGGCCCCAGGGCGACACGTTGGTGGATGTGCTGGAGCGCGGGTACAGAGTGGTAGCTTGCCGCGGCAAGCGCCTTTCCGCGGTCGTTGTCTTGTCGCGTCCGGAAGCTTGTCGCTCATCGGGCCTCGCCGGGACGCGTGGCGCGTCGCGGCAAGTTCCTTGAGATGCCTTGGTTGACCTTCCCGGCAAGCTCCTCTTGCCGGGGCCTTGTCTCCTTGGCTTGATACTTTGTTCTTATGCCTTGGTTGGCCTTCCCGGCAAGCTCCTCTTGCCGGGGCCTTGTCTCCTTGGCTTGAATACTTTGTTCTTGAATGGCTCCAAAGGAACCATGGAGGACCTTGGCGGTCACCCGGCAAGCCTTGCCGCGGGATGCTGCCACTGCCCGTGCACAAGTTCGGGATACTAGGGTACCCCTACTCTAGTACACCGACAACAATCTTTTCATAGAAATCTGAGAATATATTAGTCATACATATTTGAAAGGTAGCAGGTGCATTGCATAAACCAAAAGGCATACGTCTATAAGCATAAGTTCCAAAAGGACAAGTAAAGATGGTTTTCTCTTGATCGGTTGTGATACAGGTATTTGAGAGAAACCAGAGTATCCATCAAGAAAAAAAAGTGTGTGTGCTTAGACAGACTTTCTAACATTTGACCAATAAAAGGCAAAGGGTAATTATCCTTTCTAGTATTTAATTTTCTAAAATCAGTTACCATTCTATAGCCAGTCACTATTCTTTGTGGAATGAGTTCATTTTTATCATTAGGAACAACAGTGATACCTCCTTTCTTAGGGACACAATGAACGTGGCTTACCCATCTACTATTAGCTATGGGATAGATTATACATCCTTTGAGAATCTTTAGTATTTCAGCTCTTACCACTTCTTTACTTTGGTATTTAGTCATCATTGATGATCAACAACGGGACTAATGCCCAAAAGATCATCAAGAGTATATCCAATAGTAGCATGGTGCTTCCTCACAATTTTTAATAATCTCTCTTCTTCATGTTCTGAAAGGTTAGCACTAAAAATAATAGGATATATCTTTTTCTCATCAAGATAAGCATACGTCAAAGTGTTAGGAAATTGCTTTAATTCAAACACATGATCATGTTTAGGTGAAGGAGGACCTCCTAAAGTTTCAATAGGAAAATTGTGTTTAAGGAGAGGTTGTTGTTCAAAGAATATTTTGTCTATTTCATTTCTTTCATGCAAGTGCATGTCATTTTCACGGTCAAGCAAATATTGTTCTAGTGGATCAGTAGGAGGTACGACAATAGAAGCAAGACCAATAATTTCATCCTTACTAGGTAATTCTTTATTATGAGGTTAACTACGAAACTTAGAGAAATTAAACTCATAAGACACATCACCAAAACTAGCACTGCCAGTTTCTTTCTCACAATCTATCTTAGCATTGACAGTGTTCAAGAAGGGTCAACCAAAAATTATGGGACCAAAGTCATCTTGACTCAAGTCGAAGGTATGGACTATGGTGAGACATATGCCCCCGTTGCTAGACTTGAGTCCATACATCCTACTTGCTTATGCCAATCACCATGATATCACTCCATATCAAATGAACATTAAAAGTGCTTTTCTTAATGGAGAAATTGAGGAGGAGGTGTATGTTAAACAACTTCCTGCTTTGTCAATCCTAAGAAACCTAATCATGTCTACAAACTTCAGAAAACTCTTTATGGTCTTAAACAAGCTCCTAGAGCACGTTATAAATGCTTGACCAAGTTTCTTATTGAAAAAGGCTTTGACATTGGGAAGGTTGATTCTACACTTTTTACTAAAAGGGTTAATGGTGAATTATTTGTGTGCAAAATTTATGCGGATGATATCATATTTAGTTCTACTAACCCCCATTTTAGTGAAGAGTTTGGAAGGCTAATGTCGGAGAAGTTTGAGATGTCTATGATGAGTGAACTCAAACTTTTCCTTGGTTTGCAAATCAAGCAAACTAAGGGAGGTACCTTTGTCTCTCAAACAAAGTATACCAAGGATCTTTTCAAGAAGTTCAACATGCAAGGTAGCAAAGGTATGAAAACACCCATGCCTACTAGTGGACATCTTGACTTGACTAAGGATGGAAAACCGGTTGACCAAAAGGTTTACCGCTCCATGATTGGTTCATTGTTATATCTATGTGCCTCCCATTGTCGGTTCTATATCTGGCATATCTCGTAGTAGGGGTCCTAAGCTAGGCGTCTTGGAGCGAAGGTAACACGGACACAGGATTTTACCCAGGTTTGGGTTCTCTCGAAGAGATAATACCCTACGTCCTGCTTTTGATTGTATTCATATGGGGGATAGTACGGAGTACATTTTTCTACCACGAGATTGTTCTAATGAATATTAGATGATCCCTATTGACTAGCCTGGCCGAGGTTTATATAACACACCAAAGGCCTAGGGTTTTGGAGAGTCCGTGTCTTGTGTGCCAAGTCTTGTGGGATCTCACTTGTATGCGGCATGGGTTGCCCGAAGTGGCCCATGAGTGAACCGCCATGGGGGTCCTCGGCCCGATCCAGCTGGTCGGGAGATGCCGTGGTGAGTACTGCCTAGTCCAGGACACCGTCAGTAGCTCCCTGAACCAGTCTTCAAGTTGGGGACGCTCCTCGATTCTTTCGAACTATTCTTCATCTTCAGTTGTCTGTCTTGAAAATTGGTTCAACAAGTCTTCTCATCTTTGATCTTGAGGATCGCCGAAGTGAATCCGAAGAGTTTACACGTCGGGTATCCGAGGAGCCCCTTTAAGTTATGGGCCTTTATCAATGCCTTCTTATTTTTTTACGCCACACCTCGTGTTTGAAGTTGTTCCCGTGCGGTGGTGTCCTCTTGCATCCGAGCTTCAATGCTGGACTGTATCCGAGCTCCAATGCTGGACTATATCCAAAGTCCAACCCCAGACTGTATCCGAGGTGTCATATATCACCTTGGCTCGAAAAAGTCAAAGGAGTTTAGCCGAGCTTTAATGCCGGAAATGCCCTCTATAGAGCCAGCCACTTGCATCTGAGCTTTATGCCGGACTGCTTCCGAGGTGATGCACCATCTCGGGCTTGGGCTGATTGTTTGTGAATTTTATTTCCGACTGGTGCAATTTATTTACTGACGAGATATATAGCCAGTAGCCCTCAAGGCGTGTGTGTCGGCCTAAAATCCGAGATGCACATTAGAGGAGATAGTGATTGGCGGACGGGCCCTTGAGAGATGGTCTCAAGAAGTTGCCGTAATATATTAGGTTGACACCGGATAGGTCTTAGATAGTTCCTATAGTTATCCGATGATGCGTTTGCCCATAGTTCGGTCAAGCCGAACACTGAGAACTTTGAATTTTTTTGTATGGAATAGGCAATGCAGTAGCCCCTGAGACACTGGTCAGGTGCCAACACCAGATTAGGGGATCGATGTGCCCCTTTAATATTAGTAAATGATAAGCCCGAAGCCCAGTAGCACCCGAGCCTTAATGTGGGCACGAGTGGCCGAATTAATGATCGATATTTGGAGTAAAATCTCAAATTATATGCAATGATTCTATATATCCAAGTACTCTACATCATTAATGCTCGGATCTGCAATGTACAAAACTTTGTTGACTGACCATCGGCTTCAACCTCCTCGGCTAGTAGTCGGGGAGTGTTTGTCCCTGTCGGATTTAGGGATCCGGCAACCCTTGAGAGGTTTGAACTCTGGGTGCGTGCGGAGATCTCAACCTGCCCAGTCTGCCTACTCGCGATCCTCCCTAGCCCAGCGCGTCGAGCTCACAGAGACACAAAGACACAGAGATTTATACTGGTTCAGGCCACCGTTGTGGTGCAATACCCTAATCCAGTGTGGTGTGTGATAACCCACAAGTATAGGGGATCAATTGTAGCCTCTTTTGATAAGTAAGAGTGTCAAACCCAACGAGGAGCTAAAGGTAGAACAAATATTCCCTCAAGTTCTATCGACCACCGATACAACTCTACGCACGCTTAACATTCACTTTACCTAAAACAAGTATGAAACTAGAAGGACTTTGTAGGTCTTGTTGGATAGGTTTGCAAGAATATAAAGATCACGTAAATAGAAAGTAGGGACTGTTTAGATAAAGAAGCAATAAAGCTAGTATAACGAGTGTGGAAAAGTGGTGGTAGGAGTTGTGAAATTGTCCCTAAGCAATTGACTACTTTACTAGACCGATAGCAAGTTTTATGTGGGAGAGGCTACTGCTAGCATGTCATCCCTAACTTGGAATTCTATGCACTTATGATTGGAACTATTAGCAAGCATCCGCAACTACTAACATTCACTAAGGTAAAACCTAACCATAGCATTAAGATATATTGATCCCCCTTCAATCCCGTATGCATCAATTTCTATGCTAGGTTGAAGCTTCTGTCACTCTTGCCCTCCAATACATAGTCCTATCAACATAAAACTAACCTATGGTGTGATCCACGTGCGCGCTCATATGATGGGTACCAAAGGACAGCAACATAACCACAAGCAAATTAAACCAATCATAGCAATTCACCAATTACCAATAGGACAACAAAAATCTACTCAGACATCATAGGATGGCAACACATCATTGGATAATGATATCAAGCATAAAGCCCCATGTTCAAGTAGAGGGTACAATGGGTTGCGGGAGAGTGGACCGCTGTAGATAGATGGGGGAAGGTGATGGAGATGTTGGCGAAGATGGAAGAGGTGTTGGTGTAGATCACGGTGATGATGATGGCCCCGGCGGCGTTTTGGCGCCACCGGAAGCGAGGGGGAGAGAGCACCCATTCTTCTTCTTCTTTCTTGACCTTCTCCCAAGATGGGAAAAGGGTTTCCCCTCCAGTCCATTGTCTCCATGGCGTGGGAGGGGCGAGAGCCCCTCCAAGATTGGATCTGTCTCTCTGTCTCTCGCTGTTTCTGCGTTCTAGATTCTGACCTTTCACCATTTCTTATATTCCAGGAGATCCGTAACTCCGATTGGGATGAAATTTTAACACGATTTCTATCCGGATATTAGCTTTCTTGCGGCAAAAGAAGGGCACCAACCACCTTATGGGGTGGCCACGAGGGCCCAGGGTGCTCCTGACCCCCTGGGGCGCCCCCCCTGCCTTGTGGCCCCCTCGGGCATCGTCTCGCGTTGATTCTTGTTCCCAAAAATCATAAATATTCCAAAAAAATCTTCGTCAATTTTTATTCCGTTAGGACTCCGTTGGTATGGGTTTTTTGCGAAACAAAAAACATGCAACAAACGGGAACTAGCACTGGGCACTGGATCAATATGTTAGGCCCAAAAATAGTACAAAAAGTTGCCAAAAGTATATGAAAGTTGTAGAATATTGGCATGGAACAATAAAAAATTATAGATATGACAGAGACGTATCAGCATCCCCAAGCTTAATTCCTTCTCGTCCTCGAGCAGGTAAATTATAAAAAAGATAATGTTTGATGTGGAATGCTACCTAGCATAATCTTGATCATATATCTAATCATGGCATGAATATTAAGACACGAGTGATTCAAAGGAATAGTCTATCATTTGACATTAAGACAATAATACTTCAAGCATACTAATAAAGCAATTATGTCTTATCAAAATATCATAACCAAAGAAAGCTTATCCCTACAAAATCATATAGTTTGGCCATGCTTCATTTTCGTCACTCAAAATGCTCCCATCATGCACAACCCTGGTTTCAGCCAAGCAATTGGTTCATACTTTTTAACGCGCTTCAGCATTTTCAACCCTCACGCAATACATGAGCGAAAGCCATGGACATAGCACTATGGGTGGAGTAGAGTATGATGATGGAGGTTGTGTGGAGAAGACAAAAAGGGAGAAGGTCTCACATCGACGCGGCTAATCAACGGGCTATGGAGATGCCCATCAATTGATGTCAATGCGAGGAGTAGGGATTGCCATGCAACGGATGCACTGGAGCTATAAGTGTATGAAAGCTCAAACGGAAACAAAGTGGGTGTGCATCCAACTTGCTTGCTCATGAAGACCTCGGGCATTTGAGGAAGCCTATCATCAGAATATACAAGCCAAGTTCTATAATGAAAATTCCCACTAGTATATGAAAGTGATAACTCAAGAGACTCTCTATATGAAGAACATGGTGCTACCTTGAAGCACAAGTGTGGTAAAAGGATAGTAACATTGCCCCTTCTCTCTTTTTCTCTTTTTTTAATTTTGTTTTGTTTTGGTGGGCTTCTTTGGCCTCTTTTTTGTTTGGGCTTCTTTGGCCTCTTTTATTTTTCATAAAGTCCGGAGACTCATCCCGACTTGTGGGGGATTCATAGTCTCCATCATCCTTTCCTCACTAGGGAAATGCTCTAATAATGATGATCATCACACTTTTATTTACTTACAACTCAATATTACAACTCGATACTAGAACAAAAATATGACTCTATATGAATGCCTCTGACAGTGTACTGGGATGTGCAATGATCTAGAGTAGCAATGACATCAAAAAGTGGACAAACGATGAATACATCATGCTAGCTATCTTACGATCATGCAAAGAAATATGACAATGAATGCTCAAGTCATGTATATGATGATGATGGAAGTTGCATGGCAATATATCCCGGAATGGCTATGGAAATGCCATGATAGATAGGTATGGTGGCTGTTTTGAGGAAGATATAAGGAGGCTTATGTGTGGTAGAGCGTATCTTATCACGGGGTTTGGATGCACCGGCGAAGTTTGCACCAACTCTCAAGGTGAGAAAGGGCAATGCACGGTACCGTAGAGGCTAGCAAAATTGCGGAAGGGTAATAGTGCGTATAATCCATGGACTGACATTAGTCATAAAGAACTCATATACTTATTGCAAAAGTTTATTAGCCCTCGAAGCAAAGGACTACTACGCATGCTCCTAGGGGAAGGGTTGGTAGGAGTTAACCATCGCACGATCCCGACCTCCACTCATAAGGAAGGCAATCAAGAACACCACATGCTTAAAATTTGTCACACAATGGTTTCCATACGTGCATGCTACGGTACTTGCAAACCTCAACACAAGAATTTCTAAATTTCACAATTAATCCAGTTGCACGACTCTAATATCACCACCTTTATATCGCAAAACTATTGCAAGGAATCAAACATATCATATTCAGTGATCTACAAGTTTTATATAGGATTTTATGACTAACCATGTGAATGACCAATTCCTGTCATCTCTCTAAATAGATATAAGTGATGCAAGAGAGTTTAATTCTTTATACAAAAGATATGCCCCCGCTCTAAGAAATTTAAGTGAAGCAAAAGAGCATTCTACAAATGGCGGTTTTCTATGTGAAGAGAAATAGGCAATCCAAACTTCAAATGATATAAGTGAAGAACATGAAGCATTATATAAATCAACCATGGACGATCTCATACCAGCATGGTGCATAAAAGAAAAGTGAAAACTAAATGCAAAAGACGCTCCAAGATTTGCACATATCGCATGAACGAAACGAATCCGAAAACATACCGATACTTGTTGAAGAAAGAGGGGATGCCTTCCGAGGCATCCCTAAGCTTAGACGCTTGAGTGTCCTTGAATATTTACTTGGGGGTGCCTTGGGAATCCCCAAGCTTGAGGTCTTGCCTCTCCTCCTTTTCCTCATATCGAGACCTCCTCGATCTTCGAACACTTCATCCACACAAAACTTCAACAGAAAACTAGGTAAGATCCGTTAGTATAATAAAGCAAATCACTGCTCTAAGTACTGTTGCAAACCAATTCAAATTTTGTTTTTTCATTGTAGCTACTGTAATTTAAATTTTCGATGGCTAAATCCACTGATAGGAATTGATAGTTTCATCAAAACAAGCAAACTATGCATCAAAAACAGAATCTGTCTTAAACAGGGCAGTCTGTAGTAATCTGAACATTCACCATACTTCTGGTACCCCAAAAATTCTGCCAAAATTATGAAAAATAAAAAAATTGTATAGAAAGACAGTGCAAAAAGTTTCAGAACCGTTTCACGTTCCAGTAAAAAATGTAAAATTGCGCACTACAGCCAAAGTTTCTGTCTTACACCGCACAAACCAATAAGCAATCTAAACATCCTAAAGGCAAACCTTGGCACATTATTTTTATAATACAATGGAATTGTACAAGGGGATAATTATTTGTTTGAAAAGTTTCTGTAATTAAGATCCTCAAAGTTTCCGTGAGCATGAACAAAGTTCAAGGAGCTCCCCCACTACAACAATGCTTGTCTTTCTCACTTTCACTTTGCTTTTTGAAAAGTTTTGGGTTCCCCTATATTTTTTTGTTATTAAACTTTATAAAAGCACTCAATAGAAATAAATGACTCTCTAAAACTTTCGGGTTGTCTCCCTGGCAGCGCTTTCTTTAAAGCCATTAAGCTAGGCATATAGTGCTCGAGTAATGAATCCACCCGGATCCCAAGGTATATCAAAGCCAATTTTAATTAATAATGATTTGGCATTTAGTAGTGAGTGTCGGTGTCAAAACCGGCGGATCTCGGGTAGGGGGTCCCAATCTGTGTGTCTTAGGCTGATGGTAACAGGAAGCGAGGGACACAATGTTTACCCAGGTTCAGGCCCTCTCGATGGAGGTAAAACCCTACTTCCTGCTTGAATAATATTGAAGATATGAGTAGTACAAGAGTAGATCTACCACGAGATCATAGAGGCTAAATCCTAAGAGCTAGCCTATGATGGTATGATTGTAATTGTGATCGGCCCTCTAAGGACCAACCTCTCCGGTTTATATAGACATCGGAGAGGGCTAGGGTTTACATGGAGTCGGTTACAAGGAAGGAAACACAATATCCGGATCGCCAAGCTTGCCTTCCATGCAATGGAGAGTCCCATCCGGACACAGGACGGAGTCTTGAGTCTTGTATCTTCATGCTTCAATAGTCCGGACAATGTATATAGTCCGGCAGTCCGGATACCCCCTAATCCAGGACTCCCTCAGTAGCCCCTGAACCAGGCTTCAATGACGATGAGTCCGACGCGCAGTCTTGTCTTCGGCATTGCAAGGCGGGTTCCTTCTCCGAATACTCCAAAGTAATTATCGAACACGTAGACCGTGTCCGGATCCACAAGATGATTTTCACATTTCATTGTAGGGAACATAGCGTAAGTCTGATCTGCTGGAAATCTTCATACGTCATGCCCTTGCATCATGGCCTGGTCCAACACGAACCAGCCTTTCTCTCCCCACCTCGACTCGCGCTGCGAGGCGGTTTTATTGGCACGTCCAGCCAAAGCAGAGATCGTGTTCCTCTTGTTACGGGATTTTCCATTAATATGGGCGTGCGTGACCCCGCGACGACCGTTGGTATGACTCATGTATTTTTGGATAAGTCTCAAGCGGTCATGCTGAGGACTCTTGATATTCACCCCCTTTATAAAGGGATCGAGGCCTATGCCTCTTTTCCACCTCCCCTGCACCTTCTCGCACCTCGAGCTCCAACATCCAAGACCTAAGCTCCAACACCCCAGATCCTCCAATATGTCCGGATCCAACCCTAAAGGCCAGTGGGTGGCCTCCTCGATCAAGAGGAGGACATTACGAGGCTTAGGGAGGTCGGATACCTGGCCGCCGATATCCAGCACAGGCTTCCTGCTCCAGGGCAGGTTATCCCTACACCGGAGCCCAATGAGAGCGTTGTGTTTGTCCCTCACTTCCTCCACAGCTTGGGCCTCACCCTCAACCCCTTTGTGAGGGGGCTCATGTTCTACTATGGGTTGGATTTTCATGATCTGGCTCCGGACGCTATCCTCCATATCTCGTCGTTCATTATTGTGTGCGAGGCTTTTCTCCACGTCACCCCACACTTCGGCTTATGGCTCAAGACCTTCAATGTGAAGCCGAAGATGATCGAGGGGCGACATGCGGAGTGTGGAGGTGCCATAATAAGCAGGTACGCCGATGCCCCATGGCTAGAGGGTTCTTTCCCGGAAGTATCCGATGTGTGGCAACGGAGTGGTTTTATGTTACATCTCCCAGAGGCACAAAGTGGGTAGCCGCCCCCGAGTTCCGTTCGGGCCCTCCGTCACATTTGGCGTCATGGAACGACGTAGGACGGAATTGGGGGCCCGCCAGTGATGTTCCAATACTGCAGAGCCGTATCCGGGAGCTTATCAAGAGGGACATAAATCTTGTCAGCATAATTCAAGTAATACTAATCCAACGGATGTTGCCGTGCAAATGTCGGCCTCTCCGGATGTGGGAGTTCAATCCAGAGGGTCCACAGACTATTAAGCACTTCTTCGGCCTGAAGCTCGATGGGATGTGTAAATTATTCTTCGGACCACAAGTAAAGTGTCCGGACACCACCGAGGATGCATGCCTAAGCTGCAATCGCCTAGATACCCAAGTAAGTAACCTTAAAGCCGGACACTCTATTTATATTTGCTATAACCATTGTTCTGAAAAACCCTCCGTGGCCAGGAATGGCTCAACAAGGCGGAGAGAATTAGGTGTCCGGCGCCACTTCCTGAAGGCTCGCCGGGTCCAACCGTTGCCAAGATGCTTGGCCGGGTGCTTAGAAAAATGCCCTCGGGGAAAGGCGAAGGAAAGGGCAGCGAAGCCGGACTTCACACACTACGCATCTCGACCGAGGGAACTGATTTCTCCCCAAAGGAGGATAGTTGGGGAGGGGAATCTGAGGCCACCTCCCCGCGCGGGAAGAAAAGGGCCGCCTCCAAAGACTTGGAGACGGAGATGCCCAACTAGGGGAAGAAAGTGTCCCTGGGGGGCTCTGTCTCGACGGGCGTTCTCACCATGTCACGCCCACCAACGGGCCAGCCCTCGACCGAGCTCTAAGTTAGTCATTATTCCGAGGGTACTGTGTTTCTCCGAGATCAATAACCAGGATTCGTCTTTTGCAGTCCGGCTAGCAGCTCTCCTCAACAGAGTTCGTATTCGGGGGATCTTCCTCCGGAGATGATGGAGAGCGATACCCCACCCACCTCTCCGCCTCATGAAGCGGGCGACACTAAGGTGTCGTCACGGAGGAGTCCGGATCTGCCGAAGCCGGAGGCCAATACGTCAGTCGCCCTGAGCCCGTAGCATTTGGTTCCCACTAGGGGCGATGAGAAGGGTCCGACACAGTTCGATGCCTGGCCGAACATACTGACAATTCTTTTGGAGCAAGCTGCGCTCTCAGCGGAGCATCGCTCATTAATGAGCGCGGTGCTTAAGAAGATTTCATCCTCTACAAGCGGTTTGAATGATGCATTTATGAGCCTGCTCAGAGGCTTTGAGGTATGTAGTAAAAAATGCACTATTTTTTTGGCCGTGAGGCACGTGCTAGGTGTGCCCCATATGGATAGTAGCCCCTGAGACTCTGGTTGCCCGCCATAGGCGGCAAACGAGGGATCATATAGTAATGGATGTGCTGTACATGTGCGCAGGTATCTAAGGATCCGGCAGCCGACCAGTCTGTTGAAGTTGCTGAACTAAGGAGGCAGATCGGATCTATCGATGCCGATATCACGCTGGTGAACAAACGTCTGGACGAGTGACAGGGTATGTGCTCTGCTTCCCTTATTATGTTGTATAGGAAAATGTGAGAGGGGCATAATATTAATGCAATGTGTTTGTACTGCAGATGGTGCTGCTGCTGTGGAGGCCCTGAGGGCGGAACTTGCTCAGGCCAAGTAACAAGCTCGGGCTAGCAATGCGGCTGCCCTAAAGGCGGCCGAAGAATTGAGAGCCAAACAGGCTGCTCATCGCCGAAGCGAGGAAAAGATAGCCAAAATGGCTGTGGAGTTAAAAAATACCGCCGACCGGTATGTACTCCTTGAAAAGGAGAATAAGGCTATCTCGGCCTAGCTGGACAAGGCACTTAATGCCACCAAGGAGATGCGGACCGAGATCCGGGGTATGCGGGAGGAGCTCCAACAGGCCGACAAAATCATGACTGGGGGCTCCTACTTACTGCGGACGAAGTTTTTGGATCCAAAGTATGCTCCCCTGGATGGACGCTGGAGTCCGGCTGACGCATATATGGACTTGGCGAGTAGTACGACTGACGCTGCCAAGTTCTTCGAGGATCAAGGTGATAAGGAAGTGGAGAAGCTTTTCTGGTCACAATTCAATGCTCCCACTTGCCCGCTGCCGTTAAATGAGAAGATGGCTGCTGTGGCGGAGCTTCACAGGCTGTCCGGGCTTGCAATGCGGTCTGTAATAGACCATCTTTGGCCAAAGGGGCCTAAGCCGGACAACTACTTTGGTTTGGTGCAACAGTTCCTTGGGGTCGTGCCTCGGATCGATGCCATGAGGAGGTCGGCGTGCATAGAGGGTGCACGAATGGCTCTTGCCCGCGTTAAATCCTATTGGATGGATATGGAGGCCACCATTGTAGCGACCCAGGATCCGGTGGGAGGGCAATATCCGGCCGAGCACTACTTGGCGCAGGTCACAGAAGGTGCCCGGCTAATAGAGGCACAGTGCTCGAAGAATTTCTTGTTCGAGTGATAAATCGAATCATTGTAAAACAATGTTTATTTTGATTATGAGGCTATATTTATACTTTTTGCCTGAAAAGATGATTGTGTCCCATGTGCGGCCGTTTTTATATATGTGTATAAGTAATCCGAAAGTTAGCAGTCATTGGCTTCAGCCCCCATGCATACAATGCGTGGGTGTTCGTGAAAAATATGCTTAATCACACTTGATCCAACGTCTTGGTCCTTTAAGGTGGTGATCGCACGTCGAACTAGGCAACCAGACTATATAGCTGTAACACTTTCGCTTAGCCATGGGAGTCTAAAGGTGGGGCTACTATGTAGCCCCTGGTACCTTCGCGTGCATCCGAATACGGGCGCGTATGTACATGGCCGGGAAACGGCCCTTCGTTAATGCGGAGGACTCCTAAAGATTCCAGTGAGTCTTCGAGTGGTTGAACAGTCTCTCGCTGCATCATGACAGTCAGTTTTCGGCTTTCTCTACTAAGGTGCTCATCCGGAATAACCAGGGCACAATCGCAATAGTTCTCCTTTAGCCGCCTTAGCCGATAATAACAGAATGTAAGGTGGCAAACCCAGGAGCCGGGCAAACCCAACATTTGACCAAAGACATGATTCGGAGCTGATGCATATAAGGCCAAACTCGTGACGCCGAACACTCCCGAAGGTATTCGGGCTTTATAATAGAAGATGGGCTCAAGAATGCCCATTCATTATAAACCCTGTGTTTCTAGGTATGTGCGGTAATCTGTCGTGGCGAAATGCCAATAACGACAGTATCCTCTGTGGGTATGGAACCCATGGTATGGTTAAACAACAAGAGGAAATAGAAAATGTTTACACATGGGCTTAATCTAAAAAGAAACCTGTTGAACGGGGCCCTGCTACTCGTCTGCGCCTTTGTCTTCGTTGTGTCGTATCCTGGAAGGGTATCGGCGAACATTGTCTGTGGAAAAAGGAAAATTCGGAGGAGAGTACAACGTAAGTATGCGATGGATAGTAAAAGTGTAAGATGTTGGCCTGCCAATAAGGTTGAGCCAAGTGTGGGGCTGTATTAAATATTTATAGCCCCTGGTATCTGCTATGGGATTACATATATGGTGCCCTGGTTTAATTTTATCTGGGCTACCAGACTCGTCTAACCGTGTCTGTTGTCTTAATGACCAGTCATGTTTTCTGATATTGGAGGCTGCTTATAGTCCGGCCGTCAGGGCCGTCGTGTGTTCCTCTGCGCGTGAAGAGCGCTTTGTGATTCCGCTAACGGTGATGACGCCTCGTGGACCGGGCATCTTGAGTGTAAGGTAGCCATAGTGCGGCAATGCGTTGAAGCGGGCGAAGGCCATTCTTCCAAGCAGTGCATGATAGCCGCTTTGGAAGGGTGCAATGGTGAAGAGTAGTTCTTCGCTTCTAGAGTTGCCTGGGGAGCCAAATGTTACCTCCAGTACGACGGAGCCCCTGCCGTAGGCTTCAATGCCTGGTATCACCCCTTCAAAGGTGGTGTTGCTTTGGCTAATTCTGGATGGGTTTATCCTCATCCTGCGGACAATGTCCTCGTATATTAGATTGAGACTACTGCCGCCGTCCATGAGGACACGGGTGAGACAATATCTGTCGATTATTGGGTCAAGCACCAAGGCCTCTGATCCTCCACACCGAATACTAGTTCGGCCGTCCGTGTGATCGAAGGTGATTGGATAAGACGTCCAGTAGTTAGATGTGGGTACGATGGGCTCTATATCGTGCGCGTCTCTGAGCGCGCGTTCGTGCCCTATCGTGGATGTGTGAGTCGCATGGATCATGTTGACTGTTTTAACCTCTGGCGGGAATTTTTTCTGTCCCCCAGTGTTCGGCTGGCAAGGTTCATCCTCGTCTTCACTTGGAGTTTCCCTCCCCTTGTGTTCGGCTTTTAATTTGCCGGCCTTCTTGAAGACCCAGCATTCTCTATGCGTGTGGTTCGTAGGTTTCTCCGGGGTGCCATGAATTTGGCACAGTCTTTCCAGGACTCTGTTCAGACCGGACGGTCCCTCTTTACTGCCTTTAAATGGCTTCTTTTGCTGATCAGGTCGAGAGCCCCTGGATCCGGCGTTGACCGTTGAGTTGTCCGGGCTCTCTTCCTTGTTTTGGTGTCTGTGTTTATTACGTCGTGGCTTCCCATTACCATCCCTTATTTCGGATGTGCTGGGGTCGCTGGTGCCTTTACGGGCTAGCCAGCTATCTTCACCGCGCAAAAGTGGGTCATAAGGCTTGTTAAGGCTGCCATTGTCCTTGGCTTTTCTTGGCCGAGGTGTCTGGCGAGCCATTCGTCGCGGATGCTGTGTTTGAATGCCGCTAAGGCTTCAGTGTCAGGACAATCGACAATTTGATTCTTCTTAGTGAGAAATCTGTTCCAAAGCTTGTGGGCGAACTCTCTGGGCTGTTGGATTATGTGACTTAGATCGTCCGCGTCCGGAGGCCGGACATAAGTCCCTTGAAAATTGGCCCTGAAAGCGTCCTCGAGTTCCTCCCAACTGCCAATTGAATTTTCGGGGAGGCTTTTGAACCAGTGTTGAGCTGGTCCCTTCAACTTGAGGGGAAGGTATTTGATGGCATGGAGGTCATCCCCACGAGCCATGTGAATATGCAGGATAAAATCCTCGATCCAGACCCTGGGTCTGTTGTTCCGTCATATGCCTCTATGTTCACAAGTTTGAAACCTTGTGGGAATTCATGGTCCAGTACTTCTTCGGTGAAGCACAGGGGGTGAGCAGCCCCTCTGTATCTGGACGCGCTGTGGCATGCAGTTGGCTGTTGCTGTGTCCAGAGCTTATTCTGAACTGGTATTTGGTTTGTATGATCGTTCTGGTGACCATAGTCCCTCACCGGGGTGTGTGCTTTAGATCCATAGATGGACCTAGCCGCGCCGGCTTGCTTATCCAGATGCTCACGTAGATCGTGCATGGCGCCAGTAGCCATTCTGTTGCGGTTGTGAAGCGGTACGTATGGTCTCCTGGTCGTATTATTCTTTGGTGGAACGGCCTCAACGTTGAATTTTGGCAGTAGCTTGCGTTTGGGATAGCTCTTTGTATGGCGATCATCGCCATATCTTTCATTGGTGTCTAGCACTTTATTCCATCTGCGATTGAGCGTTTCCTGTGCGGCTTTGAGCCGTTGCTTCTGCTTCTTTAGACTTCTCACTATGGCCATAAGCTTTCTGTGGAGGTTATCTCGTTCCACGTGTTCTTCCCGAATGATGAATGCATCATCGTCCGGACTGTGTTCTTGTCCTGGGGCGGTTTGATGGACTTGTCCCTCTGGATCACTGTGATCGGGCGTCGGCTCTGAACTTGGTTCGGCATGACATGGCTCATCCCGCTCCATCGCAGGGTCCATGTGGTCGTTATTGCCTTCGGAGTTTGCTGGTATGTCGATCCTTCTTGCGCTCTTGTCGCTATTTTTACTGTTGCTGGACTTTGAGCGGCATCTGCGCCGCTGTTTTGGCTTTTGCCCGGGGGTTTTATCTTCCGGATTGCAACCGTCGTCCTCCTTGGGCATATCCACCATGTATATATCGTGTGACGAGGTGGCCGTCCACCGCCCTGGGAGCGGTGGCTCCTGTACTTCTCCTGCATCGTCGTCCATACCGTCGATGTCTTCGGAGTCTAAGTCAAGCACGTCGGTTAAATCGCCGACCGTGGCAACGAAGTGGGTGGTGGGTGGGCAGCGAATTCCTTCGTCGCCTGCTTCCCACTTAAGCTGGACATAGTTCGGCCCAGAGCCTCCTGACAACGAGAGAGACTTTAATGAGTTCAGCATGTCGCCAAAGGGCGAGTGCTGGAAGATATCCGCAACGGTAAACTCCATTACCGGAGCCCAACCTGGCTCGACTGGCTCGAGGGTGTGCGGACCGGAACCAACAACCGCCGATGAGTGTGCGGCCTGCAGGGCGGGGTCCACCCCTCCGTCCTTAGGCAACACAACCTGCTCCGGATTTAGATCTGAGGCTTTTACTGAAGGGGTGATATCCCGAGCATCGTCCGACGGCAAGTCTAAGCCGTGCTCATCGTGACTGTTCGATGCTCCTGGCGCAGGCCCAAATCCGTCGAAGATCAAGTCTCCGCGAATATCCGCCCTATAGTTCAAGTTTCGGAACCTGACCTGGTGGCCAGGGGCGTAGCTGTCGATCTGCTCCAGATGGCCAAGCGAATTGGCCCGCAGTGCGAAGCCGCCGAACACGAAGATCTGTCCGGGGAGAAAAGTCTCCCCTTGGACCGTGTTGTTGAAGATTGAAGGCGCCATCAAGCCTTGTAGCAACAACACAGAGGAACTATCAATGAAAGCACCAATGTCGGTGTCAAAACCGGAGGATCTCGGGTAGGGGGTCCTGATCTGTGCGTCGCAGGCTGATGGTAACAGGAAGCGAGGGACACAATGTTTACCCAGGTTCGGGCCCTCTCGATGGAGGTAAAACCCTACTTCCTGCTTGATTAATATTGAAAATATGAGTAGTACAAGAGTAGATCTACCACGAGATCGTAGAGGCTAAACCATAAGAGCTAGCCTATGATGGTATGATTGTAATTGTGATCGGCTCTCTAAGGACCAACCTCTCCGGTTTATATAGACACCGGAGAGGGCTAGGGTTTACATGGAGTCGGTTACAAGGAAGGAAACACAATATCCGGATCCCCAAGCTTGCCTTCCACGCAAAGGAGAGTCCCATCCGGACATGTGACGGAGTCTTGAGTCTTGTATCTTCACCCTTCAATAGTCCGGACGATGTATATAGTCCGGCAGTCCGGATACCCCCTAATCCAGGACTTCCTCAATGAGCACAAAGCAACATATATCAAGCAATGACGAAGTCTAACTCTCTTCCTAGGCATCAGCATGTCATAAAAGAACAATTCATGCGAACATAGTAAAGGCCAATGCATAGTATAAACAGTTTCTTGCAATTTTATCATATTGGAAACATGGAGAGGCGGAGATGTAGTTCCTCTCTCATAATAATTGCAAGTTGGAGCATCGAGCACATGCATATTATATCTATTAAAATCATCATGTGCAATGGTAAAATGCAACCCATCAACATAATCCTTAATAAGAGAAAACTTCTCCGATATAGTGTAGTTTGGAGAATTCAAAAATATAATAGGACTATTATGTGTGGGTGCAATAGCAGCAATTTCATGTTTAACATAAGGAACTATATCAAGTTCATCTCCATAAGCATCAGTCATATTGGCATCATGGCCGCAAGCATAGCAAGCGTCATCAAAAAGGGATATTTCAAAAGAATCAACGGGATCATACCAATCATCATAGCAATCATCCTTTGGTAAGCACGAAGGGAAATTAAATAATGTATGAGTTTAAGAGTTACTCCCGTTAGAAGGTGGGAACGGGTGATCAATCCGCTCTCCTCCTTTTGTTCTTCGCTCTCCTCCTCATCTTTTTCATCCAATGAGCTCATAGTTTCATCAATTTCTTCTTCCATAGATTCCTGCAAAATATTAGTCTCTTCTTGGACAGCGGAGACTTTCTCAATAAATTAATCTCATAATTGAATTCATAATTCTCATAGCAATATTTAAGTATAGCAAAATTTTCAGGTCTGTAAACAACATCATCAAGATTTTCACACTCTTTAAACAAAGATTCAATTTCATAAGCACCCATAAAAGCAACAAATTATTCTATTTGTTCCACATCATAGTAATCATATATACCTTTAGCATAAGAAGCTAAGGTTTCATTATCATTATATTTGCATGAAAAGGGAAGGGGTGGAGCCTTCATCCTTGAGCAACAAGTATAATCATATCTCAAGCACGGTTCGTGAGCATACCTTTCACAGGATTATCAAAGTTTGAGTCAAGCGATAATCCCTAAAGTATTCACGTTGATCCAACGTTACTCCCATTATAAAGTTGAATGGGGTTTGCTCAGGATTATCAAAGTAGTACATAATATCTTTCACATAATGAGCATCGAGGGTTTTAGGAGGTTCCCCATCTCCATGAGTAGCAAGCAAATCTAATGTTTTTGGTATTTCGTGTTCCATATCCATAACTAAAGATAGAGAACAACTTAGAACAGCAAATAAAATCTACTTAGTGATAAAGTAAACAAGCACACACGAGAATATTCACCCCACGCCATAACTCCCCGGCAACGGCGCCAGACAAAGGTCTTGATAACCCACAAGTATAGGGGATCAATTGTAGCCTCTTTCGATAAGTAAGAGTGTCGAACCCAACGAGGAGCTAAAGGTAGAACAAATATTCCCTCAAGTTCTATCGACCACCGATATAACTCTATGCACGCTTAATGTTCGCTTTACCTAAAACAAGTATGAAACTAGAAGGACTTTATAGGTCTTGTTGGATAGGTTTGCAAGAATATAAAGAGCACGTAAATAAAAAGTAGGGGCTGTTTAGATAAAGAAGCAATAAAGTTAATATAACGAGTGTGGAAAAGTGGTGGTAGGAGTTGTGAAATTGTCCCTAAGCATGCAATTGACTACTTTACTAGACCGATAGCAAGTTTTATGTGGGAGAGGCCACTGCTAGCCTGTCATCCCTAACTTGGAATTCTATGCACTTATGATTGGAACTATTAGCAAGCATCCGCAACTACTAACGTTCATTAAGGTAAAACCCAACCATAGCATTAGGATATATTGGTCCCCCTTCAATCCCGTATGCATCAATTTCTATGCTAGGTTGAAGCTTCTGTCACTCTTGCCCTCCAATACATAGTCCTATCAACATACAACTAACCTATGGTGTGATCCACGCGCGCGCTCATATGATGGGTACCAAAGGACAGCAACATAACCACAAGCAAATTAAACCAATCATAGCAATTCACCAATTACCAATAGGACAACAAAAATCTACTCAGACATCATAGGATGGCAACACATCATTGGATAATGATATGAAGCATAAAGCACCATGTTCAAGTAGAGGGTACAGCGGGTTGCGGGAGAGTGGACTGCTGTAGATAGTTGGGGAAAGGTGATGGAGATGCTGGCGAAGATGGCAGAGGTATTGGTGTAGATCACGGTGATGATGATGGCCCCGGCGGCGTTTTGGCGCCACCGGAAGCGAGGGGGAGAGAGCACCCCTTCTTCTTCTTCTTCTTTCTTGACCTTCTCCCTAGATGGGAAAAGGGTTTCCCCTCTAGTCCATGGTCCCCATGGTGTGGGAGGGGCGAGAGCCCCTCCAAGATTGGATCTGTCTCTTTGTCTCTCGCTGTTTCTGCGTTCTAGATTCTGGCCTTTCACCATTTCTTATATTCCAGGAGATCCGTAACTCCGATTGGGATGAAATTTTAACACGATTTCTATCCGGATATTAGCTTTCTTGCGGCAAAAGAAGGGAACCAACCACCTTACGGGGTGGCCACGAGGGCCTAGGGCGCGCCTGACCCCCTGGGGTGCGCCCCCTGCCTTGTGGCCCCCTCGGGAAGTGAGGGGGAGAGAGCCCCCATTCTTCTTCTTCTTCTTCCTTGACCTTCTACCTAGATGGGAGAAGGGATTCCTCTCTATTCCATGGTCTCCATGGCATGGGAGGGGCGATATCCCCTCCGAGATTGGATCTATCTCTCTGTCTCTCTATGTTTCTGCGTTCCAGATTCTGCCCTTTCACCATTTCTTATATTCCCGGAGATCCGTAACTCCGATTGGGCTGAAATTTTAACACGATTTATTTCCAGATATTAGCTTTCTTGTGGCGAAAGAAGGGCACTAAATGCCTTATGGGGTGGCCACGAGGGCCCAAGGTGCGCTTGACCCCCTGGGGCGCGCCCCCTGCCTCGTGGCCCCCTCGGGCTTCGTCTCGCGTTGATTCTTCTTCCCAAAAATCATAAATATTCCAAAAAATCTTCGTCAGTTTTTATCCCGTCTGGACTCCGTTCAATATGGGTTTTCTGCGAAACAAAAACATGCAACAAATAGGAACTAGCACTGGGCACTGGATCAATATGTTAGTCCCAAAAATAGTATAAAAAGTTGCCAAAAGTATATGAAAGTTGTAGAATATTGGCATGGAACAATAAAAGATTATAGATGCGACGGAGACGTATCAGTATCCCCAAGCTTAATTCCTGCTTGTCCTCGAGTAGGTAAATGACAAAAAAGATAATTTTTGATGTGGAATGCTACCTAGCATAATCTTGATCATATATCTAATCATGGCATGAATATTAAGACATGAGTGATTCAAAGCAATAATATATCATTTGACATTAAGACAATAATACTTCTTGCATACTAATAAAGCAATTATGTCTTATCAAAATAACATAGCCAAAGAAAGCTTATCCCTACAAAATCATATAGTTTGGCCATGCTTCATTTTTGTCACACAAGATGCTCCCATCATGCACAACCCTGGTTTCAGCCAAGCAATTGGTTCATACTATTTAACGCGCTTCAGCCTTTTCAACCCTCACACAATACATGAGCGTAAGCTATGGACATAGCACTATGGGTGGACTAGAGTATGATGATGGAGGTTGCGTGGAGAAGACAAAAAGGGAGAAGGTCTCACATTGACACGGCTAATCAACGGGCTATAGAGATGCCCATCAATTGATGTCAATGCGAGGAGTAGGGATTGCCATGCAATGGATGCACTGGAGCTATAAGTGTATGAAAGCTCAAACTGAAACTAAGTGGGTGTGCATCCAACTTGCTTGCTCATGAAGACCTCGGGCATTTGAGGAAGCCCATCATTGGAATATACAAGCCAAGTTCTATAATGAAAATTCCCACTAGTATATGAAAGTGATAACTCAAGAGACTCTCTATATGAAGAACATGGTGCTACTCTGAAGCACAAGTGTGGTAAAAGGATAGTAATATTGCCCCTTCTCTCTTTTTCTCTCATTTTATTTTTTTTTGTTTTGGTGGGCTTCTTTGGCCTCTTTTTTTATTTGGGCTTCTTTGGCCTCTTTTATTTTTCATAAAGTCCGGAGACTCATCCCGACTTGTGGGGGAATCATAGTCTCCATCATCCTTTCCTCACTAACGCAATGCTCTAATAATGATAATCATCACACATTTATTTACTTACAACTCAATATTACAACTTGATACTAGAACAAAAATATAACTCTATATGAATGCCTCCGGCAGTGTACCGGGATGTGCAATGTTCTAGTGTAGCAATGACATCAAAAAATGGACAAGCCATGAAAACATCATGCTAGCTATATTACGATCATGCAAAGCAATATGACAATGAATGCGCAAGTCATGTATATGATGATGATGGAAGTTGCATGGCAATATATCTCGGAATGGCTATGGAAATGCCATGATAGGTAGGTATGGTGGCCGTTTTGAGGAAGATATAAGGAGGCTTATGTGTGATAGAGCGTATCATATCACGGGGTTTGGACGCACCGACGAAGTTTGCACCAACTCTCAAGGTGAGAAAGGGCAATGCACGGTACCGTAGAGGCTAGCAAATTGCAGAAGGGTAAGAGTGCGTTTAACCCATGGACTCACATTAGTCATAAAGAACTCATATACTTATTGCAAAAGTTTATTAGCCCTCAAATCAAAGTACTACTACACATGCTCCTAGGGGAAGGGTTGGTAGGAGTTAACCATCGCGCGATCCCGACCTCCACTCATAAGGAAGGCAATCAAAGAACACCCCATGCTTCAAATTTGTCACACAACGGTTACCATACGTGCATGCTACGGGACTTGCAAACCTCAACACAAGTATTTCTCAATTTCACAATTACTACACTAGCACGACTCTAGTATCACTACCTTTATATCGCAAAACTATTGCAAGGAATCAGACATATCATATTAAGTGATCTACAAGTTTTATGTAGGATTTTATGACTAACCATGTGAATGACCAATTCCTGTCATCTCTCTAAATAGATATAAGTGAAGAAAGAGAGTTTAATTCTTTCTACAAAAGATATGCACACGCTCTAACAAATTTAAGTGAAGCAAAAGAGCATTCTACAAATGGCAGTTTTCTATGTGAAGAGAAACAGACAATCCAAACTTCAAATGATATAAGTGAAGCACATGAAGCATTCTATAAATCAACCATGGACTATCTTATACCAGCATGGTGCATAAAATAAAAGTGAAAACTAAATGCAAAAGACGCTCCAAGATTTGCACATATCACATGAACGAAACAAATCCGAAAAACATATCGATACTTGTTGAAGAAAGAGGGGATGCCTTCTGGGGCATCCCCAAGCTTAGACGCTTGAGTCTCCTTGAATATTTACTTGGGGGTGCCTTGGGCATCCCCAAGCTTGAGCTCTTTCCTCTCCTCCTTTTCCTCATATCGTGACCTCCTCGATCTTCGAACACTTCATCCACACAAAACTTCATCAGAAAACTCGGTAAGATCCGTTAGTATAGTAAAGAAAATCACTACTCTAAGTACTGTTGCAAACCAATTCATATTTTTTTTTTGCATTTTAGCTACTGTAATATAACTTTTCCATGGCTTAAACCACTGAGAGAAATTGATAGTTTCATCAAAACAAGCAGACTATGCATCAAAAACAAAATCTGTCTTAAACATGGCAGTCTGTAGTAATATGAACATTCACCATACTTCTGGTACCCCAACAATTCTGCAAAAATTAGAAAAAATAAAAAATTTGTATAGAAAGGCAGTTCAGAAGGTTTCAGATCTGTTTGACGTTCCAGTACAAAATGTAAAATCGTGCACTACAGCCAAAGTTTCTGTCTTGCACCGCACAAACCAACAAGCAATCTAAACATCCTAAAGGCAAACCTTGGCACATTATTTTTATAATACAATGGAATGTACAAGGGGATAGTTATTTTTTCGAAAAGTTTCTGTAGTTAAGATCCTCAAAGTTTCCGTGAGCATGAACAAAGTTCAAGGAGCTCCCCCACTTCAACAATGCTTGTCTTTCTCACTTTCACTTTCCTTTTTAAAAAGTTTTTGGTTCCCCCATATATTCTTTTTTGTTTTTAAACTTTATAAAAGCACTCAACATAAATAAATGACTCTCTAAAACTTCCGGGTTGTCTCCCTGGCAGCGCTTTCTTTAAAGCCACTAAGCTAGGCATATAGTGCTAAAGTAATGAATCCACCCGGATCCCAAGGTATATCAAAGCCAATTTTAATTAACAATGATTTGGAATTTAGTAGTGAGCACAAAGCAACATATATCAAGCAATGACGAAGTCTAACTCTCTTCCTATAAATCGGCATGTCATAAAAGAACAATTCATGCACACATAGTAAAGGCCAATGCATAGTATAAACAGTTTCTTGCAATTTTATCATATTGGAAACATGGAGAGGCAGAGATGTAGTTCCTCTCTCATAATAATTGCAAGTTGGATCACCAAGCACATGCATATTATATCTATTAAAATCATCATGTGCAACGGTAAAATGCAACTCATCAACATAATCCTTAATAAGAGCAAACTTCTCCGATGTAGTGTAGTTTGGAGAATTCAAAAGGATAATAGGACTATTATGTGTGGGTGCAATATCAACAATTTCATGTTTAACATAAGGAACTATAGCAAGTTTATATCCATAAGCATCATTCATATTCGCATCATGGCCACAAGTATAGCAAGCATCATCAAAAAAGGATATTTCAAAAGAATCAATGGGATCATAACAATCATCATAGAAATCATCCTTCGGTAAGCACGAAGGGAAATTAAATAATGTATGAGTTGAAGAGTTACTCTCATTAGAAGGTGGGCATGGGTGATCAATCCGCTCTTCCTCCTTTTGTTCTTCGCTCTCCTCCTCATCTTTTTCATCCAATGAGCTCATACTTTCATCAATTTCTTCTTCCATAGATTCCTGCAAAGTATTAGGCTCTTCTTGGACAGCGGAGACTTTCTCAATAAATTCATCAATATCATAATTGAATTCATAATTTTCACACTCTTTAAACAAAGATTCAACTTCATAAGCACCCATAAAAGCAACGAATTCTTCTATTTGTTCCACATCATAGTAATCATATATACCTTTAGCATAAGAAGCTAAGGTTTCATTAGCATTAAATTTGCATGAAAAGGGAAGGTGTGGAGCCTTCATCCTAGAGCAACAAGTATAATCATATCTCAAGCACGGTTCGCGAGCATACCAATGCAACATATGAATTTGATCCCATAATAGTTTCCCTTTTTGAGTCAAGTGATAATCCCTAAAGTATTCACGTTGATCCAACGTTACTCCCATTATAAAGTTGAATGGGGTTTTCTAAGGATTATCAAAGTAGTACATAATATCTTTCACATAATGAGCATCGAGGGTTTTAGGAGGTTCCCCATCTCAATGAGTAGCAAGTAAACCTATCTTTTTTTTGGAATTTCATGTTCGATATCCATAACTAAAGATAGAGAACAACTTAGAACAGAAAATAAAATCTACTTAGTGATAAACCAAACAAGCACACACGAGAATATTCACCCCACGCTATAACTTCCCGGCAACGGCGCCAGAAAAAGGTCTTGATAACCCACAAGTATAGGGGATCAATTGTAGCCTCTTTCGATAAGTAAGAGTGTCGAACCTAGCGAGGAGCTAAAGGTACAACAAATATTCCCTCAAGTTCTATTGACCACCGATACAACTCTACGCACGCTTAACATTTGCTTTACCTAAAACAAGTATGAAACTAGAAGGACTTTGTAGGTCTTGCTCGATAGGTTTGCAAGAATTAATATAAAGAGGACGTAAATAGAATCAGGGGCTGTTTAGATAAAGAAGCAATAAAGTTAGTATAACGAGTGTGGAAAAGTGGTGGTAGGAGTTGTGAAATTGTGCCTAAGCAATTAACTACTTTCCTAGACCGATAGCAGGTTTTATGTGGGAGAGGCCACTACTAGCATGTCATCCCTGACTTGGAAATCTATGCACTTATGAGTGGAACTATTAGCAAGCATATGCAACTACTAACGTTCATTAAGGTAAAACCCAACCATAGTATTAAGATATATTGGCCCCCCTTCAATCCCGTATGCATCAATTTCTATTCTAGGTTGAAGATTTTGTCACTCTTGCCCTTCAATACATAGTCCTATCAACATACAACTAACCCTATGGTGCGATCCACGCGCGCGCTCATATGATGGGCACCAAAGGACAACAACATAACCACAAGCAAATTAAACCAATCATAGCAATTCACCAATTACCAATAGGACAACGAAAATCTAATCAGACATCACACTAAAAAAAAGACACATCCGTGACATTTTGGGACGAACGAATTTTTTTCCTGTCATACTTATGACACTTCTATGATGATAATTGTGACAAAACCCGGTATCATCATAGATGTGGTGGGCTCCTACTTCTATGACACATAATCATGACAGAAAATGGCCTTTTCGTCCTGGGCGGGCCGGAGGCGCATCTGCATGACATTCTTTGGGCCGTCCATGATGGAAAAAACCATGGTAGAAGCGAGGGCGAGGAAAATATCGCGGTGTTCCCGGTTACAGTGGGTGGTCGGGGCCGAGCGATGCATAGAGGTTTGCACGTTTCTCTCATACACGCATGCGCATGGGTGTGAGGCATTGGGCTCTAACTGAACCCGAGCGAGGCATTCGCCTACTGAACCCGAGCGATTGCACTGCAGGCTATACATTACTGAACCCGAGCGACCGATCGATGGCTGTTAACTGACCTGATTGAGCGATTCCTTCGCTACTGCTGCTAACTAAAGCCGATCGATGCTGCTTCTGGATGAACAGTGAGCGTTTGTTGGGGGGTTTGGATGAACAGTGAGCGTTGCAGGGGGGGGGATGAACAGTGAGCGGTAGGGGTGGATGAACAGGACCCGATCGATCGAGCCAGTTGGGGCTGGATGAACAGGACCTCATGGGGGGCTAGGATGAATAGGACCCCATGGAGGGCTTGATGAACAGGACGACCCCGTGGAGGGCTAGATGAATAGTAGAAGGTGGAGGGGTGGATGAACAGTAGCCCATGGAGGTCGTCTTCCGCACATACTATGGCAGCAAGATTGGGGACAGAGGCCATCCCACCCGGGCGCTAGGTCTGAGAGGACGGCCTTGTCGTCAGTGCGTGACCTCGCTCGCCGATGATGAATGCGTCAACGCTGGACGTCCTTTCCTTCCCCGACAGATCTGTGACCACCAGTGAGGAGGGAGAGAGAGGCTGTCTTTTTTAGATCTGGAGAGAGGTTGATAGTGTGAGAAGCAAGTGGGCAGCCCTTAGCAAGAAAGCGCTGAAGCTCCAGCCTATATATCTTTTTTATACTACTAGTACTAGAGGTGGAGTAGTGGTAGAGTAGTTTATATTTTCTCTGCATATATAGTACCATGTAGTGTGCTTCAAAACTGAATGGCACACTATTAAAAAAATAAAGGTCGATAACTAATGCGGCACCTCAGGCCAACGTGGCCAGATCGCATTTTGCACGAGAAATTACACACCATGTTTCGTTGACATGTGGTCCCATTCCAACATGTCAGTGAGATAACGGCGAGTCCTTTTCTACTAGTATTTCCAAACGGACGTGTAGGCCGGGCGCCTCTTCGTGTATCGTGGCAAACTGGCAACTGTCCACCGACTCTTCGCCTTTCCCTCTCGATTTGGAACTGCTGTCGCACGCTCTTCCCCCCTCCTCCATTTGCCTTCACCCTTCCTTCTGCCATTGTTCGATCGTCTTCTCCATGGATGGAACAGGCCGGAAACGACCCCGTTATTCTTGCCCCGATCTGAAAGATGACGTGGTGGAGGAACTCATTGATCGGTGCGACGTCATCATCTCGGCTAGCATGGCAGGTTCATTCAAGACCATTCTCGACTCAACTAATAACATCATTACAAGGAACTAAAGGGTCCAGGAGAGGTTTGATCTCCCCTATCTTCTTCGCTATAAGCATGTTCGCATGGGCGCGGACGACGGAGGCCTCGCCTTGTGCAAGTTGATGCCGCATGATAATGAAAGTGTGATGTCAAGATGCCATCGCTTAAGGGTAAGGCCTGGGCTGGCGTAAATGGAGATTGGGTTGTTTATATTGGGCACAATTGCGAGTGGGAACTTGTGGATGTGTACACTCGTCAGCGGATTCCACTTCCAAAAATCTCAGAGTGCCCTGAGGTTGAGCACACAGATGATCTACGTACGTCCAAATACGATCATGGTGGTTGTCGTCTACGGAAGATAGGAATTTGTCGAGTTCCCAACCGCTCTTGGAATTAAAAGAACTATGAAGTTGTTGCTATCTTTGACAAGCTTGTTGCCATCGTTACTGATTCCATGGTTCGTCCATGGATATTGCTCAAAAATCAGTTTTTGTACACGGATGATGAGTACTGTGATGCAATTGAATACAAGGATCTTGTGTTTGCTTCCACCATTCGTAAAACTGTTTTTGCATGGGATCCTCGTAGTTTCGGTACGTTTGTCTTCCACTATAATTATAGTTGTTTCATCCACATGCCTGCAGGTTAGCAAGCTGCCCTTTACTAATTAACCTTCTTCTTGTGTTTCCAAGGTCCTGTGAACATTCCACCACCTATACTTGAAAAAATTTATAACCAAGGGGGAGATGACGATGGTGATGATCACGAGCATGAGGACGAGCAAGACATATATACTCAGTGGCGCCTGGCAACTAATTCCGATGGATCACCTCTTCTTGTCTGTATACAGTGCACTGAGATTGTTACTACTGAGGGAGCATGTGTTGTCTCCCATGGTCACCCTCTCCGGACCTATTCCAACACCCATTGCAGGGTATTCGGGATGGATACTAGTGTGCTAGCGCCAACACCTTCTCCCTGGTTCAGTATTGATAGTCTTGGATAAAACTCGCTCTTCCTTGGACCAAACTATCCAATGATGGTTAAAGGCAATCCAGCTGCTGTTGACACAACGTTACTACCATTTATGAGAAGAAACTGTATCTATACCTTGGACATTGCGGTGATTCCCTACCCTGCTCCTGATATATGCCGCTTCAGCCTGGATGATCACTTCTGCGTTCCTCTCAATATTGACAATAGTTGGCCCTTCCTAGAGCACCTATGGTTCAAAGCAAGCGTTTCCAACGCCGAGGATTGGTTGAGTTGAAGTTCATTTCATTGCTTGTTATTTGTTGTGTGATGAAAACTTCAGTATTTACTAGAATGTTTTGTTGGAAATAATCTATAATCCAACATGTATCCTCGTTGTCGTTGTGTGTTGATGACTTGTTGTATGTAACGAATGGTACATTTGCAAATGCATGTCATAGGCTCAATTTATGACTGGTTTTTGAGTCACTTCTTGGAGTGTGAGTACCATAGTAGGATAGCCAGCATCCGGTTAGTATATGAAGTTGCCACATCACATAGAGCCAACCTAATATTGGAGTATGCTACTCCTCCACCGGCGCGCTACTTCAAATGGCGGACGAAGTGAGAGGTCGTGTCAGCTTGTGTCCATATGTGAGATGCCACATGTACCAGATGAATGACTCCAAGTTCGACCACCATGATGCTAGGTGCGAGCCGAGGAACACTGTTGGAGAGACCCCCTCATAATTTTCCTACATTGGTCGTTTGATTCATAGGATAGAATGCTATAGGATTTTTTTGATATGCATGTAATCATGTTTAATTTGGCAATCTAGCATCCACTCCAACTTTTGTTTCACTTCCTTTGTTCCTACAAAGAGAGTACTTGCTCTAAATGATGTGCCACTGCAAGAGCGGCCTATATTAATTAACCATGCTCTAAAAAGGTAGACCAGCTTTGGCTATAGTAGTACTATACTAGGTTAGTAGGTGACCTTGCGCTTGGCTCTTCTCCTCTTCCGGAAGTCGAACAATAATGATGGTACTACAGTAGTACTTCTGGCAATCTGACTCCAAATGAACTGCTGCACATCCACCACTTGTAAGCAAAAGTTTCTCCTCGTGCTGTGAGCCACCACACACGTGTTGGCGAGGGAGAAGGTAAGCAAGCTTCTCATCATTCTGTGAGTTGATGGGACACATCAAAGTTATTTATTAGTACTCTCTTCAAAAAGGGCCGACCATGTCCATGGCTACCATCCCGTGCTCTATCTTTGAGTACGTGCACTATTCACGTGCCATCAAGGAGAAAAATATTGCGTAGTACTAGGTGCCATCAAAGTGCATGACTCACTTACGCACTACATATCTCCATTTTCTTGCATGACACGCAACCTTGATGCTAGATGCCCCGTGTGCCATGGAGGCATATAGTATGCTTTTTAAAATGGAGGCATATAGATGTCCCGCGTCTCGGCAAAAGGATGAACAAAGCTCATGTCTTAAACAAAAGAGTGGAAGAACATAGATTCCCGACGACCGAGAAGGAGCATATAGTACATAAATATACGTGCATTGCAATAGGTTATCGGATGAGGCCAATCAACAATAGTAGTACACTATTTGTACAAGCTTCACATGCTTCGCACGTCGAGCGGGTGTTTTTACTGTAGCTGCGAATCCCATCATCCTAGGTCCTCGGATGAGTCCAGTAGAAATTGCATTCTGATGTTTGGGTTCAAACTTTCAGAACTGCTGCACTATCTCTATATTTCTTGGAGTCCGTGCTACATCAATCTCTTCAACCTCGTCGTTTCTCTAACTCAGCCATCGCGCAGCGGGCAAGGTGGGGGTTTGCGATAGTCGGTATCCTCAACTGTGGTCCCACTTGTAAGGCCAACTCTAGCGCACGACCCCAAACGGACCTCTGTTTTTCCCGGATTTTGTCGGTTTGGGTAGGGCAATGGGGTCGTGTCCGGGCCATTTCTCAGATGCGGTGGCCGTGCTCTTCTTCCCAATACCAAAACTTGCATCCATTCTACACAATAAAATTTTAAGTTAGCACAACTAGTATAATCCGAGAGCACAACCCAAGATTTGGTCGGGTTCTTCCTCCTTTCGCTGACACGTGGGACATCCAACATCCAGGTCGTGTCATGCAAGAAAATAGAGTGGTAGTTGAAGCCACGTCATGTGCATCTTGGGTTAAACTGTAAATAGAATCTTACTACTCTTGAGTAACTCCAAAGATCTTTATTGGATTTGTTTTTCATCACCAGCACGTCGAGGTGAAAGATGTGCAGGTTCAATGGGTCCTCTTGCATTTTCACTGACATGTGGGACCGCATATGAGCAAACACACGATGGGCTCCGCGTGTCTGCTGGCTGGCTGAGAAGAGAGATAGAGGAGGGCTGAGCACGGACTCCAGGAAATTTGTTCTACGTAACCAGCACCTCGATATAGGCTCGATATAGTGTGGCATGGGCCATAACTAGCATTCACATCTAGCAGTACGACACACACCACCCACACGAGTCCCATCCGACACCAATTTTCTTGGAGTCCGTGCTACAACCATCTCTTGTCCCTCCTATTTTCTCAGCCATCGTGCGTTGGGCGGGGTGGGGTTTTGTCGACAGTTGGTTTGCTCAACTGTGGTCCCACTTGTAAGTGAAAATGCAACACCGCACGCATTCCCCCTTGAGCGGCATGCCGGACCAACCGTGTGGGGGTGCGATGCGAACACGGAAGACTTTTCCTTTTGAACTTGTAACTTGTAAAATTTGGTTCTGCTCCATGGTGCGACCGATAGATAGAAATAACGATCTTCCCTAGAGTAATGAGAAGTTTGGTTCTGGCGCGGCTCATGCATGGAGTACGTGCGAAAATTATGAAGTTGTTGCGAAAGGTAAGATAATTACTAGTAGTACCATATACTACTACATGGATTTGATGAAAAGATAAAAATACATATGGTTCCATCAACAACATCCTCACTCCCTAATGCGCCGGGTCACCAACCGACGTGTGAGGAGCAGCAGCGTTGGCGGCGAGCTCAACGTGCTTCTGAACAATGCCGTCCAAGGTTGCCCTGCGGTCCAAGCAGGCCAGCGCCCTATCGTCCTCCTCCTGCATGTAGTAGTCCTTGTGGAAAATTTGCGCGTAGACGTGGGTGATTATGTCGATGGTGTCTTGCTGCGCCAGGCGCTGGGCGGCGAGCGCGACCTCGAGGTGGACATTCTCCGGCACGACGGCGGGCAGTCGCAGGGCCACCAGTGCATCGAAGAGGTAGTCACCATAGTGGCCGTTGAGGGTGGCGGGTATCATAGAGCCTGGGCACGTCGGCTGGAGGCGTACATCAAGGTCATCCCTGAGATTCTGGATGATGGTGAACTTGTCGAGGAAACCAACGAGGACCTCATCGAACAAGGAGACGAAGCTGTCGTCCAAGCGGCCCCTCGCCCTGGTGGCCTCAAGCACTACCTGGAGACGTTCCTCGGTGCCGGGCCACAGTCCAGCGTCGTGGACCATCTGGCACAGCCGGCTGATGCTCTCACTTATCACCTCCATGGGTATAGCTTAGAGGGTGCTTGGATCCAAGGGACTTCTAGTCAACTGATCTTGCGATTCGAGTGATCACTCTTGCCCTTAGTTAGGTGCGTAGGTGCGTAGGATTTCGTACTAGATTGGACTGGCGGGGAGCCTTTATATGAGAAGTGCAGACTGCGTTGAATTCATGTGCGTGTTGGCCATCTACTCCTCGGCCCTCTACTGCACCCTGCCTTTGGCTGTATGACAGGTGGGCCAGCCGCCCGTTGGGCCCACGAGTCATTCACCCAAAGGCAGTTGTAGTAAGTCAATGAAGCTGCGCCCCCCTCCGTGCCGGTGCAATATAGTCATCTCACCGGACCTTTAGTTGGGGCCAAACGAGAGAAGTTTGATGTTTACTCGTTTATTGGTCCCCTTTGCATTTGCACCAAGTTTTGACCTTTGATTTAACTAATAAAATGTTAATGTATGTAAACAAAAATGTTGTGTAAGTCACCTTACAAAAACAAAATAATCCCAAAACACTTAGGCACGGTACATTAACTCCCTCCTCATTTCTTATTTTGTGACATATCAACCAATGAGAGATGTGTGCCGTGCATTCTTTCAATGACTTGAGACTACCAAACATGACATGCAGTGTTTAGTTCATTGCATGTAATCCTATTAATTAGCAAAAGGACATTAAGTTCTCTCGCCAATAGGAATAAAACAATACACCATGTATTTATTTACAGAGGGAGTAGTACATTTTTTGTGACATGCATTACTAGATATTGCTAGTCAAATACTAAAATCCAGATGGACGTGGTAGTACTCCTAAATCCAGATGGTGGTGCTACTAGTACTAGTAGTAGTACTACCAATGTAGTAGCACTGTACTACCCCTTGGTCAAATTATTACATGCTGCTCCTCAAAGTGAAGTGACAAGACCCTGCGCCGAAGATGACACCTGAGTATAGGCACCGTGTTCGGCATACCATAGTCAGCCTCACTATCTTCAGTCACTATCATCATGGCTGTAGAGCTAGCCTGCCTACAACTAGCCGTGTTCGGCATAATTTCCCGTGCGTAGATGCCCGTGCATTGCACGGAACACCAAGATTGGGGGTGGATGGCGATGGCAGCGGCCATCTCGCCAGATTTTTCCATGGACTTCTAGATGTGGTGGGGAGGAGATAAGGCTGATTGTGAGAGACAAGGAGTTGTTTGTAAATAGGGAACAAGTGTGGGAATCTTTTTGCAAAAATGGAGAACTTTGGTTTGTATGCGTCAGATCTAGATCCGACGGCTATTGGTGCAAGATGGGAGGCACAACATCATCACCATCTCAGGACCTGTTTGATTCGCATGATTTTGAAAACGCAGGAATAGGACACGGCAATATTACAAGTTTCAAATTGATATTACAAATGTTAGGAGTAATGTTGCACCTACGAGCAGGGAATTACTAGGAAGTTTACGTACGAACTTTCGTTACTTTAGGTGGATGCAGCATTATCGTACAAACTAAAATCCACGGCCCTGACAAGTCACTAATGAGCAAATAAGTTTTCGAGTCTCTGGCCACTTAATGTTTCAAAAACAAATTCAGCTTTTGCGGAGACTTTGTCGTTTAGGCTTAGACGCTTGCGGTGATCAGCACGCCATTCATTGTTGCGCCAGAGAACGCCAAACCTCATTACCTTGAGCACACTTGCCTCCAGAACAAAGAACCCGGCCAATTTAGTCTCAGATGTGCTGCCTCAGTAGTCGATCAAATCAATTTCTGTAAGATGGAGATCAAGGCATTCGATGAGATTGTTGTAGTGCAGCACATTTTTCACTTTCGGGTCTTTTTTGCCTGCAAAAGAAGAGAACATATTAGAGCAGCTGGCTATATAAGATTGCGGTGTCATCAAGAGGTACCAGTATCATTCGCTCATACGATAGGGTTGACTGGATAGTGATATTTTTTCACTCTCTCTCTCCCTCTCTTTCTGTTTCCTCTCATTTACCTAGGAGCACGTGAAGAGTTTGGGCATTTGTTGCCTTCCACTATGTGGCCGATGCCATATTTCGCAAAAGTATGCCACATAATACGCATCAATGTCAGATCAAAAGATTTTGGCACCGCTCTCGCGATGTGAGAGAGTTGGTACTGCTATACACACAGACCCACATGTATAAACAAATCAATCAAACCAACTACACCAGCCTCTCACTCTCCCAAACAAGTGTTTTTCATTGCCTCGGTCCTCTCTCTCTCCCATGCAAGTGTTTTTTCATTGCGTGAGTTAATTTGGCACCGGAGCAAAGTAGGTGATCCAGATTGGGGCACCAGGTGAGCAATGGAGGGGATTCGATGCCAAATGCATCACAAGTGAATTTGGCACGTGTTTTGGCCTACATAGTGGAGGGCCATTATAGCCCACTTTTGTACTACCTCGTACTTAGTATAAAATTTTGACTATAGATTTACCTAAGAAAATGCCAATGCATGTCACTAAAAATTACACCATTTTAAATTATGTTCAAATACGCATCCAATGATATAGTTCTTAGTTACATGCGTTAACATTTTGTCAGTTAAATCTATGGTCAAATTTTGATACTACAAAATAGGAAGAGTAAACCAGGACGGAGGTAGTACTTGCTCTTAGGGTAACCATAGAGTTACTGGAGTAGTCTAAGTTACTTTCTACTATGACTAGCCTAGGCTACTATAGTAGTACAACAATAAAAATGATGCATGTGATCATGTGAGAAAAAATACTAAAAGTATTTCTTTCGGTGCAGTGCATAGATGCAGTTTTGAACACTACACTTGTCATCGTAATTTGGGAAAATTACAAAAAAATTGAGCTACATTGTGATTACCATTTACTAATAGGAAAGAAGTTTCACCTCGATGAGTAGCTTCTCCGTGCACGGAAAGCATGTAAGGAATCCAACAACTTGATCTAGATTGGGGCCGATAGATTCTATTGCCAAGATCTTCACTATGTGCGTAGACTGGGTCAAGCTTGTGGGAATCATTTTCTGGAATACGGTTGTAAATACATCAAGAAGAAATTTAAAAATGTAAATTTCAAGAAGACGGAGAAGAAGATGAGTGCTGTACCTGAACGATTATGGATCCAATAGAGAGTTCGGAGAATTTATCAATTTCGGCGCGTCAATGACCCTAATTTTTGTTGGACCTTCTAGATCTGATACAAGCAACCTCTCAAGGAAAGGCGCATTCTCAATGACCATAACATGGAACAACTAGAGTGATCTCTTCCAAATTGATGTCTTGTTGCGGGGCCAGCAAGACACATAAATCCATCGGAGATTCATCGAGGCGATGTGGAGGCTAATGAACCCGTGGATCTGCTCAAGACGAAGGTACTCGAGCACAGTACAGCTGCAGAGCAGGTGCTCCATAGCCTTCTTCGAGATGATAGCGTCGAAGAGGTCGAGCTGCTTGAGTTGAGGGAGAAGAAGGGCGGGCGCGACATTAATCTGGGGAAGATAGCAGGAGCTGAAGCTGGCGTGGTGCAGCATTGGCGTGAGGCAGAGCGCAGACGGTGGCAGAGAGCGACAACGTCCAGCTTCAAAGCTAAGCTCCTCGAGATGATCTAGGGCGGGGGATAAGAACCACTCGTCGAACTTGGGTTGGACCTTGCAGTTTGTTATGAACATGCGGATGTCAAGGCGTCTGGCTGGCCCAGGGTGCAATGAAAGGATCTTGGAGACTGCGGCCATGCATTTGCAATCCCCATCGCAGAGGCAGCTATCGACGGTGAGGTTGAGGGGGACACGGCGCTAGAGGGGGCACCACCGCCGGGAGAGCAGGGTGGTCTGCACGGCAGATTTGGTGGGGAGGAGGCCGAGGATGACGAGCAGCATGTCGTCAGGGGAGGCTGCTGATGAAGTCCAGGCTCGCCGGATGCGGTTTTGGCTCGAGCCGCCTCAGCTTGTTGGCTGCCTCGCCATCCATCTCAACCGGCAGCAACGCCGGTGTTCATGTGTGCTGGTATGTGTTGTGTACTGGGTGTGCGCGAGTGTGTCCTTCTATGCATGCCGTCGTGCAATGGTGAATTGTGCGCGAGTGCGTCCTTCACGCGGAAGAAGTGTGTCCTCAATGTGCCCTCAATTTACTAGCGTGCGGGGTGCTACCCCGAGTGGTTTCAACTTTGTTTACTTCACCGCGTGTCAGATGGGCCTCTAGTTTACTTATTTTCACCCACTGCCACATGGGCCAGCACACGAAGATACAGAACACGAACGGACAAGCCAACATGTGGACTGGTTGACCGGTCAATTAAACAATATACGGAGCTATACGCTGACACAGTGAGCGTATAATCCATCGGTATAGAGAGTTCGAGTGAGAGGAAAGGCCCGTGAGAGATAGCAGAGAAAGAGAGAAAGAGCTACTTCCTCCGTTCGATAATGTAGTTCCTACATTTTTTTAAAGTCAAACTTTTGAAAGTTTTTCCAAGTTGATAAAGAAATTACTTATAAGTTATATCTACAATACCAAAGATAAATGATAGTATGAAGTAAGTACAAGTTGTGATGAATCTAATGATTGTTCCAGATATAAATGTTTTTCTCCACATATACCTGGTCAAACTTTTCTGAGGTTTAACTTTTCAAAACATCCATATGCTTATGGACGTGAGAGAGTCCCTAACTAGAGAGAGAGAGAGAGGGAGAGGGAGATAGAGAGTGAACTATAAAGAGTGAGTGAAAAAAGTGTGTGTGCGTGTGTGAAAGAGACATGGACAACACACGATAAAAGTAGAGAAAAAGCGTGTGTGTCTTATGCAAACATATCACACATGCATCTTCGACAACGGAAGCAAGGTGAGGAGATAGTGTGTGGTTGTTTGCAACCGAGAGAGAAAGACCCCTAGCACGTGGCAAAGAGGGGTTTTACAAACAAGGGAGAGAGGTCAAGAGAGACGTACGGAGAAAATGCAAACATGGGGAGGATAGAGTGTATGTTTGTCATAGAGAGATCCCCTAGAGATCGTGATGGGCTTACATGGGTGGGAGATCGAGTGACAAGGTATGTGTGTGATAGAAGATAACCCGAGAGATATCGAGATAGATGTATGGATGGAAGGAGACAATACGTATGTTCCTGATGGCTAGTGAGAGATAATCATACTTGGGGGCGAGAGGAGTGCTTGCGCCTATGATGGAGTGAGGGATTATGGTACTTAGGGGGGTGCGTGTCACATAGAGAGAGAACAAGGGCGGAGAGTGTTGGATGGTCTATATGTCTAGCGCGAGCGATACATGTGTATGTGTGAACCAGGGAGATATAAAGTTTGAGAGAGATTGAGGAGCCCCGATAAGGTTGAGTGGTGCGGCAGATAGCTGAGAGGGGGGAAGAGATATTCCATCCGCTCGATAATGCAATGCATGTAAATTTTTTAGAAGTCAAACTTTGGAAAACATGTTTATGCAAATGTTATTTATATCTACAATACCAAAGATACATCATACGAAACTACATCTCATGGTGAATCTAATGGTATATGGTTGCCGTTCTAGATGCAATTGTTTTTCTCCACGTACATGGTCAAACTTTGTGATGTTTGACTTTTGAATAAATCTATATGCTATGGACCGAGGAGAGTGCCTAAGTCGAGAGAGTTCAAGTGCGTGTGAAGGAGAATGAGTAAGTGTGCAAAAAGAGTATGTGTGTGAAAGACAAAGTGATAACAAACGATAAATTAGAGAGAGTGTGTTTTTTTGTTTCTTATGCGAACATATCACACATGAATCTCCGAGATAGAAAAGAGAGGCAAGGAGATACACGAAGATAGCTAGTGCGTGATTGTTTGCAACGGAGAGAGACACCCCTATAGCACATGTCCAATAGAGGTCTGGCCAACAAGGAACAAAGATCGAGAGGGACACATGGAGAACATGGACGCATGGGGAGGGAGAGAGGGTGTGTTTGTGATAGAGAGATCCCCTCGAGATCGTGAGGGGACTATATGGGTGGGAGATCGAGGGGGGGGGTGCATGCGCGATAGAAAGATGCCCCGAGAGAAATCAAGATAGACCATGCACATGTTTGTGATGGAGACTAAGATTAGCTAGTCATATACAAATAGGGGGGATTGCGTGTTCCTACAATTGAGTGAGAGACCATCATACTTGGCTAGCTAGGCATGAGATTGTGTGTGTGCGTGTGAGATGGAGAGAGAACATGGGAGAGAGATAGAGTATTAGATGGGCCTATTGAGTGCGAATGAGATATGCATGTGTATGAGTGACCCAGGTAGATGGGGAGTTTGAGAGAGAGGGGGAAGAGCTCCGAGACGATAGAGTGGTGTGTGAGAGAGTTACGGGCAATGAGCAAAGGAATTTGTGTGCGTACGATGAGTGCACCCAAGATATCTAGCTTGGACTAGAGTATCATACATAGTGCGCGAGAGAGACCTATAGATGGAGTACATATGCATGCGAACTAGAAAGACCACCCCCACACACAAAGAGAGAGAGAGATGAAGAGGGACCAACAAGGTTTGTGTGTCGGATGTGTGTGAAAGAATTGAAGATTGTCGGCGAGAGAGAGAGAGAGAGAGAGAGAGAGAGAGAGAGAGAGTGAGAGAGATCAAGAGTCCGGGAGAGGGGGAGGTCGCGTTTTATGCATCAAAGATTGATATAAACCATGTTACGATATAAACTTGCTTTCAAATATTTAAATTGGAGAACATGTTGTCTGCAATCCACACATGAACGGATATATGCGTATATCAAACAAGTTCATCAATTTGACTTTCAACATGTTCATGGAGTACTATAATACTGTACAACATGCTACTCGATTGAGGTGTTCAATTTTCGATTTAGTTCACTCTTTTGACCTAGTGAACGAGCTATTTCATTGAATCGAGATATTTCATTTTGGGTTTGATTCCCGTTTTTGAGTGGGTCAACTATTTGTCATATAGTAAATCGCTAGCAACGAGCATGTAAAAACACATTACACCCGAGCATCATCTCTCCATCTAAAAAATAAGTGGCAAGCTAATATTTCAAAATTTGATTCGAATCAACTTGGTAAGGTAGACGTGGATGCTCGTTCTCCCAAAATTTGAACAAACCGTTAAACATCCTATGCTCGATGGAATTCGCCCGAGCAGATAATGGGAGACCCGAAATTACCATCCTATGTGGGACACACATCAATTGGCCTGTTGTACATCGAGGGTAGGTTCGTAACTTCATCCAAGCGTGCCTTCTCCTCGGCCGAAATGACATGTGCCGAATAATTCATAAACCATGGTCGGCAAAACACGCTCTGCTCGCCCGAAATAGCTCGCGCCCACTATTTCAAAACACGCTCTCCTCGCCCAAAATCACTCACGCCCACTATATTTCAAAACACACCCTCCTCGCCTGAAATCGCTCCCGCCCACTATTTGGGGAGAAGCAAAGTTACTCTACTATCCCCGACCGTCAGTACACAGATCCAAGCCGAGAAGCCTAAAGGCAGGGGTAGAACTGTAACTCCCCCTCATAGTTCAGACAAATGCGTCCGTAAGACATGGTTCCACTCCTCTCCCAATCCCCCCATTCATACCTCGTGGGCGCCAAATCACCTTATCCTCCATGGCGCCCCCACTGCACCAATTTCACAGCCGCCCTCCTCCCAAATGCCGGAGACACTATCCATTTGCCATCGTGCACTGGGTCGTGTGCCTCTTACTCCGTGCTACTGGAGCTGCCTCGACGAGAATCACATGAACCGTACTGGAGCCGATTCACCCCCGCCGTTGTTCATAGCGCCGGAGCGGCTCCAACTTTGGATTTGTCTAGAGTCCCGGCGCTGCTTCCCTGTAGCCGTCGACCGTCGTGACATCGTTGTTTCCCTTCCGCCGGTCGCCACCGCAACCGCGCTGGCCTCACCGACTCGGCAGCTGGACCTGCCTACTTCACTATGCCGCCAGATAGGTCGCACCCTCATCTCAAATCACTTTCTTTAGGCGTCAGTTGTCTGAATTTTTATTCTGGGCCAATCGATTCCCAATCGGAAGCAGCACCCCTCGAGGTGGCGGAGCTCCTAGGCTCCTGGTTGGCTAGTGTCTAACGTAAGGGTGCGGGGCCGCAAGTTCTCCATGGAAGCAACACTTAGATGGCTATCTTAGAGTTGCGTGGGTTGAAGGTACTGCCGCCGCCGGATCTGGAGGATGGGGAGTCTTTGTGGATTGGCCAGGGGGCGGCGCAACCACGACAGTGTAGTGTGGCGGGGAGCGGGGTTTTGGCCGGGTCCACGGACGGCGAAGGCAGGCTGCTCTGCCGTTAGTCACTGGCTCCTCGGGGAAGATTCCGAACAGTGTCAGCCGGGAGGCACAACAACGACCATCAAGCCATCTAGCGTAGATCGGACAGTACAAAAATAAAATAAAATCTTGTTACCCCAATTTAGTCTTCAGTTAACAGACGTGTGACCACTCTCGTACCTTGCTGTTGATCTCTTAGTGTATTTCTTCAGATCAAAGAGATGTGTCATTCTTAACACTATGCGTTATCTGCATCTTCAGCCACACCGTCTTCTGACTAACCGCAACTGCTCCAACAAGGGAGGCATACACCAGAAGGGAGCTATAGTCCCCACTCAACAGTTCCCTGCATCGAATGCGCGTGCCCGACATGGACAGCCACAACAACTGCAGGGCCATCGACAAGTCAACACATGATGCTCACTCCTATGGATGTCGGCCAGATAGGTTGTACCCTCATCTTATTTGTGTGCAACATTCATGGCTTTGTTATTCATCTAAGCATAGAAAATAGATTATCACATTTCACTGTATATTCATGCTGATCTCTTATGGGTCTTGTTCAGGAGTTAACGCTGTTCCATAGTTATCATCCATCAGCCAATGTTATCCCACAGGCTGGTGATTATAGTATTATACCACTTCTAGTATTACCTATGTTGTTCTTTAATACTTTTGTGTGCCATCTAGTTAATCTCGAGTACAAACGATATATATTCTGTAGCTTTCATCTGTGTTCTCCCTTTAGTTTTTGAGACCTATTGCTTCTAGTTAACCCCAATCCTACTATCTATGTCGTCTCCTACAGGCACTCATTACATAAATCTAACTACTAGTTGTCTTCCATGCATGTCAGATATAATTGCACACACTGATATATCCACGAGAACCTCACGGAGCAATGTAAAGGCCAATAAACTTGATGTCAATGATACCCAATATGATGGAACATGTAAAGGCAGTTCTTCAGAAGACTTGCAGAAAGATGATGAATCCTCTTTTCCCCACAAGGTTCTTGCTCTAACTTGGCCTATGATATGGGTACAACATGCATATAATGTCCTGGAGTGTATCTACTCTGTTGCAATGCCATGTGCTTAGCATGCTGATCATGCATGTAAATATGTCATGCCTTCCTTTCATGATAACATGTTTTCAAATTCAAGTACTGTCATTCTACTCTATTGCAATGCCATCTGCTTAATTTGGACATCATGCTTATGAATATCTTATGCATTGTTATTCATCAGTATGTACTTCATCTATCTACCATACCATGTTTTTTACATTGAAGTTCTGTTCTAGTGCTCTGTTGCAATGCCATCTTAGTTTCCCAATCATACACATGTATGTTGCCTTAGTTTTTTCTGTAAGTATTCTTCTAGCATACAGTTTTACATTCAACTAGTGTTTTTTTACTGTGTTGTCCTGTCGTATCCCTAGCTCTTATACCGTACTCCCTCTGTCCAGATTACATGTTGCCGAAATGGATAAAAAAGGATGTATCTAGAACTGAAATACGCCTAGACCCATCCATTTTTTTCCGGATGGAGGGAATACATGGCAATATGTCATGCCTTTCTATTTTTCAGTACCTATTCCATCTCTCTGCTATATCATGTTTTATAATTAAAGCACCATTCTTCTATACAAGGCATGCAAGGGGAAGACGACTTTGTTAGAATCTGAAGGGTTACAAACAAGGCCTTTGCAAAAGATCCAAACGCCAGGAGATAATAAACCAACTCCAGTTTTTATAGATACTGCTCCATCACAGAGAAACCCAACTCCTACTGATAATAAGAAGATTCCAGTGGCCAAAGAACTAGTTCGCTCTAGTCCAGTAAAAATATGTCAACTCCATTCTAAGAAGCGTGTGTATATCCTTGCATCATGAAATTTTATAGCACGCTGATCATATTTTCTTCATGTTTCTTACCCATCTCTCTTTTAGAAAATAAGCTTAACATATAGAAGAATTTTTGCACTGGTATCATCTATGAGGAAAGATTCTTGCAGGAATTCTCTGTGCTCCAATGCAGATGTAAGTACCTGTTGTATATCACTCTATTTTTATATCAGCATGTATTTTGTTAATCGGCATGAATCCAACCTTTATCTGATATAAAATTGGTTTTAGCAAAATGTTAAAGGCGCCAATGTTGATTTTTGTAAAGAAAACTGCCTGGTAGTTTTGCATACTGAGCTGCATGAGTGTACTATCTCATATCATGCACATTACTGAATTGTAGTGCTGCTTTGGTTGCCCATTCATTCATTGTGTCAATGTTGCTTTCATATTACCTTACCTGGCTGATGATAGTTGTGCCATATTGTGTTAATTTGGTGTAGGCTAGTTGCCCAAACGTTCATTGTGTCAATGTTGCTTTCCTATTATGTGACTTGGCCAATGATAGCAATGCTAGTGTGTTAATTTGGTGGAGCCTGCTGAAGATAAGAAGACAAACTCTGAAAACAGCAAGGCAACCCCATTGTTTCTTTCCAATAAATCTAGGCCAGGTAATATGGCAATAATTCATGATTAATCTGTTTGGTTCCCCTCCTAATTTATGTTATGATGCAGTGGTCGAGACACTCTCGACTATCAATAATACAAGCCTGCCAAACTCACCATCTGAATCTGTTCAGTATCCTCTGTCTCAAATGCAACGGAAAAATGTATGTTTGTGAACCAATTAATGGCTGAAGCAATGATGGAAATGGTGGAGGAATCAGAGGTGCGGAGTCGTGCGACACAACAACTGATCAATGTTTTCAGAGACAGTGTAGCAAAGCAACAAGAACTTGCCCACATGCTTATGGGCGTCATCCATGCTAAGGTTGCAGATTGTGACATTGTAGATCGTTAGGTTCTGTTCATTTATTTGCACTGGCATCAATCTTTGATTGCCAAGTGGATGTAATTTCCTGTAATATATGCTGGATGTGCAACGTTTTTCCCTGTATGCCGTACCTTTGCTTGATTGGTTTTGGTCCTGTGCATAATTGCTCGTCATAATGGGCTCAAATTATCTAATTTGTCCTAAAGACATGTACAAACTTTAGTGGGCCCATTAAGATAATGGGCCGTTATGAGGCCAAAAGTTAATGGTCGGCCCTCTTACCTCCCGGGTCGTTAACATGCCGACATCGAAGCGGGCAACAGGTGGGCCCAATTGATTTCACGGGCCGTTAACAGACCGTTACTAAGTTTGGGCTACATATGGCCCAACTATACTGTGGGCCTTTAGCAGGCCGAAAGAGACAGCAGGCTTGTACTGGACCATTAAGAGCATGGGCCGCTAAGAGGCCGAAAGTCAGGTCGTATTGTAAATGGCCCAACTGTGTTGTGGGCCTTTAGCAGGCCAAAAAAGAAACCGGGCTGGTATTGGTCCATGAAGGGCATGTGCCATTAAAAGGCCAAAACTCAGGTCCGACTACAAATGGCCCAACTCATTTATGGTCCGTTAACAGGATGAAAGGCGCACAGGGCCGGGAATTGGCCCAACACATAAATGGGTCGCTAAAAGGCCAAAACTCAGGTCCGACTACAAATGGCCCAACTGATTTATGGGTCGTCAACGGGCTGAAAGCCACACCAGGCCGGAAATTGGCCCAACACTTAAATTGGTCGCAAAAAGCCGAAACTCAGGTCCGACTACAAATGGCCCAACTGATTTATGGGCCGTCAACAGGCTGAAAGAAACACCGGGCCGAAAATTAGCCCAACATTCAAATGGGTGGCTAAAAGGCTGAAAGATGTACATCCTGAAAATTGGCCTATCCATTGAATGGGCCGTTAACAGGCCGAAGTCTCACCGGGCCGATATTGAGCCCAAATATATAGCGGGCTATTAACGGGCTCGAACTGAAGATGGGTTGCAATGGTGTCAAATCTTTAATGTGCCGTTGACGGGCCGAATTGGGACATCTCATATGGGCCGTGGGCTTAAATGGACCTGACACAAGTAGGCCTTATATGGGCCGGCCTGCTAATTTTTACTGGGCCGGCCTTTTTCACCGGAATGGGCCACGGTTGGGCTGTGCCATGTGTCGACCTATCATAGGCGCCTCCTGTCCAGTGAGTGGATGACAACTGTCCCAACGGTGAGGCAACACGTATTTCCTCCGGCCAATGATGATTTTACACGTGGAAAATCCCCATTAGTCTGGGCTGTTAACGGGTTATCGGATCTAAAACCGGACCCGATAGCTTAACGCTGTTCCGTTACGGTGGATGCCACGTGTCGGTCACCCTTGATGAAAGCACTTCTGTGATGCGCGATTTATCGTCAAGGAAGTGGACACTTCTATGATGTTAATTTTGGTAATGTCATGGAACACTTCTACGACAGCACATGTATGACTATCTTGATTCTGTCATAAAATCATCATGGATGTACATGCATGACCAAAAAACGTGACCTACTGGGACAAACACGTATCATCACAGAAGTGTATTTTTTTGTAGTTTCATAGGATGGCAACACATCATTGGATAATAATATGAAGCATAAAGCACCATGTTCAAGTAGAGGGTACAACGGGTTGCGGGAGAGTGGACCGCTGTAGATAGATGGGGGAAGGTGATGGAGATGTTGGTGAAGATGACGGAGGTGTTGGTGTAGATCATGGTGATGATGATGGCCCCGGCGGTGTTCCGGCGGCATAGGAAGCGAGGGGTAGAGAGCCCCCTTCTTCTTCTTCCTTGACCTTCTCCCTAGATGGGAGAAGGGTTTCCCCACTAGTCCATGGTCTCCATGGCGTGGGAGCGGCGAGAGCCACTCCAAGATTGGATATGTCTCTCTGTCTCTCTCTGTTACTGTGTTCCAGGTTCTGCCCTTTCACCGTTTCTTATATTCCTGGAGATCCGTAACTCTGATTGGGCTGAAATTTTAACACGATTTCTATCCGGATATTAGCTTTCTTGTGGCAAAAGAAGGGCACCAACCGCCTTACGGGGTGGCCACGAGGGCCAGTGCGTGCCTGACCCCCTGGGGCGCAACCCCTGCCTCATGGCCCCCTCGGGCATCGTCTCGCGTTGATTCTTCTTCCCAAAAATCATAAATATTCCAAAAGAATCTTTGTCAGTTTTTATCTCGTTTGGACTCTGTTTAATATGGGTTTTCTGCAAAACAAAAAACATGCAACAAACATGAACTGGCACTGGGCACTGGATCAATATGTTAGTCCCAAAAATAGTATAAAAAGTTGCCAAAAATATATGAAAGTTGTAGAATATTGGCATGGAACAATAAAAATTATAGATACTGTTGTGGAATTAACACGTCAGATGTCCTAGTGCGAGGACTTAGTCGTGGAGCCATCACAATGAGATTAGCTTAAAGGGGTTAAACTGGACAAAGGACACGGGGAGTTTATACTAGTTTGGCCCCTTGCAGTGAAGGTAAAAGCCTACGATCCAGTTGTGGTGGAATTGGTGGGGTCTCGATGATCAGGGAGCGAATCCGCTTTACCTGGCTCTCGAGATGTTGTTTCTTCTCGCTGAACCGCCATCGGGTCATCCCTTTATATACATAGGTTGACACCCAGTGGTTTACAGAATCCCGAGGCCGGCTCATACATGTGTCCAGCTCGGTTTATACCTTTTCCTATCTTACAATACAAGTTACATATCTCATGGCGGTTTACGTCTATGGGCCCTAATCCTCCCTTGGGCTCTGGGCCGTTAAGTCTCTGTAGTAAAGCGCCATACTCATTGTCTTTATGGGCTTCAATACATATGATTCCTTGTGAGTATAACCCGGCCCGTGGTGGGTGGTTTATACTCAGTAGTTATATCCCCAATAGATACGACGGAGACGTATCTATGTGGTGGATTGCCTCGAGGGGATATGGATGAACTAGTACAAAGGATGAACAAGCCTCGGGAGGTGAGGTGTTCTTGAACTGGTATGGTGCGCGGGTCGGAATGGATCTCGTCGTCCTCCCCCTTCTCTGGTGGTGGATTAGTCCTATATATAGTGGCCTTGGTCCTCTTCCCAAATATGAGCGGGAAGGGATTCCACAATGGCGGGATTTGAAAGGGGACACGTAGTATAGTCTATCCTAACAAAAGTAGTCTTCGCCTGCGAAAAGCCTCTGGTCGTGACGCTACGGCGGGCTCGGTGACGACCTCCGTCTTGCCATCCTGGAGGTCTTGGTCTTGTTGCACTAGAATGGAAACCTCTGGCTGATTCCTCGGGACTCCGCGCCTGGTGATTGCCTCCCTCGCACCAAAGAGGAAACATGCGCTCTGCACCTGCCTGGCGCTAGCCTGGCCTTGGTCGTCATGGCTCACGTCAGCTGAGTCTCATGAGGTAGCTGCATAGAACTCTACGCACCTCAGGAGCCCTCCTGAGGAGGCCACTCCTTCAGGGGTCTTGGCATCGTCCGCCTCGCGAGGCTTGGCCCCTCGCGAGGGTCTTGCTGTGTTGGTGTTGTAGCTGGGCCGTACCAGGCCGTCGACGAAGCCACATAGTGGGCCACAGGCAGGCAGGACTGGATATCCCCAAGTCCAGGACACCGACTATAGCCCCCAGGCCCAAGGCGTGCTCGAACTTGGCTTCCAGGCGAAGCCAAAGGGCAAGTGCGGAGCGCCGCAGGCCCTAACCGCCTGCGGCCTTGATGATGCGTGGCGACTGATTGGATATGGGCGACTCCGTTTCCCCATGCTGCCTCGGCAACTGCTCGACTTGACAACTGCATGCTGCATGCAGAGAGGATCATCATTACTAGAAATCATGGAAGGCCGACGGTTTACCTTCTCCCGGCTATAAACGTGCGAGCGGGTGGAGCCCATGCCCATCTCTCTTTCGTCTTGCTCCTGCTTGCTTCTCCTCCTCTTCGTCTTGCTGCCATGGCGCCGATGAGGAGGTTCTCTATGGAAGAGAAAGGGAAGGCTCCTAGGGAGGAGCCGTACCCTCTCGCGTCGAAGAAGCGGCTCCACCTCTCTGACGATGCCGGTGCGGGGCGAGAGGTGGTGCCGTCTGGAGACGTCTTCATGATGGGAGGATGGGGTGAGGTCGCCCGGGCTGGCCAAGCAGAGGGAGCCCTGGCGATCCACTGTGAGTACGATGGCGTGGCCACCTTGTTCTTCAAGGTCTTCAACGAACGGGGCGAGCGGCTGGAGTGCAGCCCTGGAGGAGATAGCTCGAGGGACGCCATGATGGGTGCTGGATATGCTGCTGCTCCCTTCAGCGCTTCGTCCAACGGCAGCGACGACTCCGGGGAATCCAGCGACTCTCACTACAAAAAAAAGACACATCTGTGACATTTTGGGCCGAACGAAACTTTTTTCACAGTTCCACCCAAGCTGCTGGCCGGGGCTAAGCTGGTGTCCCTCCACATTCAGATTGACAAGCTCAGGTCCTAAATGTTTCTATAGTGCCTTCTGTTTATCTTAGTAATATGCTAATATAGGGATTACCTCGGTCTACTTTAGCTTAAGAAATGGTGGGTTTTGGTGGCAATGCAACAATTACTTTGACATCAGATCAGTAATTTCCAACAGCCGAACGGATATTTTGTGTTTGTTGGATATAAAGTTCCTTTGGGTAAGAAGTACTAGACAAAAGGAGATGCATGTAGACGTATTTTAGTTCTAGATACGTCCGTTCTTATCCATTTTGATGACAAGCACTCCCTCCGTTCCACAATACATGCCTTCCATTTGTCAAAACATAGATATATATAGACATGTTTTAGTATATAGGTACATCCATGATAGAGCCAGTCAGATGGTTGAGAACACTACAATTCGTAGCTACAGATGCGTGTGTGACTCCCAGATGCAGAGGACGGGGGTCATCATCCTCCTTTTCGAGAAAAAACAGACGCATGTGTGAGAGGACGAGTGCGTGCGTGCACCTCTTCTCTTCCTGTATAACGTACTAAACTCAGAGTACAAGTTTTTGTGGGTGGCACGATGGTGCGTGCGAGAAGTCCCGAGAGATAGGTTTAATGCGTCTAAAAAAAGACTAGCCTATAGCTCGCCACGCGGCTATTCCTGTCGAACACCCCATTAACCGTAAGATATGTATACGACGGTGCCAGTTATTGCACGTACACAACAGTAGAAAAAGAACTACTACACCACGGCCGAGAACACGTGCGCACGTAACGCCATCCGGGAATAGTGTCGCACTTCGAAACTAGAACCGTCAATAAATTTTGAGCTTGCGTCTCGTCACATTCCAAATTACTCCACGCTATATTGAATTGCAAACCTGTTCACACTGATCACAACCTAAACGGTTTCCCAATTAGGAGCGTATTAATACTCGGTTATAAATACTAGTATGCCAAGATGACTGCACATTCCTCCTCAACTCCTCATCCACAAAAACAAACAAGTCACTCAGCATCCTTCCCTTGCATCTGCCATGGCCAGCGTGAGTTCTGGGTCGAGAGATGGCCACCAGGGAGAGGCGAGTATGGATGCGGAAGCACGAGAGATGTCCCGCCTCGCTGCGAAAGCAGCCGACATGTCCCGCCACGCGGAAGTAGCAGCACAGAGGTCCCGCCACACCGCTAAAGCAGCATGGAGGTCCCACCGCGCTGTCGATGCAGCAAACTGGTCCGGCCGCACCGCAGAAGTAGTAGAGATGTCCCGCCGTGCCGTGAATGTAGCAGAGATGTCCCACCGTGCCGCGGCGGCCTGGGAAAATTTCTCGCGGGCAGGCAACGACTGTTACAGGCACATGCATGCGATCGTCCATAGCCAGATGGATCAGATCTTTGGACGGGCAAGGTTGCAGGAAGACATGAAATCCTTGTTTGAACAGGCTACCGGCGTCATCCGGCAACTAAATGCGGGCAATGAGAGGCTCCGGGCCGAGCGCGACCTGCTGAGGGCGAAGATCGTCCGAAGTGCACACCAGCAGGAGCAGACCAGTGCCTTGTTGAAGAGGACCGTCGTCATCGTCAAGAAACTGATGGACGAGAATGACATGCTCCGCATCGAGCGCCAAAGGCTGGTGGAGGAATCAATGGATGTTCTCAAGCAGCATCTTGAGGACACGAAAGAGCTCATCGCCGCTCGCTGTAGAGACTAGTTCCGGCGGCCTGCAGCAATGCATCAAGAAAGTAGATATCAGCGAGCCAGATCCTTGTCTTCCTTCTTCTTTTGCCCTTATGTATTTAGGGCGTAGCCTCATGTGGCTTTTTTAATTATCTTTCTAATTGTGTAAGACAATTAATCGTCCTTATATATTCATCAGTCTTGCTATAAGTTGCAGTAGATGCTATATAGGTCCGTCGGATCTTACATCAAGATCCGTGCTTTTAGATTTTCCTTTTTCTCTCTTAAATCTCAGTCGAGTGAGACATAGCCACGCCATTAAACAGAGGCTCGGGCGCCATTAATGAATACCTTGGGAGAGAGGTAGACGGCAGATGGAAGTCAAAGGGCTCTCCACCTGATAAGCACACGCAGGGGTCTGATCGCACGCCTCTCATACTCAAATAGCTACCCTGCACGGGCCTCCTAGCTAATAAAAAATGGGGACACATGGCGGCACATAAATGGTAGTAAATAGAACGCCCACGGTTTCAATAATTCTTGTGTTTCCGATTGTAACATGACAACACTTGTTCCAAAATGACTTCGTTGATTGTTAATGTGTGCACCTTCGCAAATCGGACATGGCACCAAGCCAAGTTTCATTATTTTCATGCGTGTTTTGGATTTACAGGAATTAAAAAACTAAGTTTCTCAATGTTTCCAGCCCAGCCACGACGCCCAGAATTTTGAATTTCATTCCCATTTCTTGCATGGAACCTAGAAATTTACCCGAGGACACACATGTGATTTTTCAACCAACTTTGGTGCACTGGAACATGTGCTTGTATTTCAAATTTGAATTATGCACACAAAGGTGACACGTTCCCTCTCAGAACCACGAGCCTTCTTGAGAGAAGCTCCGATTTGCAAGAAGCTTATACCCAAATTTGTTCCTATTCGGCCAATTTTTTTACCTCGACATGGTACTACCATGACATGACACCATGCCAAGTATCATGATTTTAAAACCAAGTTTCTCAATGTTCTCGACCGAGCCACGATGCCCAGATGTTTGAATTTTATTCTCATTTTTTGCATGGGACCTAGAAATTCACCCGAGGACACAAATGTGATTTTTCAACCAACTATGGTGCACGGGAGCATGTGCTTGTAGTTCAAATTTGAATTATGCACATTAAATGACCAAAAACTCAATTAATGTGTAAAAAAGGCCAAATGAAGCCAGAATGATTTCCAAAGTTTAATAGGGCACTCATGTAGTTATATGTTGCCTTTGTAAATAAACTCAAGGGGGACAACGTATATCGTTTCACACTCAAAGCTGGCACGTTCCCTCTCAGAACCACGAGCCTTCTTGAGAGAAGCTTCGGTTTGCAAGAAGCTTATACCAAAATCTGTTCATATTCGGTCAATTCTTTTACCACAGCATGATAGTACCATGACATGACACCCATGCCAAGTTTCATGATTTTCAGACGTGTTTTGGATTTACAAGAATTTAAAAACCAAGTTTCTCAATGTTCTCGGCCGAGCCATGATGCCCAGTTGTTTGAATTTTATTCTCATTTCTTGCATGGGACCTAGAAATTCACCCGAGGACACAAATGTGATTTTTCAATCAACTTTGGTGCACGAGAGCATGTGTTTGTAGTTCGAATTTGACTTATGCACATTAAATGACTAGAAACTCAATTAATATATAAAAACGACAAATGAACCCAGAATAATTCCAAAATTTAACATGGCACTCATGTAGTTCTATGTTGCCTTTGTTAAGAAACTCAAGGGTAGGGGGGGCAGCGTATATCGTTTCACACTCAAAGGTGGCACGTTCCCTCTTAGAACCACGAGCTTCCAAATTGGCCCAATTTTTTACCACAACATGTTAGTGCCATGACATGACACCATGCCAAGTTTCATGATTTCCAGATGATTTTTGGATTTACATGAATTTAAAATCTAAGTTTCTCGATGTTCTCAGCCGAGTCACGACACCCAGATCTTTGAATTTCATTCTCATTTCTTCCATGGGACCTAGAAATTCAACCAAGGACACACATGTGATTTTTCAACCAACTTTGGTGCACCGAAGCATGTGCATGCAGTTCATATTTAGATTATGCACTTTAAAAGTCCAGAAACTCAATTAATGTATAAGAAGGCCAAACAAACCCGAAATAATTCCAAAATTTAACAGGGCGCTCATATAGTTCTATGTTACCTCTGTAAAGAAAATCAGGGGGGAGGCAGCGTATATCATTTCGCACACAAAGGTGACATGTTCCCTCTCGGAACCACGAGGCTTTTTGAGAGAATCTCTGGTTTTGCAAGAAGCTTATACCAAAACTTGTCCCAATTCAGCCAAAAGTTATACATATGAAAACAGGGCGTAGATTATCCCGAACATCTCGCTACCTAGACCAATAATGTAGTATGATTTGAATTCAACATAAAATGGATACAAATATTTGAATTGGAGAGCGTATGGTACATGTAGTTCATAGTGAAATATGATTACTGCTATATGCATGCTTTTTGTTATCAAGATAGTATTTAAATTATTGTATAACTTGACAACAATCGTATTCAAATAAGGAAAATTGATTTAAATTTAGTCCATATGGTAGACGACAATATATATGTTCACATGGTGGAGTAAAATGTTCATATATGATGGAAGATCAAAATGTACGACTACACCAATTATAAACCGCAAGGTCACCTAACGATATATTTGAATTCAACATAATGTGGATTAAAAAATTGAAATTCGAGATCCTGGCATTTGTAACCATATAAAAAGGGACATTACTCTTTCTTTTGGTGGGAATTGATTTGTTTTTTGTTGTTGTTGAGGGAAGTGCGAATCGATTTGGTACTGTGCAGGGTAATATTGTTCTCCCGATTTTTTTTTACATTTTTCTTGTAGTGTTTTCAATGGCATCTATAGCAATATAGTAAAAGGGGACATGACTCTCTTGTGTCTTGTATGAATTGTTTTTTTACACGTTAAGTTTGTTCTGTCGAACAAGGAATCCGCACCTTGTTATCCCGAAATTTTCAAGATCGAGTATCTTTTGTCTCACCTGCTTTGAAACTCCCGCGTCTTCAACCCGCGCCGCGCCTTGTTATCCCGAAATTTCGACACGCGTGAAAACTCCCTCCTCATCCAAAATCGGTCCCGCAGCCCAGACACGCGAAATCCCCCTTCTACCCCTCAGCCGGAAATGAAGCTCCATGTCGCGGTGTCAAAACCGGTGGGGGTACGCTGGTAACTTACCCTACATCTTGGACAAGCGCGTCCCTAAGCTTGGCTCCCCACCTCCCCCTTCGCCCCCATTCGTACACCGAGGCCGCCAAAACCCACGCTCCTCCGTCAGCCTCCCGACTGCCGCCCAGCCGGAGACTCTTCCCCTACTACGCCGTCCACCACAACAGCTCGCCTTTCCTCATCCACCGCACCGGATGAGGATCCGTCGTCGATCTCGTCGTCCCGCCGGATCAGCCGCCCCGTCCTCCACCTCCAAGGAGCTGCCCCAAATTCGTCTCGTCTATCGCGCCACCTCAATCCCGACAGCGCCGTCTTGACCTGCCCCACCGGAACTGCAACACCCTCACCAATTCCTCCGATGAAGCCGAGGCCAACTCGGCGCCACCAAGGAGATTATGCACTCACTGCTGCATTTTATCTTTTATTTAATCTCACGGGGTTGCCGGTGCTCGATACCCAGCAGACATGGCGGGTCTCCATCGCCGGCGCCGTTGCCAGCCACATCATCCACGGCGTCTCTCCCCCATGTCGTTGCTTCCTCGGCGGCGACTTCCACAACGGCACTAGCTGCAGCTGCTCCGGCTCTCGCTCGCGCTGTGGCTCTATTCTTGTTGTCAGTCACGCTGCTGCACTGCTCTTTCTTTCGTTCATGCTCCTGCTCTGCTCTTCCTCTCGCTTGTGCTGATGCTTCTACTGCACGACCTCCGACAGCTACAGGAGTTGCTGCTTTAGCACTCGCTCGCGGTGCTACTGCACGACTTTCTCTCTGCTAGTGAGTTCCCTGCTCGAGCGTCTGCTGATTTAGATCACTGCTTCTCTGCTACTAGTGCTCGAACGCCCTAAACATCTATTGCAATGCTCTGCTACTAGTTCAATCAGTTTCGACAGTAAAATTCAGTTTCGACTGTAAAGTTCATTTTCTTCAGTTAAGTTCAGAGTAACTAGTACTTATAGCATCTGTTGGAGCAGCCGTGGCGCGGCTGATGCGTTTTACATCTTGCACTTTTTGGTGATGTATTTTACACCATCTATCGCAGATGATATGTAACACCCCAAAAATTTTAACCTTGTTTTATTAATTATTTTTTTCACAGGAAACTTAATCTTTTGTTTTCTGGATTTTCTTTTGATTTCAGAACCTTTCTTCCCTTTATTTTTATGGAGTTTTCACCTCAAGTGAAAAACTTCCCAATTTTATTGGACTCATTTGCCCTCTCAAATAAAACAATTCTTTTCTCAGTGGGATTATCTTTATAATCATTTTTCCCCTAAGCTTTATTTCTCTAATTTAGTTTTTCATAAGTTTAGGGTTCCATTTGCACTGCAACCCTTTGATAAATTCATTCAAAAATTCCACCAAAATTTGGAGATGTCATGTGATGTTTTTAAAACACTTTTATGCAAAAATATATTTCATTCCTTGGATATTTTGAGTTCTACACCAAGTTTTCAAATCTGGTCCAATGGGCAGTTTTGCACTACAACGTATTTAAATATTTCTTTAAAACTTCTACCAAAATTTTGGTATGTCAACAGGAGTATATTAATTAACTTTTTGCAAAAACCCAGTGATGTCCTTTGAAAGATTTGACTGAACCATCCTCATCTTCACTCTGGTCCAACTAGATGAATTGTACTACAGCTATATTTTGACTTGCTCCTGTTGCTGTGATTTCTTTTCCTACTTGTAGCCCTCCCTGCTAAAACCTTAAGTCCAAGAGGTTGGACTCATTGGAGCAATTCTAGTTCTTGCAATCATGCCTTGTTCTTTCTGTCCAAATCTGAAGATTTGCAAAACTTGCACTAGCAAGTTTCTTCTTTTGGAAAACTAACCTCACCACCCTCTCATTCATCTAAAGAGACCACACTCTGGAAGATTTGACCACTCCAAGAAATGCCTAGGTGCATGTGGCATTATGTCAAACACTTTATGAGCATGACCAGTTTTGACATGAGTTTTAGTTTGCACTATGAACTTGCTTCCCTTGCCTAACCACCTTGTCCAATAAACTCCCAGTTACTCCTAACCTAGGTCTGTTAAACCCCAACCTCACCCGAGACCTCTAGCACGCCCTGGCATTTTGTCGAGCACGTCCCGTGCGTGCTCTGGGCGCGAGCAGAGCACGCGTTTTGCACATGCCGCGCCTGAGCCGCCGCGTCGCGCCGCTGGTTTTGCCCACACTGCAGAGCCGCACCACACACTCTCCCTCTCACCAGAACACGCCAAGCAGCCCCTCGCCACGTCTCCGGCAAGCCAGGAGCTAGCCTCCACAGGCGCCCGACAACCCCTGCTCATGTCGGCGCCGCCCGAGCCTCTTCCGCTTGCCAGCTGCCCCTGGAGCAGCTCAGACTCATCCACAAGAGCGTCCTCTAGCTCTCGTCGCTGCCACGTCGCCCTGACCGCTACAGAGCGGCGGTTTGCCGGCGCCCTTATTCTCGGCCGCGGAACCGCCATGGATGTGCTATAAATAGGACCCCCCCGAGCTCGTCCAGGCCTCAAGCAACCTCTCTCACTCCCTCACCGATCCGCTTGTAGCAGTAGGAAGACCAGAGGGGTCGTCTTCCTCATCTCCGGCAATCACAGCCGCCACCACTGTCCCAGTCACTCCGGCGCCACCAGGGCCTCCCCCTCTCCACTCTCTTCACCAGGAGATCCCTCTCCCCCTCGTGAGTCCATCCCCCTGCTTAATTTTGATCGGGACTCGCCGCAGGAGAAAAACCACTCTGCCCGACGGCCTCCGTCTGCTGCGGAGCTCGCCGCCGGCAGCTCCGTCCATCCCAGGGACCGTAACGACTACCGGAGGGACCGCCTCGACCCCCTGAGCGCACGGGTAACCTCTGTTTCCCGAACGGTGCCGCCGTTCGCCGGCGAGCATCGCCGAAGTCCCGCCTCCGCTCGGGGCAGAGGAAGAGGAGGGAGAAGACCAGTCAAACCTGACCAGTGGGCCCCGTGGACCCACTGTCAGTGACCCACCGCACCGGTCCACATGGGTTAAGTGAGGCGTAAAGGGCAAAGTACGTATTCGACGTATACCTGTTCGAAGTGTTTTCTTTTTTTTCTGTTTTATTTTCTTTTTAAACAGATTTTGACCACAACTTTGACTGCCTATAACTTTTTAATGATAACTCCAAATGAATTGATTCTTTTTCCTAACTCTCTCAAATTTAATTTAGTTTATTTTAAGATTTATTTGAAAAAATTTCAAACAACTTTTTGTGTTGTTTTGAAATTGTGTGTTGATTGAAATTTATTTAAAATAGGACCTTGGAGAGAGAGAAGCAAACTTTCAAAAAGTTTTGGAGTGCACCCTGCCTTTCCACACCTTGAAGGCAAGCATTCTGAACCCTGTCATAATATTTTGCATGCATTGTTTGACACGATTATGACACCACCTCAATACGAAGAACTCGTTATTTTATGTGGTGATATGATCATTTGCATGAATGCTTATTGGAGATTTCCTTGCTGTTGGAAATGGACATGATTGTGATAATGATCATCCTCGTATGCCTTTCGTGCCTACCGGAAAGAAAACGGGAAAGTCTCTGTCTTGGGTAGACTCGAGCTTGTCCCTCGTTCCTCGTCGAGACGAGTGTGTCCGGCATGGCATGAGGGGTATGATGAGTGGTGATTCTGTTTGTTGGATGAAATATATTCGTTATGCTAATCACGCAGGGAATACTTAAAACCTCCTGAATCGACCATAGATCGAGTCTTGTTCCAGTAAACCCCATACTTGTTTCGTACTATCACTTGTCTCTAAAACAAGTAGGGTACAGTTCAGTAAGTCGTCAACCCCTTTCTAGCACACACCGTACAGAGAGGCCATGGTGGAAGATACCGGTTGTAGCTGATAGGCAGGCCACCTGGTCCGGGGGCATGGGTGTTTCCGGTTGAGACCGAGAGGGGAGGCCACTCCTTAGAGCGCGCGATATAAATTTGATCCCATGATACGCGAGGTTGTAGCCTCCCCACTTAGAGTTTTGCTTAACAAGTGTCGTGGGTGATTCCAGACACCGGTAAGTTAAGCTAGTGTGTGCAAGTTAGGTGTGTTTTTAACTAAAAGGCCATAGACGGAATTAGTCCCGATGGACTAAAGGAATCCGTTACTCGTGGGTAAAGAGTACACCCTCTGCAGAGATTAAACCTATTCGAATAGCCGTGTCTATGGTTAAGGATTACAGTCTGGGATGGGTCAAGGGTTGGTCTTAGTGTCGGTCTTCGGAGGAGAAAACTGCTAAACCAGAACATGGATCGTGACTTGTGACTTATGATGATTATGATTATTATTATTATGGACTAACCCCTTTATATTATTTGAAGTATTGAGTATCCCTGGGATGGTTTTACCTCCTGGATATTCACTATTATTGTTTACTTTATAAGCCCTTTATGTGGTGTCGCTCAGACGCCCGACTGTGGCATGCTATTATTTATTTACTTTATAAGCCCTTTATGTGGTGTCGCTCAGACGCCCGACTGTGGCATGCTGTTATATATTTTCTTTATAAGCCCTTTATGTGGTGTCGCTCAGATGCCCGACTGAGGCACGCTCGTTATTTACTATCCTTTCAAGGCGTCGCTTCAGACACCCGACCGGTGCATTTTTTACTACTTTGCTATTACATATTCATGTTGCATATAAATAACCTGCTTGCATGCATCATGGATTCCATTTTATGACTGATGTTGTGATCATAGAATATTTTAGAGTATGATTTGATATATTGTACCCGTGTTCATAATGTTTGCGAGTACATTCAAAGTACTCACTGGCTTGTCCCTGGCTATTGTCTTGGCCAGATTCCTTGCGTGGAGAGGAGCGTTGTGATGACAGCCCCGGAACCTAAGCAATGGTGATAGCAGCCTCGCGAAGATAGGAGTTATCCTGGTCAGCTGTTCCTGTGGGAAATGGAGTCCCATAAATGCTGATGATCCACAAACCGCTTCCGCCATCAACCACCAGCAACCTTATGTTGTACTCATAGGCCATAATGGTCTTGTACTACATATTATGTATATTTTGCTTGGAGTTTCTGTAACAAGTTGGTGCCTCATCAGTTAACAGTAATCCTGGGGCTGGTGAGCACAAAGGCCATTTTCTGGGAAATTAATACCTGGAAAACCGGTTTTCACAAACTTGGTATCATAGCCAGGCTGACCATTGGCTAATCCTATCTTAGCCAGGTCGAATAACCTAGGTAGGCCAAACCACCAGACCTTAACCAAAACCTAGCCAAGCTTCTCGTGCAAGATAGCCACACAGTGACCCTGACACTTTTGGCAGTCGGTGCCCAACCTATCAACCTAGCCTGTCGATCACGCGCCAGTGACCGATGCCTATAGTGTCTCATTCGCAAGCGTGCGAAGCAAGACTTCGTCCCTTTTTTTTTATAAAAAGGGCACGCTCGCCTCAACCCAGCACAACACAACCTCTACCCCAAACCGAGCCATAATGCCTGGCCCCGTCGTGCACAATGAAACCACATCAACCAACCTTGGAGGTTTTGTGACCATACTCGCAAACCTCACCCGCCGTGCCTATGCATTAGAAGAGCCCCCAGAATATGTTGTGTACCAAGGATCCATGAGCGGTGAGAGCCGTCAGTTCTGGGCCACTGTGCACATCTATGGTAGGGGTCTGTCGCCAGAACACCCCTACAGGTTCACCGGAAGGACAACTTCCTTCGAGCCACAAGCCATCCAGCTAGCTGCTCGAGAGGCTATAGTTCAACTCCGGCAGTTGTCGCCCAGAGTTAACTGTCACTCGTTCTACTACTACCCCAGACGTGAAGGGTATGGTAGACCACCCCAAGTTGCCAATGGAGATCACGAGACGGATCCTGCATTATTGCACCTAGTGCGCTATGTAGGTGCACTAGAGGAACTATTCGATCAAATCACCATTGATCTGGTCGCAGCTCGTGGAGAACTGGTTCGTCGAGCCCCGGCGAGAGGAGAAGACGAGCCCGACGCCGACAGCCCAGTCGTGCTGTTCGGACAACCAATCGAGACCTTGAGATCAGCCCCAGCCATCAACCAAGGCACTTTCATGACCCCAGAAGTGCTTCGTCACCTTTTGGGAGCACACTCCAACGGGATTGTGGCCAACAATCCCCGCGATGGTCATCATCGCCACCCTGACCCTGCAGTCCCTCAACCGCCTCCAGCTAATCCCGACGGTGAGACCCGTGGAGAAGCCTCGTCATCCACAAGGCAAGCCCGCTTGGATATAAACGAGGTAGACTGAATCACTCGAGTAGTGCCGAGTCTCAGTGTATCCTTGCCTTATAATCGTGTGACCTTGTGAATTAACGCAGCCGGTTGTTGTGCCTCTGTTTTAAATAGTAACCTTGCATAATTATGTCAGCACACAGTTGCATATTTTTCCGGGCACAGCTACCAAAAACCACCCCGACAACCCCCACAGTGATACGTCACTTTGATGAGATATGTATCTGTGGCTTTGACCCCGACCCTTGGAGCTGAGCTGGCAAATTAATTACCTTTCACCATGGTAACATGACCTAGCTCCAGTGCTATAAAAAGGCCAGCTCGTGACCTTGCCAAGCACCCTCACCTCGTGCACCACCGTCACAACCATTTCCTGCCATGCCGAGCCCGGGTAGTTTTGTCAAAATATTGTGGGACTTTACCTGCAGTACCATGGATTCTACCCAGCCACACCAGTACGAGCTGTTCAAATCGAGGATCACCCCTTCCACCTCGAAATATTGGGCAGAAGTACACATCCCTCCCGTAGACTCTAACCAAGACCCAACGGAAGTTTCCTTCATGGGGAAATCTATGCCAGCTCCACAAATGGCCATAGAAGCAGCTGCACACGAAGCACTTGCTCACCATCGATTTGCGGTACCCTATGCCAGCGAAAGATGATATTATTACTTTCCGAGCCATGCAGCACCCGGAGGAGTAACATCTTTTCCCGGTGGACGGATTGAGACAGACCCCGTATTGGCCAACCTGGTCCAGTACGTCATCGCTCAAGAACGTTTGACCCAACGAGTAATGGGTTATCTCCAGAATCTCGCAGATTTAAATCCTCAGATCGCCATCAGTAGACCACTGAGGCCTGACCAGGAGAGACACATTCATCGGCTGATCAATCCGCTTTCCCCGATAGAGGAGGAGTGCATCCTAGTACCAGAGACGTTTTCTCGGGACCCCGTCCAGTTACCGTTTGCATTATAGACGTCGCTGCTGTGTTTATTCTTGCAACATTTATTTATGAGTTGTAACATATGCGTGGTACCCCGAGTTTGTGCGGCGAGTAAATTCTTTAGTTTCTATTAATATGAGTAGTTCTGTTGCGGTTTGACTCTAATATATTACTATTGTTCTCTCAAAAATCCTGGAGTGAGATTTCTTTTCCCTGAATTGCTACATCGTGTATCTTCTCACGACGTGGACTATTTTATTTCACACTGCACCACGGCAGCAGACTCACAACCGCTTGAACACATACCCTGCTTGCAAAAGAACTCGTAACCGTGGAGTAGTTTGTTTTTCAAAACAGCTCTTAGCAAATCTCGAGGACGAGATTTTTTCTTAAGGGGGGTAGTGTTGTAACACCCAAAAAAATTTAACCTTGTTTTACTAATTAATTTTTTTCCAGGAAAATTAATCTTTTGTTTTCTGGATTTTCTTTTGATTTTAGAACCTTTCTTCCCTTTATTTTTATGGAGTTTTTACCTCAAGTGAAAAACTTCCCAATTTTATTGGACTCATTTGCCCTCTCAAATAAAACAATTCTTTTATCAGTGGGATTATCTTTATAATCATTTTTCCCCTGAGCTTTATTTCTCTAATTTAGTTTTTCATAAGTTTAGGGTTCCATTTGCACTGCAACCCTTTGATAAATTCATTCAAAAATTCCACCAAAATTTGGAGATGTCATGTGATGTTTTTAAAACACTTTTATGCAAAAATATATTTCATTCCTTGGATATTTTGAGTTCTACACCAAGTTTTCAAATCTGGTCCAATGGGCAGTTTTGTACTACAACCTATTTAAATATTTCTTTAAAACTTCTACCAAAATTTTGGTATGTCAACAGGAGTATATTAATTAACTTTTTGCAAAAACCCAGTGATGTCCTTTGAAAGATTTGAGTGAACCATCCTCATCTTCACTCTGGTCCAACTAGATGAATTGTACTACAACTATATTTTGACTTGCTCCTGTTGCTGTGATTTCTTTTCCTAGTTGTAGCCCTCCCTGCTAAAACCTTAAGTCGAAGAGGTTGGACTCATTGGAGCAATTCTAGTTCTTGCAATCATGCCCTGTTCTTTCTGTCCAAATCTGAAGATTTGCAAAACTTGCACTAGCAAGTTTCTTCTTTTGGAAAACTAACCTCACCACCCTCTCATTCATCTAAAGAGACCACACTCTGGAAGATTTGACCACTCCAAGAAATGCCTAGGTGCATGTGGCATTATGTCAAACACTTTATGAGCATGACCAGTTTTGACATGAGTTTTAGTTTGCACTATGAACTTGCTTCCCTTGCCTAACCACCTTGTCCAATAAACTCCCAGTTACTCCTAACCTAGGTCTGTTAAACCCCAACCTCACCCGAGACCTCTAGCACGCCCTGGCATTTTGTCGAGGACGTCCCGTACGTGCTCTGGGCGCGAGCAGAGCACGCGTTTTGCACATGCTGCGCCCGAGCCGCCGCGTCGCGCCGCTGGTTTTGCGCACACTGCAGAGCCGCGCCACGCACTCTCCCTCTCACCAGAACACGCCAAGCAGCCCCTCGCCACGTCTCCGGCAAGCCAGGAGCTAGCCTCCACAGCCGCCCGACAACCCCTGCTCAGGTCGTTGCCGCCCGAGCCTCTTCCGCTCGCCAGCTGCCCCTGGAGCAGCTCAGACTCATCCACAAGAGCGTCCTCTAGCTCTCGTCGCCGCCACGTCGCCCTGACCGCTACAGAGCGGCGGTTCGCCGGCGCCCTTATCCTCGGCCGCGGAACCGCCATGGATGTGCTATAAATAGGACCCCCCGAGCTCGTCCAGGCCTCAAGCAACCTCTCTCACTCCCTCACCGATCCGCTGGTAGCAGTAGGAAGACCAGAGGGGTCGTCTTCCTCATCTCCGGCAATCACAGCCGCCGCCACTGTCCCAGTCACTCCGGCGCCACCAGGGCCTCCCCCTCTCCACTCTCTTCACCAGGAGATCCCTCTCCCCCTCGTGAGTCCATCCCCCTGCTCAATTTTGATCGGGACTCGCCGCAGGAGAAAAACCACTCTGCCCGACGGCCTCCGTCCGCTGCGGAGCTCGCCGCCAGCAGCTCCGTCCATCCCGGGGACCGTAACGACTACCGGAGGGACCGCCTCGACCCCCTGAGCCCACGGGTAACCTCTGTTTCCCGAACGGTGCCGCCGTTCGCCGGCGAGCATCGCCAGAGTCCCGCCTCCGCTCGGGGCAGAGGAAGAGGAGGGAGAAGACCAGTCAAACCTGACCAGTGGGCCCCGTGGACCCACTGCCAGTGACCCACCGCACCGGTCCACGTGGGTTAAGTGAGGCGTAAAGGGCAAAGTACGTATTCGACGTATACCTGTTCGAAGTGTTTTCTTTTTTTTCTATTTTATTTTCTTTTTAAACAGATTTTGACCACAACTTTGACTGCCTATAACTTTTTAATGATAACTCCAAATGAATTGATTCTTTTTCCTAACTCTCTCAAATTTAATTTAGTTTATTTTAAGATTTATTTGAAAAAATTTCAAACAACTTTTTGTGTTGTTTTGAAATTGTGTGTTGATTGAAATTTATTTAAAATAGGACCTTGGAGAGAGAGAAGCAAACTTTCAAAAAGTTTTGGAGTGCACCCTACCTTTCCACACCTTGAAGGCAAGCATTCTGAACCCGGGCATAATATTTTGCATGCATTGTTTGACACGATTATGACACCACCTCAATACGAAGAACTCGTTATTTTATGTGGTGATATGATCATTTGCATGAATGCTTATTGGAGATTTCCTTGCTGTTGGAAATGGACATGCTTGTGATAATGATCATCCTCATATGCCTTTCGTGCCTACCGCAAAGAAAACGGGGAAGTCTCTGTCTTGGGTAGACCCAAGCTTGTCCCTAGTTCCTCGTCGAGATGAGTGTGTCCGACATTGCATGAGGGGTATGATGAGTGGGATTCTGTTTGTTGGATGAAATATATTCGTTATGCTAATCATGCAGGGAATACTTAAAACCTCCTGAATCGACCATAGATCGAGTCTTGTTCTAGTAAACCCCATACTTGTTTCGTACTACCACTTGTCTTTACAACAAGTAGGGTACGGTTCAGTAAGTCGTCAACCCCTTTCTAGCACACACCGTACAGAGAGGCCATGGTGGAAGATACCGGTTGTAGCTGGTAGGCAGGCCACCTGGTCTGGGGGCATGGGTGTTTCCGGTTGAGACCGAGAGGGAAGGCCACCCCTTAGAGCGCGCGATATAAATTTGATCCCATGCTACGCGAGGTTGTAGCCTCCCCACTTAGAGTTTTTCTTAACAAGTGTCGTGGGTGATTCCAGACACCGGTAAGTTAAGCTGGTGTGTGCAAGTTAGGTGTGTTTTCAACTAAAAGGCCGTAGACGGAATTAGTCCCGATGGACTAAAGGAATCCGTTACTCGTGGGTAAAGAGTACACCCTCTGGAGAGATTAAACCTATTCGAATAGTCATGTCCATGGTTAAGGATTACAGTCTGGGATGGGTCAAGGGTTGGTCTTAGTGTCGGTCTTCGGAGGAGAAAACTGCTAAACCAGAACATGGATCGTGACTTGTGACTTATGATGATTATGATTATTATTATTATGGAATAACCCCTTTATATTATTTGAAGTATTGAGTATCCCTGGGACGGTTTTACCTCCTAATTTTCACTATGATTGTTTACTTTATAAGCCCTTTATGTGGTGTCGCTCAGACGCCCGACTGTGGCATGCTGTTATTTATTTACTTTATAAGCCCTTTATGTGGTGTCGCTCAGACGCCCGACTGTGGCATGCTGTTATATATTTTCTTTATAAGCCCTTTATGTGGTGTCACTCAGACGCCTGACTGAGGCACGCTCGTTATCTACTATCCTTTCGAGGCGTCGCTTCAGACACCCGACCGGTGCATTTTTTTACTACTCTGCCATTACATATTCATGTTGCATATAAATAACCTGCTTGCATGCATCATGGATTCCATTTTATGACTGATGTTGTGATCATAGAATATTTTAGAGTATGATTTGATATATTATACCCGTGTTCATAATGTTTGCGAGTACATTCAAAGTACTCACTGGCTTATCCCTGGCTATTGTCTTGGCCAGATTCCTTGCGTGGAGAGGAGCATTGCGATGACAGCCCCGGAACCTAAGCAATGGTGATAGCAGCCTCGCAAAGATAGGAGTTATCCTGGTCAGCTGTTCCTGTGGGAAATGGAGTCCCATAAATGCTGATGATCCATAAACCGCTTCCGCCATCAACCACTAGCAACCTTATGTTGTACTCATAGGCCATTATGGTCTGGTACTACATATTATGTATATTTTGCTTGGATTTTCTGTAACAAGTTGGTGCCTCATCAGTTAACAGTAATCCTGGGGCTGGTGAGCACAAAGGCCATTTTCTGGGAAATTAATACCCGGAAAACCGGTCGTCACATGATATTAGGGTCCCACTTCAGATTAACGTTGTCTGTCTTGTCCTGCTTCATCCTCGTCGCCGTACACCTCACCAGGGCTGCTCCAACGATGGAACCGTCCATCATAGCAGAGCAGTACCCTCGGCGCCGTTTCTAGAGGCCTCGGATCTTCTTCCCCGCCTCCGACAGTCACACCAGCATCACCGTCCTCCAAGTCCAACCAAATGATGCCATCACTCATGACCCGCTTTGCGCAGGCGAAGATAGCTGGCTAGCCTGTAGCAGCAACAGTACCAGCGACCCTGGCACTTCTCAAGCCAGAAACAGTAACAACAGGCCCCGACGCAACAAAAACAAGCGTCGGAGTAACAATGACAATGCCAAAGACACGGCGGTCAATGCCGGATTCAGAGGCTCCAAACCTGGTCAGTGGAAGAAGCCATTCAAAAGAAACTAAGACGGTTCATCTAGCCTGGACCGAATACTCGATCGACCTTGCTAGATTCATGGCACCCCTGACAAGCCTAGCAGCCATGCCAACAGAAGTTGTTGGGTCTTTATACAGGCCGGTAAGTTAAACGCCGAGCACACGGGGAAAGGGTCGCCCAACGAGGATGACGACGAGGAGCCTCTCCCACCGAACACAGGGGGACATAAGAAATTTCCTCCCGAGGTCAAAATGGTAAACATGATATACGTTACTCACATCCCCAAGAGGGAGCGCAAGCGCGCGTTAAGGGACATCTATGCGATAGAGCCAGTCGCCCCAAAATTCAACCCATGGTCAGCATGCCCGATCACTTTCGATCATAGAGACCATCCGACCAGTATCCGTCATGGAGGTTCAGTCATGTTGGTCCTCGACCCAATTATTGATGGATTCCACCTCATGAGAGTCCTCATGGACAGCGATAGCAGTCTTAACCTGCTCTATCAGGACACAGTCTGCAAAATGGGTATTGACTTGTCAAGATTCAAGCCCACCAAAACCACCTTCAAAGGAGTAATACCTGGTGTAGAGGCCCGCTGCACGGGCTCAATCACATTGGAGGTCATCTTCGGTACGCCGGACAACTTCCGAAGCAAAGACTTGATCTTCGACATCGTTCGGTTCCGCAATGGCTATCACGAACTACTCGGATGAACTGCGTTTGCCCGCTTCAATGTGGTCCCGCAATATGCCTATCTAAGACTCAAGATGCCAGGACCACGCGGTGTTCTAACAGTCCATGGAAACATGGATTGCTCCCTCCGTACTGAGGAACACACCGCGGCCCTCGCAGTGGAAGTATAGGCCGGCCTTATCAAGCCAAACTCCACATCGGCAGTCAAGCCCCCGGACCCTATCAAATGAGTCCGGACTACCCTGCAGAATGATAGTCCAGCTTGTCAGGAGCTCGATTAGCAATTCGGCCTCTGTCTTAGCCCAACCAAACTATGGTTTATGTACCGTGTGCACATAACTACGCACTAAAGGTACCATGGGCGACGATGTAGGCATATCAAGGATAAAATCCACAATATGGCTCAACCATACCTGGACCCTCATATCTACCTTTTTCTTATCTTTGTTTGTTCAGGTTCCCTACAACCCACATCACCTTTTTATGGTGCCAAGGGCCCTTTTCCAGCCCCTTATGAAAATCTGCTCAGTGATCCTCTCAAAGGATCACACACCAAGGCGAAAAGTAGCACAGATGTAGGGCAGAGTATCTAAAGGATCTTTAAAGATCACCTCTTCCCCTTTTTTAGTACCTGTGCACAACTTTCCCTTGTTCTCGGCGTGTCAAATAGCCTCGAAGCTTATAGTATTATCTGTAACATTTTGACGTATCAATCAGACTACAATGGAAACAATTTTCCGCCCAACCTATTTGGTACTGGCTTATTTATTAATCTGTATTCCCTCTTTTTCTTTAGTCCGATTTTCATGCACACCTCGACACGACTTTAATCGCCAGGAGCTCCATTCAGCCGCGTACACTTTTTCAAAATACAATAAGTCTGAACACTTTTTATAGTACAATTCGGCGTCCCGAATATAGCATTATATGCATCAGCTCCGAATCATGTCTCTGGTCAAGAGTTGGATTGCCCGGCTCCTGTGGTTACTACCTCACGTTCCGCTTGTTCGGATAAGGTAGTAAAGGGAGAACTACTATGATTGTGTTTCTGGCTCATCCGGATAAACACCTCAATAGAGAAAGATGGAAACTAACTGTCATGATGCAGCGCGAGCTGGTTAGCTATTCGGCGACTAATTAAAAATCTCTTTCGATTTTTTCGCATTGTGCGATGGACCGGTCTTCACCGGGACGAGCGTCTACAACACCCATGTTCGGACCATCGAGCAATACTACGGGCTGCGCCTACAATCTTATTGTCAAACTCCTATGGCTAAGTGAGAGTAATAAAGCCTCATAGTCTGATTGCCTGGTTTGCCGCACTAACACCTCCTTCAAGGACTAGGTCGTTGGGTTAAGTGTGTTTTTGTGCTATTCTGAACACCCCTGTACTATTTACGTGAGGGGCTAAAGCCGATGACTGGCCAACTCTTAGATTCAATAAACAACGGCAACGGAGGGAAAATAAACACACACAAAATATTATACAAATGACTTGTTTTCATAAATACAAAGATTGGGCAGCACAAATACATTCATTCAAAAATGATGCCCTTCGAACACCGGCCCTCTACAATGCAGGATCCTTCAAGGACGTCGTTGAAATACCGTTCCGACATACGGTCCTCCTTGCATGCGGGAGGTCCCTCGGTTGCAAGATTGGTGGCATTCATCTTCGCCCACCGCACCTTGACACGGGCGAAGGCCATCCGTGCACCTTCGATACAGACTGACCGCTTTATAGTGTCAAGCCATGGGCAGGCATCAACTAGCCGCTTCACAAGCCCAAAGTAGCTGCTGGGTATGGGTTCAGCTGGCGAAAGATGGACTATAACGTCCTTCGTGCCCAGTTCGGCCACCCTATGCAGCTCGGTCAGCTGTTTCAGCTGATCCCTGAGAGGCACAGGATGCTCTGGCACAAGGTATTGCGACCAGAACAACTTCTCTCTGGAGCTCCCGTCTTTGTCTCGGAAGAAATCCGCAGCATCAGCAATACTTCGGGGTAGATCCGCAAACGCTCCTGGAGAACTCCAAATGCGTGTCGGTAAGGTGTACTTTCTCCTTACAAATTTTCTCTGCATATTAAAGGCCTTACTCGCCTTGATCTACTTGGCCTCTCGGATCTCCCGACAGGCGCCTTGGGCTTCAACCCGGGCCTCCCTCGCACTATGGAGCGCCATAGCAAGTTCAGAGTCTCGATCCGATACCTTGCGCTCCAAGGACTCACATTTGCTTATAGCATCCTTGAGCTCTTGTTGGACTTCATCCAACCTCGCTTCATGTTTTTGGCGGGCGGCTCGCTCCTGTCCGCCTCCTTCCTGGCCTCGGCCAGCACGCTCTTGAGGGCCTCGACCTTAGATGCGTCAACTATGTGCGTAATCATAAAGCTCATTTAGACAACAAATCGGAACTCATATCATTTCAGATATGCTTCGGTATCGCATACCTTGCTTCTCCTACAACTTCCGCTTTAGTTCAGACACTTCAGCGGCATGTGAGGTTGCCGCTAGCATCGAAGCATGTTCATCAAAAGAGACATATATGTTAGCTCCTGCGAAGCATTATTCGATCCTCTGTTTGGCCTTTCTTCATGAACACCGAACAGAGTCTCAGGGGCTATTATCTATACACAGGCATTCCTTTTGCAAACAGCCAAATAGAGGTTACGTCACATACCTCAAAGCCTATTAAAAGGCTGGTATAGGCTTCGTTCAATCCGTTTTTAGCGGACCAAACCTTTTCAACCACTGTACCCATAAGGGTACGGTGTTCCTCCACAATGGAAGCACTCTGAAGCGCTTCCACCAGAGTGTCCGACGCCTCCGGATTGATAGAGGACGCCAGTGGAGATGGCACGCCCCCTTCTCTCGAAGGAGGCTGCTCACCCAATTCCGGAGCCGTATGGATCTCCGGAATAATATTCGGTTGGGGGCCGAATTGAGCATGGCCCCCGTCACCGGTCTCCATGGGGGTCAATTTCTCCCTCTTCTCGGCAACAGAAGTATTACCCTCCATCGCCACTTTCATGGTCTTCCGCACCTCCCCGTGACCTAGAGAGGTTCTTCGGCACAACACTTTGGTGTTGTCATTAGCAGTGGGTGGAGAGACCTGCGGAGGCGACTCGCTCTCCATCGTGTTCGGCCCTACCGAGTTCCCAGATGACGAAGATCATTGGGGGAGATCACGAGCCGGGCAGGAACGCGCAATTCAATACGTTAGAACCACAAGGCATGAAACCAGATATATGAACAGTGTCTCTTGATACTTACAATCCGGCCAGGGGCTTCGGCCTGGGGTGCCACTCGGGGATGGCATCGGCATTCGTTTCGGAATCATCCGAAAGGAGAGTTTACCCTTCTTGGACGCCTCCACCTCTAGATCCGTGGAAGCCGCCCTTTTATTATTTCCCCCCTTAAGGGAGAGTTCCTCTCTTCCTCCTCTACATCTTTGTCATGAGAGGAGAGAGTCTCGGTGTCTTCGGACACGACGTCCGAAGTGCCCTTACTACGAAGGCCACCTCCGGTCTCCTTGCTCTTCTTCTTAGCCTTCTTTTCTGGCGCCTGATACGGCGCCGGCACTAGCATCTCGTCAATACACGAGTGGCTGAGTCTTTGGGCAGCAGAGCAGGACATTGGATCTGCTCTGCCTTCTTTGTCCAGCCCTATGGGAGGATGAAAAGCTCAGTATACTCCTTGCATTTACAAATTGAGGTCATCAGAAAACTTACGGGAGTAGCCGGATGAGTGCAGTCGAGGCCAAGGTCTTTTGAGAACCAATGTAGGGTATGAGGACTGGCCGGGTCGAACTCCCACATATATAGAGTCCGACGTTGCCAAGGGAGAATCTAGCGAAAAAGCATCACCTGGATCACACTGGCAAGACTGGTGTTCTTGTTTATCATACCCTTGACGCAACTCTGCAGCATAATCACCTTGTCGGACGGCTCCCAATCTAGGCCCTTATTGAGCCAGGATGTAAGCCGCATCGGGGGCCCTGACTTGAACTCGGGAGCGGCGTCCCATGTGGCGTCACGGTGTTCCATGACATAGAACCACCCCTGCTGCCACCCTTTGACGGTCTCCATGAAGGTCCCTGAGGGAGTCTTGGATTAGGGGGTATCCGAACAGCCGAAGTGTATACATTGTCAGGACTACTGAAGCGTGAAGATACAAGACTCAAGACTTCGGCCCGTATCCGGATGGGACTCTCCTTTGCGTGGAAGGCAAGCTTGGCAATCCGGATATTGTGTTTCCTTCCTTGTAACCGACTCCATGTAAACCCTAGCCCTCTTCGGTGTCTATATAAACTGGAGAGGTTGGTCCTTAGAAGGCCGATCACAATTACAATCATACCATCATATGCTAGCTCTTAGGGTTTAGCCTCTATGATCTCGTGGTAGATCTACTCTTGTACTACTCATATCTTCAATATCAATCAAGCAGGAAGTAGGGTTTTACCTCCATCGAGAGGGCCCGAACCTGGGTAAACATTGTGTCCCATGCTTCCTGTTACCATCATCCTAAGACGCACAGATCGGGACCCCCTACCCGAGATCCGCCGGTTTTAACACCGACATTGGTGCTTTCATTGAGAGTTCCTCTGTGTCATCGCTGCAAGGCTTGATGGTGCCTTCAATCGTCAACACCACGGTCCAGGGGGAGACTTTTCTCCCCGGACAGATCTTCGTGTTCGGCGGCTTCGCACTGCGAGCCAATTCGCTTGGCCATCTGGAGCAGATCGACAGCTACGCCCCTGGCCACCAGGTCAGGTTCAGAAACTTGAACTACACGGCAGATATTCACGGAGAATTGATCTTCGACGGATTTGGGCATGCGCCAGGAGCACCGAACAGTCACGATGAGCACGGCTTAGACCTGCCGTCATACGATGCTCAGGATATCACCCCTTCAGTAAAAGCCTCAGATCTAAATCCGGAGCAGGTTGCGTTGCCTAAGGACGGAGGGGTGGACCCTGCCCTGCAGGCCGCACACTCATCGGCGGTGGAGCCGAATACAGGTCTAACCTCTGTAGAAGCCTGTAACCCCGGGCCCCCAGACTCGTATTCGGTTGTTGGTTCCGGTCCGCACACCCTCGAGCCAGTCGAGTCAGGTTGGGCTCCGGTAATGGAGTTTACCGCTGCGGATATCTTCACTCGCCCTTTGGCGACATGATGAACTCATTTAAGTCTCTCTCATTGTCAAGAGGCTCTGGGCCGAACTATGTCCGGCTTGAGTGGCAAGCAGGCGATGAAGGAATTCACTACCCACCCACCACCCACTTCATTGCTACGGTCGATGATTTAACCGACGTGATTGACTTCGACTCAGAAGACATCGACGGTATGGACGACGATGCAGTAGAAGTATAGGAGCCACTGCTCATAGGGCGGTGGACGGCCACCTCCTCATGCGATATATACATGGTGGACACTCCGAAGGAAACCAATGGCGATGAGGCAACGAACGATAACCCCTCAGGGAGAAAAGCAAAGCATGGGCGTCGTCAGCGCCGCTCCAAGCCCTGCCACAGCAATACTGGCCCCGGAGATGAAAGCAATCCGGATGGTGCCGAAGAGGAATACAACCCTGACCAGCACGCCTTCGAGCATGCCGAACAGGAAGATGAGCAGGTCAGCCCAGCCGAACAGGCAACTGACGGTTATCCGGAGGAGGACTACTATATGCCCCCCTCTGAAGACGAGATTAGAATCAGTGACGATGAGTTCGGCGTGCCCAAGGATCCCGTGGAGCAGGAGCGCTTCAAGCACCGGCTTATTGCCACTGCGAGGAGCCTGAAGAAGAAGCAGCAGCAAATCCAGGCTGATCAAGACCCGCTCACACATAGATGGACTGAAGTCCTGGCAGCCGAGGAATACGGACTCGAGCGCCAAACAGCTGACCGGCCACCCCGTGGCCGGGATAAAACAAGATATCAGCCCGAATACCAGCCCGCACCCCCACGCCAATACACTACGGCCCGGGGCAACAGGCAAGACCTACAAGATATACTGGAAAACAAAGCAGGATAGCCAAGATCGATCTACGGATCGCGGGGGCGCGCCCCAGCGCGCGACGATGACCGTCATGCCGGATACACTATCAACAAGTCCGGCCGGGCCGAACACAGCAACCCAGACCAATTCGAACTTCGTAGCCACATAGCCCGGCACAGAGGCGCCGCACACCCCCTTTGCTTCACATGACGAAGTGATGGATCATGATTCCCAGAAGGGTTCAAACCCGTAAACATCAAATCATACGATGGCACAACAGACCCCATAGTGTGGATTGAAGATTTCCTTCTCCACATTCACATGGACCGCGGAGACGATCTACACGCCATCAAGTATCTTCCCCTTAAGCTCAAAGGACCAGCCCGACACTGGCTAAACAGCCTGCCAGCAAATTCCATTGGAAGTTGGGAAAACCTGGAAGAAGCATTCCTCGACAACTTCCAGGGCATATATGTGCGACCACCGGACGCCGATGACTTGAGCCACATTACTCAATAGCCCGGAGAGTCAACCAGGAAATTCTGGACCCGGTTCCTAACTAAAAAGAACCAAATAGTCGACTGTCCGGACGCCGAAGCCCTGGCGGCTTTTAAGCATAATATCCGTGATGAGTGGCTCGCTCGACACCTCGGCCAGGAAAAACCCAAGTCCATGGCAGCTCTCACAACATTAATGACCCACTTTTGCATGGGCGAGGACAAGTGGTTGGCTCGCAGTGGCACCACGCCACATTCCGGCACTTCGGATGTCCGCGATAGTAACGGCAAGCCACGACGCAACAAACATAAGCGATGGAACAACCACGACAACACTGAAGACACAGGCATTCACCATCCGCTTGATCAGGCCGAAGTAGCTAGCCGGCAGGGGCTCACCAGGCCACATCCGGACTATGAAATCTTTCATAGCCGTTTCGGCCGCCCTGTGGAGTTCGACCAACTGCTTCAGTTGGTCACTCAGAGGCATTGGATGTTTGGCCCTAGCAGACTGGGACCAGAACAACTTCTCCGTTGAGCTCCCCTCCTGGTCATGGTAGAACTCTGCGGCATCTGATATGCTGCGTGGCAGATCTGCAAATGCCCCTGGAGAGCTCCGAACTCGGGTAAGTAAAAGAAACGCCTCCTCCACATGTCTGCTTTGCATAAAGAATTTCTTACCCGCCGCTATCTTTTTGGCCTCCTAGATTTCCTGCTGTGCCTTCTTGGCTTCGGCCTTGGCGTCTTTTATACTAGCAAGGGCCTTCGCAAGCTCAGCCTCTTTCGCCTTAAGCTCATGCTCCACGGACTGGAACTTTTTGCCGAGCTCCTGGAGCTCCTGTTGTACCTTGCCCACTCTGGCATCTTGCTTCTCGCGCTCTATGCGTTCCAAGGCCGCCTTGTCTTCGGCCTCGGACAACGCTTTCTTCAGAGAGGCCACTTTGGTGGTGGCCCCTGTTCCAAAATCGCGACGCTTTGTTGTTAGAATAACTAATTTTATATACCCTTCATTATGTGAGAGCGAAGAATTACTCACCTTTGCTCTCTTCGAGCTGCCTCTTTGTGAGGTCGAGCTCTCCCTCCGCCTGCTCCAGATCCCGTTTTAGTCCGGCAATCTCGGCTGTGCGGACAGCAGCGGCAAGCAGCACAGCCTGCTTATTCACATCAACACTTATTATTAGACTCCTGCGGATTTTAATTGACCGTCCATTTGGTTTTTCTTTCCGAACACCAAACAGAGTATCAGGGGCTACTACCTATCGGGTGGTAATTTCACATATTTTTACTTACCTCAAAGCCTATCAGGATGCAGGTGCAAGCTTCGGTTAGCCTGCTCTTGGTGGACGAAACCTTATGAGTCACCGCACTCATAAGAGTATGCTGCTCTTCATCCATGGAAGCGCCGCGAAGCGCTTCCAACAGACAATCCGGCGCCTTGGGCACAATGGAAGTCCTCGACACAGACGGCTCGCCCTCCCTAACGAGGGGCTACCCGCCTGAGTCCGGAACCACTAAAGGCTCTGGAACAGTGTTCGGCCGAGAGCTCGGCCTACTATGGCTCTCACCGGCATGATCCGCGGGGATCTAGAACCCCACGTGTCCGACATCTGGAATTCCGCCTTGGGGCGTCTCCAGAATCACCTCCCCCCGCTCCGGGAGCCTTCGGGACAACACCTCTGTGTCATCCGCGGGTTGAGGAGTGGTGGTCGTCGGGAGCGAGTTCATCTCTGAATCGCTTAGGGAACCATCCGAAGAAGATACCTCGGGATGAACCCTGGCCGGACTGCATATACGTCCGGCGTTATAAAAAGACTGTGAAGTAAAGTCATTACTGGGTGCGGATACTTACGGTCGCGCTAGGGGCTTCCCCCTAGGCAGCCAACCCTCCTCGCTATGGGCGGCCGTGGCGGAGTAGTCCGGAAGGGACACCTTTCCCTTCTTGGACAACCCAGCCTCCTCCTCCGGGGCGACTTTCCTCTTTTTCTCCTCCCCAGTGCAGGGAGACAAGTTTCTTCTTGCTTCTCCCCACCTCCGTGGGAGGAATCTATCTCGTCGTCATCAGACGACATGGGTATGATGACCTTGCACCGAGGGCCTTTTCTAGCCCCCTGGCCCGCCTTCTCGGGCCCCTCACCCTCTCTGGGTGGGGCGGACCCTTCTTCTTCTTCTTCCTCCCCTTCGGGGGAGGAGTGTGCCTCGTCGTCTTCGGACGAGGCTTTTGGCGCAACCTTACGTCGGAGACCCTTTCGGACCCCCGGGGCCTTCTTATCGGCCTTCTTCTCCGGCACCTTGTAGGGCGTCGGGACCAGCATCTCCGTTAGGAGAGCATTAGCTGGGCTTTCTGGTAGCGGAGCCGGACAGTCAATCTGCTCTGCTGTCTCCACATAATCCTGAACAAATATGCACAGTTACTTAAGTATCCCCCATGAATATATTGGGAAGAACCGAATCCGACGGTAGCCTAAGAACTCACCTGACAAAGAGGCCCTGCGGCGTGGAGACCATGCTCCTCGGATGTGGGAGGAGGTACTTCGGAGGCGTTGAACAATGCCTTCCACGCGTCTTTGTGCTTCATGCCATAGAGCCTCTGAAGCGTCTGGTGTTCGGCCGGGACGAACTCCCACAGATTGAATGCCCGCCTTTGGCACAGCAGAATCCGGTGAGCGAGCATGACCTGGATCATGTTGACAAGCTTGATGTTCTTGTCCTTCATGCTCTTGAAGCAGTTTTGGAGTCCGGTCAACTCTATAGATTCGCCCCAGGACAGGCCCTTCTTTTCCCAGGAGGTGAGCCGCATGGGGGTTCTGGATCAGAACTCGGGGGCCTCCGCCCAGTTGACGTCACGCGGCTTGGTGATGTAGAACCACCCCGACTGCCACCCCTTCACGGTTTCCACAAAGGAACCGTCAAGCCAGGTGACGTTAGGTATCTTGCCCACCATGGATCCTCCGCACTCCACTTGCTGGCCGCTCACAATCTTCGGCTTCACGTAGAAGATTTGCAGCCACAAGCCGAAATGAGGCTTGATGCGGAGGAAGGCCTCGCATACGACGATGAACGCCGAGATGTTGAGGACGAAGTTCGGGGCAAGATCATGGAAATCTAGCCCATAGTAGAACATGAGCCCGCGGACGAAGGGGTGAAGTGGAAACCCCAGTCCACGGACGAAGTGGGCGAGAAACACGACCCTCTCGTGGGGTCCTGGGGTTGGAATGACCTGCCCATCGTCTGGTAGCCGGTGCGCTATGTCTGCGGCCAAGTATCCGGCCGCCCAAAGATTCGCGATATCCTTCTCCTTCATAGTAGAAGCCACCCACTTGCCTCCTGCTCCGGACATGTTTGGCTGTGCGGAGAAGACTTGGACTAGGGAGCTGGAGCTCGAGGGGGCAAGAGCGGGCAAAGGAGGAAGAAGGCGTGGGTAAAAATGAGGAACTCTTATGCCTTTATAGAGGCGGCGGAAGCGGTGCGCCTCCCCACTTGCCCGTTGGGAATCGCTCACCTCCCAAGCGCCACGATTGATGGCATGGTGGGATTACCCATACCCGATTGATGAGAATCCCGTGATAAGGGGACATGATCTCTGCTTTGACAAGACGTGTCAAGGAAACCGCCTCGCAATATACGTTGTGGCTGGTTGTAGGAAAACGGTTCGAATAATGACCCGATCTTAATGACATGTCACGTTGTATAAAAAGTTGTCGGCAGATTGCAATTGTGAAATATGGCTCTCTCTCTACGGCGGTGTGTGAAGATCATTTTGCGGATCCGGACACGGTCTACGTGTTTGATAAATTACTTTGGAGTATTGGGAGAAGGAACCCGCCTTGCAATGCCAAAGACAAGACTGCACGCCGGACTCATCGTCATTGAAGCCTGGTTCAGGGGCTACTGAGGGAGTCCTGGATTAGGGAGTATCCGGACAGCCGGACTGTATACATCATCCGGACTATTGAAGCATGAAGATACAAGACTCAAGACTTCGGCCTATGTCCGGATGGGACTCTCCTTTGCGTGGAAGGCAAGCTTGGCGATCCGGATATTGTGTTTCCTTCCTTGTAACCGACTCCATGCAAACGCTAACCCTCTCCGGTGTATATATAAACCGGAGAGGTTGGTCCTTAGAAGGCCGATCACAATTATAATCATACCATCATAGGCTAGCTCTTAGGGTTTAGCCTCTACGATCTCGTGGTAGATCTACTCTTGTACTACTCATAATTTCAATATCAATCAAGCAGGAAGTAGGGTTTTATCTCCATCAAGAGGGCCCGAACCTGGGTAAACATTGTGTCGCACGCTTCTTGTTACCATCAGCCTAAGACGCACAGATCGGGACCCCCTACCCGAGATCCACTGGTTATGACACCGACAGTCCCCTTGGGCCAAGTGATGTTGGGAATCTTGCTCATCATGGCGCCGCCCCACTCCGCCTGTTGACCGTCGACCACCTTCGACTTCACATTGAAGACCTTGAGCCACAGGCCGAAGTGGGGGGTAATGCAGAGGAATGCCTTGCACACAATGATAAACGTCGAAATATTGAGGAAGGGATTTGGGGCTAGATCATGAAAATCTAACCCATAGTAAAACCTGAGACCGCGGACGAAAGGATGAAGGGGAAACCCTAGTCCACGGAGGAAATAGGGGATGAACACTACCCTCTCAATAGGCTCCGGGGTGGGAATGATCTGCTTTTTGGCAGGGAGCCGGTGGACTATGTCCGCGGCCAAGTACCCAGCTTCCTGGAGCTCCTTGATGTTCTCCTCTGTAATAGAGGAAGCCATCCACTTGCCTTGCGCTCCAGATCCAGACATGGCTAGGGTGTTTGGTGGCAATGGAAAAGATTGGAACTTGGGTGCTGGAGCTCGAATGGTAGATGGGCTGAGGAGGAAGAGGGCGTGGGGTAAAAAGACGGGACCTTATCTTCTTATAAAGGCAGTGGATATCAAGTGTCCCCTCCTAAGCCTTAAATCTCACCTATCCCCAAGGGGAAGTGTGAATGACACAGTTGGATTTCCCAAAACCCTATTGATGAGAATCCCATGATAAGGGGACACGATCCCTGCTTTGACAAGATGTGCCTATGACCGTGCCTCGAAACATGAAGCGGGGATTGTAAAACGGTTCAGAATACTAACAAGGCCAGGACATAACACCTTGCCGGAGGAATCGCCTATGGACGTGACTTACTTTGTTTTGAGTATTTTTGCCCTTACAGCTTAAGGTTATAATTATTAAACAGAGCCGGATACAACTATTATGTGCAGAGGAATGCTTTGGAGTATTCGGAGAATGAGCCCGCCTTGCAATGCCGAAGACAATCTGCGCGCCAGATACATCGTCATTGAAGCCTGGTTCAGGGGCTACTGAGGGAGTCCTTGACTATGGGGTCCTCGGGGAGCCAGCCTATGTGACATGGGCAGACTGATGGGCCATGAAGATACAAGATAGAAGGCCTTCTCCCGTGTCCGGATGGGAGTCTCCTTTGCGTGGACGGCAAGCTTGGCGTCCGGGTGTATAGTTTCCTTCCTCTGTAAGCCAACTTGGTACAACCCTAGTCCCCTCTGATGCCTATATAAATCGGAGGGCGTAGTCTATAGAGACAATCACAATCACAATCACAATCACAATCACAATCATACAGGCTAGACATCTAGGGCTTAGCCATTACGATCTCGAGGTAGATCAACTCCTGTAACCCATATACTCATCAAAGTCAATCAAGAGGAAGTAGGGTATTACCTCCATTAAGAGGGCCCGAACCTGGGTAAACATCGTGTCCCCTGCCTCCTGTTACCTTCGATCCGTAGACGCACAATTTGGGACCCCCTACCCGAGATCTGCCGGTTTTGACACCGATAGCGATGCGGCAAGAAGAAGGGTAGCCGGTGAGGAGGCGACGCTTCAAGAAGAAGTGTCGCCGGCGAGGAGGCTGAGCTGCCAGTAAGTAGCAGTGAAGGTTTGAACTTGGAAAGCAAGGAGAAACAATGGAAATGTGGCTTTTGGTGGGAGGGAGGGGGCGGGGAGATACATATTTCTGCGGTGGCAAAATTTTTTTGCTCAGTGCCGCGAGAAACTTGCACGCAAGTGTGGTTCAAGTGGGGGCGGTGGACTGTAGACGATGAAGCTTCCTACGTAAGCCACACGAGAGGGTGCCCCAAGATAGTTTATATCGCATCCCACATGATTCTTTCTAGTAAACTGTTTGTGATATACCTAATTTTGTCATTATGTTTTGAAAGACAAAATGGTGTTACGGAGGAAAAGGATGGTGTTTGAATTGCTAGAACGTTTATGTACAGTGAACGTGCACCTACATGAGTGTTGTGTTTAAATTTGGAATTATTTCGGGTTCGTTTGACTTTTTATGGATTAATTGAGTTTCTTTGCATTTAATGTGCATAATTCAAATTTGAACTACAAGCACATGCTTCAGTGCACCAAAGTTTGTTGAAAAATCACATGTGTGTCTTTGAGTGAATTTATAGGTCCCATGCAAGAAATGGGAATGAAATTCAAACATCTGGGCGTCGTGTCTCGGCCGAGAACATTGAGAAACTTGGTTTTTAAATTCCTGGAAATTCAAAACTCGCCTGAAAATCATGAAACTTGGCATGGTGTCATTTCATGGCACAAACATGTTGTGCTAAAAAATTGGCCGCATTTGGACAAGTTTTTGGCATAAGCTTCTTGCAAACCAGAGCTTCTCTCGAGAAGACTCATGGTTCCTGTCGGGGATATACCCCGCGGTATGACTCGGCCAGAAGTATGACCCGGCCGGGCTTGGCATTTTATTAGTAACTCGCCGGAGGACTGGCGACTCATGAGCCTGGCGGCTCACTGGTCTGACGACTCACGAGCCAGGTGACTCACGGATGGCCCTGACGGCGGGTCAGGTAGAAGACGAGGCCCAAGGCCTAGAAGGCCAGCTCATGCTATGGTGGGCCGGCTCAAGGGAAAAGGCATAAGGAATATTCTCCTACAAAGAAAGCAAGACTAGGACTCCACTTGTAATAGAGTAATCCTAATCCTACTAGGACTAGTCATGTAACCCGCCCCTTCAACTTATATAAGGAGGGGAAGGGCTCCCCAAAGAGGGACAAGCAACAAGAAACAATCTCTAGGGCTAGACACAACTAGAGGAGAGCCGGTTTACGGCGTCTCCCTCATGAGCATAATGAGACCTAGCCACAAACAGCATGTAGGGCTATTGCCGGATGATGTTTCCCGGGGCCCGAAGCTGTCTAAATCCTTGTCTTGTGTTATGATCCGCCTCGCGTCTCTCGATTCCGACCAACCCCTTCAAGCTACCGTGTAGATGCGTTGGCCTCACGACTAAGTCCTCACACTAGGACATCTGCCGTGATAATTGCATGACAGTTCCCGAGGGGGACGTGTCACCTTTGTGTTCCAAATGATATACGCTACCTCCCCCTTGTCTTTTTATAGAGGCAACATAGAACTATATGAGTGCTGTGTTAAAATTTGGAATTATTCCGGGTTTGTTTGGACTTTCTTACACATTAATTGAATTTTTGGTCATTTAATGTGCATAATTCAAATTTGAACTACAAGCACATGCTCCAATGCACCAAAGTTGGTTGAAAAATCACATGTGCGTCCTTGGGTGAATTTCTAGGTCCCATGCAATAAATGGGAATGAAATTCAAACATCTGGGCGTCGTGGCTCGACCAGGAACATTGAGAAACTTGGTTTTTAAATTCCTGGAAATTCAAAACTCACCTGAAAATCATGAAACTTGGCATGGTGTCATTTCATGGCATCAACATGCTGTGGTAAAAAAATTGGTTGCATTTGGATAAGTTTTTGGTATAAGCTTCTGGCAAATCGGAGCTTCTCTCGAGAAGACTCGTGGTTCCGAAGGGGGAACGTGTCACCTTTGTGTTCAAAATGATATATGCTGCCTCCCCCCTTGTTTTTTTACAAAGGCAACATAGAACTATATGAGTGTCGTGTTAAATTTGGAATTATTCCGGGTTCGTTTCGACTTTCTTATATATTAATTGAATTTCTGGTCATTTAATGCACATAATTCAAATTTGAACTACAAGCACATGCTCCAATGCACCAAAGTTGGTTGAAAAATCACATTTGTGTCCTTGGGTGAATTTCTAGGTCCCATGCAAGAAATGGGATTGAAATTCAAACATCTGGGTGTCGTGGCTCGGCCGGAAAGATTGACAAACTTGGTTTTTTAATTCATGTAAATCCAAATTGGGACGAGCTTTGGTATAAGCTTCTTGCAAACCGGAGCTTCTCTCAAGAAGGCTCATGGTTCCGACAGGGAATGTGTCACCTCCGTGTGCGAAACGACATACGTACACTGCCTTCTCCCGCCTTAATTTTTTTACATGGGCATATTAGACCAAATAGAAGTATCATGCTAAATTTTGGAATTATTTCGGGTTCATTTGGCCTTTTTTATACATTAATTGAATTTCAGGGCATTTAATGTGCATAATTCAAATTTGAACTACAAGCACATGCTCCAGTGCACCAAAGCTCGTTGAAAAATCACATGTGTGCCCTTGGGTGAATTTCTAGGTCCCGTGCAAGAAACGAGAATTAAATTCAAACATATGGGCGTCGTGGCTCGGCCAAAAAGATTGAGAAACTTGGTTTTTTTAATTCCTATAAATCCAAAACATGCCTTGCTGGGGATATAACTATTAGGTATGACCCGCCCAGGAGGGGCCGGGTTATACCTATGGAGATTCAAGATATGAAGCCCAAGACGACACTTGAAGATGGTAGTTCAGTTAAGGGACCCAAGCCCAAAGGCGACTCAAGGCCCATAGAGATAAACCGCCGTATGTATCTAACTTGTGTTGTAAGATAGGAATAAACGGAGACCGAGTCGGACAATATTTATGAGCCGGCCGGGACTCTGAGAGCCGTTGGGCATCGACCTCTGTATATAAAGGGACGACCCGACAGTGGTTCAGGACAAGTAAGATCACATCAAGAGCTAGGTCAAGCGATTTCGGTCCCTGGTAATCGAGACATAAGCAATCCCACCTCAAACTGGACTAAGCCATTACCTTCAACGCAAGGGGGCAAACCAGTATAAACTCCCGTGTCCTTTGTCCCGTTTTAACCCCTTTAAGCTTCGTAGTTGCGATGGCTCCACGACTAAGTCCTTTCACTAGTACATCTACCGTGACAATTCCATGACAGTTGGCGCCCACCGTGGGGCCAGCGCACGGTGGATTCGAGTTCTTGAAGGGAATCTTCGAAGGGCTCAAGGGATACGTGATGTCTACTACACAACCTTCTCCTTGTAGACGTTGTTGGGCCTGCAAGTGCACAGGTTTGTAGGACAGTAGCAAATTTCCCTCAAGTGGATGACCTAAGGTTTATCAATCCGTGGGAGGCGTGGGATGAAGATGGTCTCTCTCAAACAACCCTGCAACCAAATAACAAAGAGTCTCTTGTGTACCCAACACACCCAATACAATGGTAAATTGTATAGGTGCACTAGTTCGGCGAAGAGATGGTGATACAAGTGCAATATGGATGGTATATAAAGGTATTCGTAATCTGAAATTATAAAAACAGCAAGGTAACTGATGATAAAAGTGAGCGTAAACGATATTGCAATGGTAGGAAACAAGGCCTAAGGTTCATACTTTCACTAGTGCAAGTTCTCTCAACGATAATAACATAGATAGATCATATAACAATCCCTCAACATGCAACAAAGAGTCACTCCAAAGCCACTAATAGCAGGGAACAAACGAAGAGATTATTGCAGGGTACGAAACCACCTCAAAGCTATTCTTTCGGATCAATCTATTCAAGAGTCCATACTAGAATAACACCTTAAGACACAAATCAACCAAAACCCTAATGTCACCTAGATACTCCATTGTCACCTCAAGTATCCGTGGGCATGATTATACGATATGGATCACACAATCTCAGATTCATCTATTCAACCAACACAAAGTACTTCAAAGAGTGCCCCAAAGTTTCTACCGGAGAGTCAAGACGAAAACGTGTGCCAACCCCTATGCATAGGTTTATGAGCGGAACCGCAAGTTGGTCACCAAAACATACATCAAGTGGCACATGATATCCCATTGTCACCACAGATAAGCACGGCAAGACATACATCAAGTGTTCTCAAATCATTAAAGACTCAATCCGATAAGATAACTTCCAGAGGAAAACTCAGTTCATCACAAGAGAGTAGAGGGGGGAGAAACATCATAAGATCCAACTACAATAGCAAAGCTCGGGATACATCAAGATCGTGCCATAGAGGGAACACAAGAGAGAACACGAGAGAGAGAGATCAAACACATAGCGACTGGTACATACGCTCAGCCTCGAGGGTGAACTACTCCCTCCTCGTCATGGAGAGCGCCAGGATGATGAAGATGGCCATCGGTGATGGGATCCCCCACTCCGGCAGGGTGCCCGAACGGGATCCCGAGAGGTTTTTGGTGGCTATAGAGGCTTGCGGCGGCGGAACACCCGATCTATCTTGATATTCGATGTTTTTAGGGTACGTAGGCTTATATAGGAGAAAGAAGTCGGTCGAGGGAACCTTGAGGGGCCCACAAGAGGGTAGGGCGCGCCCAGGGGGGTGGGCGCGCTCCCCTGTCTCGTGGCCTCCTTGATGATCCCCTGGCTTGCACTACAAGTTCCTGGGATTAGTTCTGTTCCAAAAATAACTTTTCCGAAGGTTTCATTTCGTTTGGACTCCGTTTGATATTCCTTTTCTTCGAAATACTGAAAAGGCAATAAAACAACAATATGGGCTGGGCCTCCGGTTAATAGGTTAGTCCCAAAAGTAATATAAAAGTGTATAATAAAGCCCATAATCATTCAAAATAGATAATATAATAGCATGGAACAATAAAAAATTATAAATACGTTGGAGACGTATCAAGCATCCCCAAGCTTAATTCCTGCTCGTCCTCGAGTAGGTAAATGATAAAAACATAATTTTTGATGTGGAATGCTACCTAGCATAATTCTCAATGTAATTTCTCTTTATTGTGGCATGAATGTTCAGATCCAAGTGATTCAAAATAAAAGTTCATATTGACAAAAGAAATAGCAATACTTCAAGCATACTAATAAAAGCAATCATGTCTTCTCAAAATAACATGGCTAAAGAAAGTTCATCCCTACAAAATCATATAGTTAGGCTATGCTTCATTTTCGTCACGCAAAGATGTTCCCAACTTCTATACCCCCGATGACAAGCCAAGCAATTGTTTTGTACTTAAATAATCTCAAACTTTTTCAACTTTCACGCAATACATGAGCGTGAGCCATGGATATAGCACTATGGGTGGAATAGAATAATGATTGGGGATTGTGTGGAGAAGACAAAAAGGAGAAAGTCTCACATTGATGAGGATAATCAACGAGCTATGGGAATGCCCATCAATTGTTGTCAACATGAGGAGTAGGGATTGCCATGCAATGGATGCACTAGAGCTATAAATGATTGAAAGCTCAACAAAAGAAAACTAGTGGGTGTGCATCCAACTTGCTTGCTCACGAAGACCTAGGGCATTTGAGGAAGCCCATCGTAGGAATATACAAGCCAAGTTCTATAATGAAAAATTCCCACTAGTATGTGAAAGTGACAACCTATGAGACTGTCTACATGAAAACATGGTGCTACTTTGAAGCACAACATATGAGACTCATTACATGAAGAACAAAGTGCTACTTTGAAGCACAAGTGTGGAAAAAGAGATAGTAGCATTGCCCTTTTATTTATTTTCTTTTTTTCTTTTTATTTTTTTTCTTTGGCCTTTTTTTGGCCTTTCTTTTTTTTGGGCAATGCTCTAATAATGATGATCATCACACTTTTATTGATTACAACACATGCATTACAACTCGAAACTAGAACAAGATATGACTCTATATGAATGCTCCCGCGGTGTACCAGGATGGTGCAATGAATCAAGAGTGACATGTATAAAAATTATGCATGGTGTCTTTGCCACAAATACGATGTCAACTACATGATCATGCAATGGCAATATGACAAAAGTAATGTATGTCATGATGATGATGAATGAAATGGTGGAAAGTTGCATGGTAGTATATCTCGGAATGGGTATGGAAATGCCATAAACAGGTAGGTATGGTGGCTGTTTTCAGGAAGATATAAGGAGGTTTATGTCTGATAGAGCATATCATATCACGGGGTTTGGATGCACCGGCAAAAATTGCACCAACTCTCAAGATGAGAAAGGGCAATGCACGGTATCGAAGAGGCTAGCAATGGTGGAAAGGTAAAAGTGCGTATAATCTATGGACTCAACATTAGTCAAAAGAACTCATATACTTATTGCAAAAATTTAGAAGTCATCAAAAACCAAGCACTACGCGCATGCTCCTAGGGGGATAGATTGGTAGGAAAAGACCATCGCTCGTCCCCGACCGCCACTCATAAGGATGCACAAGCAGGTACACTTCATGCTTCAAATTTGTTACACAACTTTAACCATACAGGCATGCTACGGGACTTGCAAACTTCAACACAAGAATTCTTTTAAATTCATAATCACCCAACTAGCATGACTTTAATATCACTACCTCCATATCTCAAAACAATTATCAAGTATCAAATTGATCATAGCATCCAATTCACTTCCTATGATAGTTTTTATTCAAATTACCATGCTGTTTAGGACTCTAAAAATAATATAAGTGAAGCATGAGAGTTCATTAATTTCTACAAAATAAAACCACTGTTGTGCTCTAAAAAGATATAAGTGAAGCACTAGAGCAAACGACAAACTATTCCAACAAGATATAAGTGAAGACCAATGAGTAGCTAAATAATTATGTAACTATGTGAAGACTCTCTCGTTAAAGAATTTCAGATCTTGGTATTGTATTCAAACAGCAAGCAAAGCAAAACAAAAATGACATTGCAAGGATATCACAACTCATGTGAAGAAGCAAAAACTTAGGCTCAACCAATACTAACCGATAGTTATTGAAGAAGAAAGGTGGGATGCCTACAGGGGCATCCCCAAGCTTAGATGCTTGAGACTTCTTGAAATATTATATTTGGGTGCCTTGGGCATCCCCAATCTTGAGCTTTTGTGTCTCCTTAATTCCTTTCGTATCATGGTTTCTCTTTTTATCAAAAGCTTCATCCACACCAAACTCAACAAGAACTCGTGAGATAAGTTAGTATAAAACAATGCAAAACTATATCATTCTCTACTGTAACAAATCACTAAGATTATTATTCAACATTGAATACTAAATGTCTCTTCATATTTAATACTCCTATCCTCAAATAGAATCATTAAACAAGCAAACATATGCAAACAATGCAACCATAACAGCAATCTGCCAAAACAGTACAGTCTGTAAAGAATGCAAGATTCATCATACTTACCTAACTCCAAAAATTATAAGAAAAATACTACGCTGTAGAAGATTTATCAGATCTCATTATGCAAAAATGTTCAACACTATATCACTCTCTGACTTTTCTAGGGATTTTTGCAACAGCGGTAAACTTTCTGTTTTCAACACAGCAACATGTATACATGTAAAATAAGCATGGTAAAGGCTATCCTTGACATTTTTATTGATAATATAGATGCAAAACATTAATCTAAATAAAAGCAAGGAAATACTAACAAAATAAATTGACTCTCCAAGCAAAACACATATCATGTGGTGAATACAAATATAGCTCCAAGTAAAGTTACGGATGAACGAAGACGAAAGAGGGGATGCCTTCCGGGGCATCCCCAAGCTTAGTTTCTTGGTTGTCATTGGATATTACCTTGGGGTGCCTTGGTCATCCCCAAGATTAGGCTCTTGCCACTCCTTATTCCATAGTCCATCGAATCTTTACCCAAAACTTGAAAACTTCAACAACACAAAACTCAAGACAAAAGTCGTAAGCTCCGTTAGTATAAGAAAATAAATCACCATTTAGGTACTTTAATGAACTCATTCTAAATTCATATTGGTGTTAAACCTACTGTATTCCAACTTTTCTACGGTTCATACCCTTACATACTAGCCATAGATTCATCAAAATGAGCAAACAACACAATGAAAACAGAATCTGTCAAAAACAGAACAGTATGTAGTAATCTGTATCAAACGTATACTTATGGAACCCCAAAAATTATGAAATAAATTGTTGGACCTGAAGAATTTGTCTATTAATCATATGCAAAAAGAATCAACCTAAAAGCACTCCCCCGTAAAAAATGGAAGCTAATCTCGTGAGCGCTAAAGTTTCTGTTTTTCACAACAAGATCATAAAGACTTCACCCAAGTCTTCCCAAAGGTCCTACTTGGCACTTTATTGAAATAAAATCTATAAAACATGATTAATACAGTATCATAATCATGTGTAAACACAAAAACAGTAAGGGTAAATATTGGGTTGTCTCCCAACAAGCGCTTTTCTTTAATGCCTTTCTAGCTAGGCATGATGATTACGATGATTCTCACATAGAAGATAAGAATTGAAACATAACGGGAGCATCATGAAGAATATGACTAGCACATTTAAGTCTAACCCACTTCCTATGCATAGGGATTTTGTGAGCAAACAACTTATGGTAACAATAATCAACTAGCATAGGAAGGTAAAACAAGCATAACCTCAAAATTTTAAGCACATAGAGAGGAAACTTGATATTATTGCAATTCCTACAAGCATATGTTCCTCTCTCATAATAATTTTCAGTAGCATCATGAATGAATTAAACAATATAACCAGCACCTAAATCCTTCTTTTCATGGTCTACAAGCATATAATATTTATTACTCTCCACATAAGCAAAATTCTTCTCGTTCAGAATGGTGGGAGTATCATAAGAGACTTGAACACTATAAATTGTTTCCACATTAAAAGAGTAATGTTCAGAAAAAGGGTAATCATAATCATGACAAGTTTTATAAATATAATCATCACTACTTTTTATAGCATAAGTTTCATCACAATAATCATCATAAGTAGCAACTTCGCTCTCATCATAATCGATTGAAACCTCTCCCAAGATAGTGGAATCACTAAATAAAGTTGACACTCTTCCAAATCCACTTTCGTATTCATGACAATAAGATTCAACATCCTCCAAAATAGTGGGATCACTACTTCCTAAAGTTGACACTATTCCAAACCCACTTTCATCAATATAATCATCATAGGTACAAGGCATGCTATCATCATAACAACTTTGCATATCAAAACTTGGGAGGCTAAAAATACCATCTTCATTAAACATAGCATCCCCAAGCTTGGGACAATCATTAATTTCAGCAAATATATTCTCAAATATGTCATCCTCATCAAACATAGCTTCCCCAAGCTTGGGCCTTTTCATATCATAAGCATAATCATTCTCATCATTAATAGTATGGATAGCACCAATAGTATAGCAATTATCATCATCACAATGAGTAGTAGGAGCAACATCATTTGGGAGGGGTACCGTTTTACCTTTTCTGCTCCTTCTCTTCCTTTTCTTCTTCACATTATGTATGGGTTCAATAGAAAGTTCCTCCTCGTCACCTGATTTATCATAATAAATAATAGGAGGATATTGGGAAGTCTCTTCCCTTTCATTAGTATTCTCTTCATCTTCTATTTGTCTTCTTTTCTTTGGGTAATTGGAAATATAAGGATTTTCAACGCAATTCACCATAAAATACATATAAATCTTCTCTAGATCAAAATCAAGGAGTTTCTCAAGGGCAAATTCTGGAAGATTCGTAGTTAAACATTTCAATTCCTCATAACCCAAAAGCAAACTAAGTTCATTATAATGTGCAAGGGAAATCAAGTCATAACAATTTTTGGACACGATTCGATCATGAAATAATTTGCATAGGAGATGTAGACGACAACGTTCATTGCACAGTTCACAAGTACGGCAAAGGAAATGTAAATTTTCAGCACTCCCATTTAACTTTTCTTGCAACAATTTAGTTTCTAAATGCTTATGCCTCTTGTAATATATATCTTCTCTATTTGGTGTGTTCATGCAAACATGCACTCCACAAAATTTTACATGCTTATGAGAGACATTTTCATCATAACTAGTGCCATCATCATTAGTACTATGGATATTCAAAGAGTTCATACTAACAACATTGCAATCATGCTCATCATTCAAAGATTTAGTATCAAGCATTTTATAGATTTCTTCTTCTAGCACTTGAGCACAATCTTCCTTTTCATCATACTCACGAAAGATATTAAAAAGATGAAGCGTATGAGACAAACTCAAATCCACTTTTTTTTGTTTTTCTTTTATAAACTAAACTAGTGATAAAACAAGAAACAAAAAGACTCGATTGCAAGATCTAAAGATATACCTTCAAGCACTCACCTCCCCGGCAATGGCGCCAGAAAAGAGCTTGATGTCTACTACACAACCTTCTCCTTGTAGACGTTGTTGGGCCTGCAAGTGCACAGGTTTGTAGGAACAGTAGAAAATTTCCCTCAAGTGGATGACCTAAGGTTTATCAATCCGTAGGAGGCGTAGGATGAAGATGGTCTCTCTCAAACAACCCTGCAACCAACTAATAAAGAGTCTCCTGTGTCCTCAACACACCCAATACAATGGTAAATTGTATAGGTACACTAGTTCGGCGAAAAGATGGTGATACAAGTGCAATATGGATGGTAGATAAAGGTATTTGTAATCTGAAATTATAAAAACAGCAAGGTAACTAATGATAAAAGTGAGCGTAAACGATATTGCAATGGTAGGAAACAAGGCCTAAGGTTCATACTTTCACTAGTGCAAGTTCTCTCAACAATAATAACATAGATAGATCATATAACAATCCCTCAACATGCAACAAAGAGTCACTCCAAAGCCACTAATAGCAGAGAACAAACAAAGAGATTATGGCAGGGTACGGAACCAGTTCAAAGTTATTCTTTCGGATCAATCTATTCAAGAGTTCGTACTAGAATAACACCTTAATACACAAATCAACCAAAACCCTAATGTTACCTAGATACTCCATTGTCACCTCAAGTATCCGTGGGCATGATTATACGATATGCATCACACAATCTCAGATTCATCTATTCAACCAACACAAAGTACTTCAAAGAGTGCCCCAAAGTTTCTACCGGAGAGTCAAGACGAAAAATGTGCCAACCCCTATGCATAGGTTCATGGGCGGAACCCGCAAGTTGGTCACCAAAACATACCTCAAGTGGCAAATTATATCCCGTTGTCACCACAGATAAGCAGGGCAAGACATACATCAAGTGTTCTCAAATCATTAAAGACTCAATCCAATAAGATAACTTCAAGAGGACAACTCAATTCATCACAAGAGAATAGAGGGGGGAGAAACATCATAAGATCCAACTACAATAGCAAAGCTCGGGATACATCAAGATCATGCCATAGAAGGAACACGAGAGAGAACATGAGAGAGAGAGAGAGAGATCAAACACATAGCTACTGGTACATACCCTCAGCCTCGAGGGTGAACTAATCCCTCCTCGTCATGGAGAGCGCCGGGATGATGAAGATGGCCACCGGTGATGGGAACCCCCCCTCCGGCAGGGTGCCGGAATGGGCTCCCGAGAGGTTTTTGGTGGCTACAGAGGCTTGCGCCGGCGGAACTCCCGATCTATCTTGATATTCGATGTTTTTAGGGTACGTAGGCTTATATAGGAGAAAGAAGTCGGTCGGGGGAGCCTCGAGGGGCTCATGAGAGCGTAGGGCGCGCCCAGGAGGGTGGGCGCCCCCCTGTCCCGTGGCCTCCTCGATGATCCCCTGGCTTGCACTCCAAGTTCCTGGGATTGGTTTTGTTCCAAAAATAACTTTTCCGAAGATTTCATTCCGTTTGGACTCTGTTTGATATTGCTTTTCTTCAAAATACCGTAACAGGCAATAAAACAACAATATGGGCTGGGCCCCCGATTAATAGGTTAGTCCCAAAAGTAATATAAAAGTGTATAATAAATCCCATAATCATTCAAAACAGATAATATAATAGCATGGAACAATCAAAAATTATAGATACGTTGGAGACGTATCAATACGCTGTGGGCCGGATGACCAAGAGTCATTGCGGCAAGCTCTACATCGACGATGCAGGCTGGGGCCCCGTTGCTGGCTCAATTGAGTACGCGTACCGGGTCCCCTTTGGTGGAATCCACGTCTTCATCAGCAAGATCGGCGAGCCGGGCCCTGAGCCGGACATCTGCATTGACATTGTCAAGACGATTCAGCATGCGAGACCCGCTCGGGCTCAGCCTATCGTGAAACGTGCCTTTGTGGGATGCATCCACGGAGGGGATTTTTCTGAAGGATCTATGTTTGGTGGTGAGACGGCCATCTACTTTGATGGTGAGTCGTCCACGAGTGAGACGTATTCGTTGTATCAACTGCAAGATGGCAGGCTTGGTGGCTATTCTGATGGCAGCAGTATTCCGGACCCCTTTGAGCCGCCGAGCAGAGTTGGGATCTTCATGTCCGACACACAACCCGGGCAAAACTCTACGGCTGCGGCAGCGATAACCTCCGAGTCAGCGGCAACCGGGGCAGGAGGCTCCGCGCGCCCGCCGGCTCAGGTTCTGACGGATCTAATGGATAGGATGACTGCTCTGTTAACTTCCGTGGTCAATCTGGCAGATCAATCTCAACATGATGAAGAAGTGGCACAGTTGCGTGAGGAGGTAACACAAGCAAAGGAAAACCTGGCAGCAGAGGATGTCAGGATGGCCACGGAGCGGGCGGCTCTAGATGCTCGAGCCCAGCAGATTCAATCAGAGGCTCTACAGCTTATGATGGATCTGAACGCGTCAAACGAGGTCATGAGGAGAAGACACCATAAGGCTCAATCCCGTATGCCTCCGGTTTATGATCCTAGAAACTTCTTCCGCACACTCGGTGCAGGCCCCAGTAACCCGCCGGAGGTAAACCGGGTTGCAACGCCCGGGGCTGGGACGTCGGTTCAGCCACGGGTGATGGAACCTCCTCGTCTGAATACTGCTCCACCTCACTATGTTCCAACACCACCGGGTCATTATTCTAACCCTTTAGAGAACATTATCACTGCGGCGGCATGATTGGCGGCTCTCTTGGTGGATGGCGACTCTCCGATGGCTGTTGAAACATGAAGGGTCAGAGAACTTCTTCAGACGGCTTTGGCGCAGCAGGAGGCATACTCTTATAGTCGGGACATGATTCATTCGATCCCTCGCCCAAGCCGGAGCCCGAGTTATAGCAGGCACATGAATTCAGCAGCCATTTCAACCAACGCCCAACACCGTGACCAGCTGTGTAGGCATGACCCGACGCGTGATGGAGCTCCAAACTTGGTTAATCAGGATAGGATACGTCGAGAGGATGAGCGGGCGGCTGAGCAGACGGCTCAGCGGGCAGCTTACTAGTCTTTTCCGGTTTATCCGACGACTTCTATTGAGGCATGTATGACCACTAGGACTGGAGGTGTCCCTTGTCTGGTTTCGGCTCTGCGTAATGAGCGTTTGCCCAAGGATTTCAAGGGGCCTCGAGAAGGTGCCTAATTACACGGTCGACTTACAGCCTGGGGCATGGATTGAGAGCTATGAGATGGCCATGGAACTACTGGAAGTCAGTGATGCTGTAATGGCAAAGTACTTCACCATGATGTTGGATGGAACGACCCGCACTTGGTTGAAGGGGCTGCCACCTAATTCCATCGGTTCATGGGCAGAGTTAAAGGCCCGATTTATTTAGAACTTCAAAGATACATGCAAGCAGCCCATGTCAATTGTGGATTTGACTAATTGCAAGCAAGAGGAGGGTGAGTCCATGACCCATTGGGTGCGCCGGATCAAGGCCATAATACATTCATCTGATAAGATGGATGTCAGCTCTGCAGTCTTAATGTTGCAGAAAATTTGCCATTTTGAGCCTCTGAAACAGAAGTTGGGGAGGCTCAAGCGCGATTGTAATGACATGGGCCAGCTGATGGTGGCTCTAGTCAAATACGCCAACTCTGATAGTACCAAGGATCCTGAGTCTGATGATGAGAAGACAGGGAAGGCAAAGAAGAGCGGCAACGCCAAGGATCGTCAGCATAACCCGGCAAATCAAGGAGGCAATAATAAACGTAAGGATGACGGTAGCTCGGAGTTTGTTTCTAACACCAATGCATAGGGCAACAATCAATGACGTAAGGGGAGACCACCTCCTCGGTCCGGCGGGTCAAGTCCCACTCTTGAGCTGTTGCTAAATGAGCCCTGTCCAAGGCATGGTACACAGCAGAAATCGGCCACTCACCTGTGGAAGGACTGTATGATCATGAAGGCTTTCAAGAACTCTAACATGTTTGACAACAATCATGGGCCGGGCGGCAGCTCAAGTGGCAGCGGTTTTCATGGCCCGGGTGGCGGTTCAAATTCCAACTTTCAGGGCCCTCAAGGTAATCAAGGTGGTTATAATCAACAATCTGGCCAGGGAGGTCAGCAGCAGCAGCAATCTGGATATCAGAGTAATCCAAAGCAGCTGAATAGTGGACAGTATCATGTGTTTACCACCAGTTTGTGCAAACAGGATCAGAAGCTTCATAAGAGGGCTTTGAACGCTGTTGAACCGGTAGTTCCTCATTATTTGAGATGTTCTGAGCAGCCTATACTATGGAGTCGGGAAGATCATCCTCCCCGAGTCGACAATCTGGGTCACTTGGCCATGGTGGTGGCACCTCAAGTTGGCGGATATAAATTCACTAAGGTGCTCATGGATGGAGGCAGTAGCATCAACATCCCCTATAATGAGACTTTTCGTCGCATGGGGTTGACTGATAAAAATCTCAAGGCTTCCAACCCTGTTTTGCATGGAGTGGTGACTGGTAACTCAGTGTACCCAATGGGTAAGATTGAGATGGAAGTGGCTTCTAGAGATGAGCACGACTCTAGGGCTGAGAAGTTAACTTTTGAGGTGGTTAAAATCAAGAGCCCGTATCATGCCCTGTTTGGACTGCCGGCTTATGCAAAGTTCATGGCTCGGCCGTGTTATGTTTATCTGCAACTCAAGATGCCGGGTCATAAGGGAACCATCACAATGCATGGGAGTCAAAAAATAGCCCTAGAATGTGAGGAAGGCGATGCTGCTTACGTTGAATCTGTTTGTGCAATAGAGGAATTGAAGTTCTACAAGGACAATGTTGACCCGGCGGACATGACGTCTTTGAAGAAACCAACCACGAAGCATGAGCCAGTGATGAAGTTTAAATCGGCCGACAACACCAAGCTAGTTGATTTTGTACCTGGCGATTCATCTAAGTAGTTCAGTATCAGTGATAATCTGGATCCTAAATAGGAAAGCACGCTTATCGAGTTCATCCATGAGAACCGGGACATCTTTGCATGTAAACCTTCTAACATGCCGGGTGTACCGAGAGAACTCGCTGAGCACACTCTCAATATTGATCCAAAATTTAAGTCGGTCAAACAGTTTCTTCAGCGGTTAATTGAGGAGAGGTGTAAGGCCATTGGTGAGGAAGTGGCTCGGCTCTTAGCGGCCGGGTTTATTTTTGAAGTTTTTCATCCAGAGTGGTTGGCTAACCCGGTACTCGTGCTTAAGAAGAACGACACCTGGCGTATGTGTGTGGATTACACGGACTTAAACAAGGCTTGTCCGACCGATCCTTTCGCTCTCCCTCGTATTGATCAAATCATTGATGCTACAGCGGGTTGTGAGCGTTTGAGCTTTTTGGATGTTTATTCTGGTTATCATCAGATCAAGATGGCAGTTAAAGACCAGGAGAAGACAACTTTTATTACTCCTTTTGGAGCCTTCTGCTATGTGTCCATGCCTTTTGGGCTCAAGAGTGCCCAGGTGACTTATCAACGATGTGTGCAGAACTGTTTTCACAACCAGATTGGGTGCAATGTTCATGCTTATGTGGACGACATCATGATGAAGTCCAGAGAGAAGGAGACCTTGATAGATGATCTGAAGGAAACATTTGATAATCTCCGGGTCTACAAGATGATGCTTAACCCGACCAAGTGCATTTTGGTGTGCCAGCAGGCAAGCTTTTGGGTATTCTTGTTTCTAACAGAGGCATTGAGGCTAACCCGGAGAAGATCAAGGCCATCACCTCTTTGGCTAAGCCGGCGTGTGTCAATGATGTTCAGCGTTTGGCAGGTCGTATTGCTACCTTAAGATGATTAGGTGAAAGGCCATACCGCTGTATCAAATGATGAAGAAGACGGACGACTTTGTCTGGAGTGATGCTGCTAATGCTGCCTTTGAAGAATTGAAGAGACGACTAGTTGAGCCACCGGTCCTTGCTGCTCCCATTGATAAGGAACCCTTATTGTTATATGTGGCTGCTAACACACGCACTGTAAGTGTGCCCATTGTGGTGGAGCACAAGGAGGCTGGCAAGGAACATCCGGCTCAACGACCGGTTTACTACATCAGTGAGGTGCTCATTGAGTCTAAGAAAAGATATACACATTGGAAGAAGCTCGTTTATGGGGTGTTCATGGCAAGCCGGAAGCTTAAGAAATATTTTATGGGTCATCCCATCACTGTGGTCAGTTCTGCTCCTTTAGGAGATATCATTCAAAACAGAGAAGCCACAGAACGAGTCACCAAATGGGCCATTGAACTTGGGCCTCATTTTTTAAAATATGTGCCACGCACTGCTATCAAGTCTCAAGCACTGGTGGACTTCATCAATGATTGGGCAGAGCTGCAGATGCCCGAAGAAAACCCGGACAACACATATTGGACTATTCACTTTGATGGGTCCAGGCAATTGGAGGGCTCAAGGGCTGGAGTTGTTTTAGCTTCCCCTCGAGGTGACAAATTTTGTTATGTGCTAAGGTTGATGTTTCCCTATACTAATAATGCAGCTGAGTATGAGGCCTTGCTCCATGGTCTTCGGATGGCTAAGGAGATGAGCTTAAGCCGGGTAAGGTGCTTTGGCGACTCAGATTTCGTGGCTCAACAAGTATCAGGCAAGTGGGATTCCAAGGATTCCCTCATGGCAGCTTATCATCGTAAGGTTGATGCCATTGCTGGACACTTCAAGAGTTACCAAGTGTAGCACATTGATCGCAGAAAGAATGAGGCGGCTGATGCTTTAAGCCGGCTAGGGTCTCAGTGTAAGCCGGTGCCACCTAACACTTTTTTGGATATTCTGCATAACCCTTCTGTCAAGTTGCCTATAGAGGAAGACTTGGCTATTCCTGACCTGGAAGCACAATTGGTAGAGGCTCTTCACGTCATGCCAGATTGGATAGTGCCATATTTGGCTTACATGACCCGGGGCGAGTTCCCTGAGGATGAAACTTTGCCTAGGCAGATAACCCGGCGATCTAAGTCAATGACCATTGCCAATGGCGAGTTGCATCATCACAGTGTCACTGGGGCATTTCAGTGTTGTGTCTCTCCTAAGGAAGGTCAAGAAATTCTTTGTGAGATTCATGAAGGAGATTGTGGCCATCATGCCGGTTCAAAGTCCCTTGTGGCCAAGGCTTTTCGTCATGGATTTTATTGGCTGACGCCTCACACAGATGCGGAGGATTTGGTCAGTAAATGTGACGGTTGTCAGAAATTCTCAAGACGAGCTCATGCGTTGGCTCAAGAATTGAGGATGATTCCAATTACTTGGCCGTTTGCAGTCTTGAGACTTGACATGGTTTGGCCTTTCAAAAGGTCCAAAGATAAAAAGACCCACCTCTTGGTGGCGGTTGAACAATTCACAAAGTGGGTTGAGGCAGAGCCAATTAGTAAGTGTGATGCAGCCACGGTGGTTGAATTTATGAAAAAGGTGATCCTTCTCTTTGGCTTTCTACACATCATTATAACTGACAATGGTACTAATCTGTCCAAGGGTGCCATGCAGGAGTTCTATCAACGTGAGCATATCCGGCTTGATGTTTCATTAGTAGCTCACCCTCAATACAATGGTCAAGCTGAAAGAGCCAATCAGAAAATCTTGAAGGGCATCAAACCCCAGCTTATGGTTCCTTTGCAATGGACGCCGGGTTGTTGGGTGGTGGAGTTACTCTCTGTGATATGGAGCATCAATACTACTCCCAACAGGTCTACGGGTTACACGCCTTTCTTCATGGTTTACGGAGCAGAGGTGGTTCTACCTAGTGACATCCATCATGACTCACCCCGTGGGGAGGCTTACGTTGAAGCTGATAACGAACAAGCCCGTCAGGATGCACTTGACCTGTTAGATGACAAGCGTGACTTGGCAGCTGCCCGCTCGGCGATTTACCAACAGGACCCGCGCCGTTATCACAACCGCCGGGTTAAGTTGAGAACCTTTCAAGAAGGTGATTTGGTGCTCCGGCTCATCCAGGATCAAACTGATGCACACAAGTTATCCCCACCTTGGGAAGGGCCCTTTGTGGTCAGCAAGAACTTGAACAACAGGTCATACTACCTTATCGATGTTCGAGAGCATAAAGACTCACGTAAGTCGGAGGAAGAGACCCGCCGGCCGTGGAATATCGCTCATCTTTGGCCTTACTACACTTGAGCCGCTGGCTCTCATGATGTACATATTTTGATGATGTATATATTATGATAAGTAATAAAGCAGGACCTCTGTCCTTTTCATCCTCAATGATCATATGTCTTCATCATCATAATTTCAAACGACCAATTGGGGTCGGATCGTATTCGAATCTAGCTTAGCCCTCTTGGTCCGGCTCATGATCGTATTCGATTCTAGCCATTAAACCTCATGATCACTAGGGGGCTTCCTGTTCAAACATAGGTCGTATTCGAACCAAAGAGAACATAGTTGTCGGTACCCTCTTGACCGGCACAATGCCAAACTCACTAGGGGGCTTCTTGATCGTATTCGAATCATAGCTTAACCCCTTTTCGGTATGACTTTCATCGTATTCAAATCAGAGTCGTTAAAAAACACTCAAGGTCATTTTGGGGCTTCCTGTTCAAACATAGGTCATATTCGAACCAAAGAGAACATAGCTGTCGGTACCCTCTTGATCGGCGCAACGCCAAAGCCACTGGGGGCTACATGATCGTATTCGAATCCTAGCTTAACCCCTTTGGTCTGGTTTACTGATCGTATTCGAATCAGAAGCCTCGATTTGTTTTTTCTATTTTGCTTATGTTTTTTTAAAACAATCTTTGGTTTTGTCTTGAGACTTATTTTGTTCAGATCTAAGTATAAGTGTGGTTTAAATTTAACATGGCACCAACATGCTACGGTAAATTTTTTGTTTAAAATCATGAAACTTGGCATGGTGTCATGACATGGCACCGACATGCTGCAGTAATTTTTTTGGCCAAATTGGGACAAGCTTTGGTATAAGCTTCTTGCAAACCAGAACTACTCTCAAGAAGGATCGTGGTTCCGAGAGGGAACGTGTCACCTCCGTGTGTGAAACGACATACGTACACTGCCTTCTCCTACCTTAATTTTTATTACACAGGTAGATTAGACCAAATAGAAGTATCGTGCTAAATTTTGGAATTATTCCGTGTTCGTTTGGCCTTTTTTATACATTAATTAAATTTCTGGGCATTTAATGTGCATAATTAAAATTTGAACTACAAGCACATGCTCTAGTGCAGCAAAGCTGGTTGAAAAATCACATGTGTGTCCTTGGGTGAATTATAGGTCCCATGCAAGAAATGGGAATGAAATTCAAACATCTGGGCATCATGGCTCGGCCTAAAAGATTGAGAAACTTGGTTTTTTAATTCCTGTAAATCCAAAACACGCCTAAAAATCAGGAAACGTGGCATGGTGTCATGACATGGCACCAACATGTTGTGATAATTTTTCCGTCCGATTTGCGAAGGCGCACACATTAACAATCAACAAAGTCATTTTGGAACAATTGCTGTCACGTTAAAAATTGGAAACACAACTATTATTGAAACCGCGGGCGTTCTACTTACCAATTACGTGTCACCACGCATCCCCTTTTTTTATTGGCTAGGAGGTGCCGTGCGGGGTAGCTATTTGAGTACGAGAGGCGTGCGATCAGACCCCTACGCGTGCTCATCGAGAGGAGATCCATTTGACCTCTATCTGTCGTGCACCTCCCTCCCAACGTCTCCATTAATGGCGCCCGAGCCCCTGTTTCATGGTGTGGCTATGTCTCACTGGACTGAGATTTAAGAGAGAAAAATGAAAATCTGAAAAGAAAGTTTTGCACGGATCTTGATGTAAGATCCGACGGACCTATATAGCATGGACTACGACTTATAGCAAGCATGATCAATATAAGGACAATGACAGTGGATACATATTTTGGAACATATTTAAAAAAAGCCACATGCGGCAACACCCGAAATACGCAAGGGCAAAAGAAGAAGGAAGACAATGATCTGGCTCGATGATCTCTACTTTCTTGATGCGCTGCTACAGATCGCGGGAACTATTCTCCCCGGTGAGCGGCGATGAGCTCTTTCTTGTCCTCAATATGCTGCTTGAGAGCATCCACGGATTCCTCCATCAACCTTTTATGCTTCATGCGCAGCACGACATTCTCATCCATAAGTTTCTCGACGATGACGTTCGTCCTCTTCAACAAGGCAGTGGTCTCCTGTTGCTGCTGTGCACTTCCGACGATCTTCGCCCTCAGCAGGTCGCGCTCGCCCTGGAGCTTCTCATTGCTCTCCCTTTGTTGTCGGATGATGTCGGTAGCCTGTTCAAACGAGGCTTTCATGTCGTCCTACAACCTCACCGAGCCGCAGATCTGATCCATCTGGCTATGTGATCTCATGCATGCGCCCGTAAGAGTCCTCGCTTGTCCATGAGACATTTTCCCAGGCTGCCGCGGCAGGGGAGGACATCTCTGTTGCTTCCGCGGCACGGGAGGACATCCCTACTGCTTCCGCAGCGTGGCCGGACATCTCTACTACTTCCACGGCGCGACCGCACCAGTCTGCTGCATCGACGACATGGCGGGACCCCCGTGCCACTTCAACGGCTGATACATCCATTTTTCGTCATGCTTTTATATCGATATTTATTGCGTTATGGGCTGTTATTTCACGTTATGTCACAATACTTATGCCTATTCTCTCTTATTTTACAAGGTTTACATGAAGAGGGAGAATGCCAGCAGCTGGAATTCTGGGTTGGAAAAGGAGAAAATATAAGAGATCTATTATGCACAACTCCAAAAGTCCTAAATCTCCTGAAAGTCATTTCTAGATTTAATAAAAAATATTGAGCGGAAGAAATACAAGAGGGGGACACCCACTATCCACGAGGGTGGGGGCGCGCCCTACCCCCCTGGGCGCGCCCCCTGCCTCATGAGCCTCATGGCAGCCCTCTAGTGCCCATCTTCTGCTATATGAAGTCTTTTACCCTGGAAAAATCATAAGCAAGCTTTCGGGATGAAACACCGCCGCCACGAGGCGGAACCTTGGCGGAACCAATCTAGGGCTCCGGGGGAGCTGTTCTACGGGGGAAACTTCCCTCCGGGAGGGGGAAATGATCACCATCATCATCACATCGATCCTCTCATCTGGAGGAGGTTAATCTCCATCAACATCTTCACCAGCACCATCTCCTCTCAAACCCTAGTTTATCTCTTATATTGAATATTTGTACCAAAACCTCATATTGGTACCTATGTGTTGCTAGTAGTGTTGATTACTCCTTGTAGTTGATGCTAGTTGGTTTATTCGGTGGAAGAACATACGTTCAGATCCTTAATGCATATTAATACCCCTCTGATTATGAACATGAATATGCTTTGTGAGTAGTTATATTTGTTCCTGAGGACATGAGAGAAGTCTTGCTATTAGTAGTCATGTGAATTTGGTATTTGTTCGATATTTTGATGAGATGTATGTTGTCTCTTCTCTAGTGGTGTTATGTGAACGTCGACTACATGACACTTCACCATCATTTGGGCCTAGAGGAAGGCATTGGGAAGTAATAAGTAGATGATGGGTTGCTAGAGTGACAGAAGCTTAAACCCTAGTTTATGCGTTGCTTCGTAAGGGGCTGATTTGGATCCACATGTTTCATGCTATGGTTAGGTTTACCTTAATACTTCTTTTGTAGTTGCGGATGCTTGCAAGAGGGGTTAATCATAAGTGGGATGCTTGTCCAAGAAAGGACAGTACCCAAGCACCGGTCCACCCACATATCAAATTATCAAAGTAACGAACGCGAATCATATGAGCGTGATGAAAACTAGCTTGACGATAATTCCCATGTATCCTCGGGAGCGCTTTTCTCTATATAAGAACTTTTCCAGTCTTGTCCTTTGCTACAAAAAGGATTGGGCCACCTTGCTGCACCTTATTTACTTTCATTGCTTGTTACTCGTTACAAATTACCTTATCACAGAACTATTTGTTACCGATAATTTCAGTGCTTGCAGAGAATACCTTGCTGAAAACCGCTTGTCATTTCCTTCTGCTCCTCATTAGGTTCAACACTCTTACTTACCGAAATGACTATGATAGATCCCCTACACTTGTGGGTCATCAAGACTCTTTTCTGGCGCCGTTGCCGGGGAGTGAAGCGCCTTTGGTAAGTGGAACTTGGTAAGGAAAAATTTATATAATGTGCTGAAATTTACTGTCACTTGTTACTATGGAACATAATCCTTTGAGGGGCTTGTTCGGGGTATATTCACCCCGACCAGTAGAGCAAAGAGTTGCTCCTCCAACTACTGAACCTACAGAACATGTTTACTTTGAAATTCCTTCGGGTATGGTAGAGAAACTGCTAGCTAATCCCTTTACACGAGATGGAACATTGCATCCCGATTTACACCTAATCTAAGTGGATGAAGTTTGTGGATTATTTAAGCTTGTAGGTATGCCCGATGATGTTATAAAGAAGAAGGTCTCCCCTTTATCTTTTAAGGGAGAGGAATTGACATGGTATAGGCTATGTGATGATATGGGATCATGGAATTACAGCCGATTGAAATTAGAATTTCACCAGAAGTTTTATCCTATGCATCTTGTTCATCGTGATCGTAATTATATATATAATTTTTGTCCCCACGAAGGAGAAAGCATCGCTCAAGCTTGGGGGAGTCTTAAGTCAATGTTATATTCATGCCCCAATCACGAGCTCTCAAGAGAAATGATTATTCAAAAAAATTATGCTCGGCTTTCTCTCAACAATCGCTCCATGCTTCATACTTCTTGTGCTAGTTCTTTTATGATGAAGACTTGAATTCAAATGGGATTTATTGGAAAGAATTAAATGCAACTCTGAAGATTGGGATCTTGACGAAGGTAAGGAGTCAGGTATGACACCTAAGTTTGATTGTGTTAAATCTTTTATGGATACCGATGCTTTCCGTGGATTTATCACTAAATATGGACTTGACTCTAAGATAGTAGCTTCCTTCAGTGAATCATTTGCTACTCATGTTGACCTCCCTAAGGAGAAGTGCTTTAAATATAATCCTCCCACTTAAGTAAAAGTAGTTGCACCTATTACAGTTGAAGAAAAGACTATCACTTATAATGATCTTATTGTTCCTACTACCTATATTGAGAAACCACCTTTCCCTGTTATGATAAAGGGTCATGCTAAAGTTTCAACAGTGCTTCGTAAGAGTAATACTAGAACATATACCCCACCTGAGCAAATTAAAGATGAACCTAGTATTGGTATGGTTAAATATCTCTTGGCTGATGATATTGATGGGCATGTTATTTACTTTTGTGATCAAGCTGCTAGACTTGTTAGACCCGATGTTAAGAAACATAGACATGTTGTAGGCATGCCTGTTATTTCTGTTAAAATAGGTGATCATTGTTATCATGGCTTATGTGATATGGGTGCTAGTGCTAGTGCAATACCTCATTCCTTATACAAAGAAATTATGCATGATATTGCACCTGCTGAGATAGAAGAAATAGATGTTACAATCAAGCTTTCCAATAGAGATACTATTTCACCAATTGGGATTGTTAGAGATGTTGAAGTCTTGTGTGGGAAAATTAAATATCCTGCTGATTTTCTTGTTCTTGGTTCCCCACAAGATGACTTTTGTCCCATCATATTTGGTAGACCCTTCTTGAATACTGTTAGTGCTAGGATAGATTGCGAAAAGGATGTTGTTACTATTGGTTTGGGAGATATGTCTCATGAGTTTAACTTTGCCAAATTTCGTAGACAACCCCATGATAGAGAATTGCCTAGTAAGGATGAAATTATTGGTCTTGCTTCTATTGCTATAAAAAAATGATCCTTTAGAACAATATTTGCTAGACCATGAAAATGATATGTTTATGAATGAAAGAAGAGAGATAGATGAAGTATTCTTTAAACAGGGACCTATTTTGAAACACAACTTGCCTGTTGAAAGCCTAGGGGATCCCCCTTCACCCAAGGGTGATCCCGTGTTTGAGCTTAAACCCTTACCTGATACCCTTAAATATGATTATCTTGATGAAAAGAATATATATCCTGGTATTATTAGTGCTAACCTTTCAGAGCAGGAAGAGGAGAGATTATTGAAAACTTTGAAGAAGCACCGTGCTGCTATTGGATATACTCTTGATGATCTTAAGGGCATTAGTCCCACTCTATGCCAACACAAAATAAATTTGGAGAAAGACGCCAAACCAGTTATTGATCACCAACGACAGTTAAATCCTAAGATGAAAGAAGTGGTAAGAAAAGATATACTAAAGCTCCTGGAGGCAGGTATAATTTATCCTGTTGCTGATAGTCAGTGGGTAAGTCATGTTCATTGTGTCCCTAAGAAGGGAGGTATTACTGTCGTTCCTAATGATAAAGATGAATTGATCCCGCAAAGAATTATTACAGGCTATAGGATGGTAATTGATTTCCGCAAATTAAATAAAGCTACTAAAAAGATCATTAACCTTTACCTTTTATTGATCAAATGCTAGAAAGATTATCCAAACATACACATTTTTGCTTTCTAGATGGTTACTCTGGGTTCTCTCAAATACCTGTGTCAGCAGAGGATCAATAAAAGACCACTTTTACTTGCCCTTTTGGTACTTTTGCTTATAGACGTGTGCCTTTTGGTTTATGTAATGCACCTGCTACCTTTCAAAGATGCATGATGGCTATATTCTCTGACTTTTGTGAAAATATTTGTGAGGTTTTCATGGATAATTTCTCCGTTTATGGGTCTTCTTTTGATGATTGCTTTAGCAACCTTGATCGACTTTTGCAGAGATGTGAAGATACTAGTCTCGTCTTGAATTGGGAGAAGTGCCACTGTCTTGGGGCATAAAATCTCTGAAATAGGTATTGAAGTTGATAAAGCTAAGGTTGATGCTATTGAAAAGATGTCGTGTCCCAAGGACATTAAAGGTATAAGAAGTTTCCTTGGTCATGCCGGTTTTTATAGGAGGTTCATTAAGGACTTCTCTAAAATTTCTAGGCCTCTGACTAATCTCTTACAAAAATATATTCTGTCGTGGAATTAACACGTCAGATGTCCTAGAGAATGGACTTAGTCGTGGAGCCATCACGATCGGGTTAGCTTAGAGGGGTTAAGCCAGACAAAGGACACAGGGAGTTTATACTGGTTCGGCCCCTTGCGGTGAAGGTAAAAGCCAACGATACAGCTGTGGTGTTTTTGATGTGGTCTCGATTACCAGGGAGCAAATATGCTTTGCCTAGTTCTCGAGTTGATGTTTCTTGTCCCTGAACTGCCGTCGGGTCATCCTTTATATACATAGGTTGACGCCCGGTCGGTTTACAGAGTCCCGAGGCCGGCTCATACAAGTGCCTGGCTCGGTTTCTCCTTTCCCTGACTTACAATAAAAGTTATACATCTATGGCAGTTTACTACTATGGGCCCTTGTAACGCCCCGGATGCAACTTTCCATATTCGTAACTCCAACTCTTGCCTTTTCCGGAGATGTGATATGATATTTTCTCCGTGGTTGGGTTTTTGTCTGTTGTTTTGCATTTTGTTCCTGTTATGCATCTCATCTCATCTCATCATCTGCATTTCATCTGCATGTTTTTCAAAACTTGCATCCGTTCGGGTTCCGCCGGTTCTCTCTGTTGTCCGTTCTGAGCCCAGCCACACATGCACGCGCCCGCGGCACCTCCGAAATATTATTTTATAAGTGGCGTAAAAATTTTCTCGGAATGGGTTGCAACTTGTCGTGCGGTCTTATTATAGTGTAGACAGAGCGCCTGCCAAGTTTCATCGCATTCGGAGTCCATTTGATAGCCCAACCGTTAAATATATAGCGGCACCATTGCCGGTATTATCGTCGGATGTTTTCGGTCTTCGGAAACAGTTACCGGGTTGCACTCCTTCCCTCTCACCTCAACCCAACTCCTCTTCACAGCCCACTAGCCCACCTACCTAACCCCCCCCCCTCCGCTCCGGACCGTCCGATCGAGATCGAACGGCTCCGAAATGGAGCAAAACCCCTAACCCTAGACCCCTGCCTATTTAAGAAGCCCCCCTTGCCATTTTTGAGTGCCCCTAGCTTTCCCCTACCCTCAGCCGCCGCATCCCCCTCGAAAACCGCGCCACCAGCCAGATCCATCCACCTCCTCCCTGTTTTCCGGCGCCCTCCACCTCACCCGCGCCACTTGGTAGCGCCCCATTGGCCAGCCGTCGCCGCCCAGCCTCCCGCAGCAAACCACAGGGCGCCCCACGTCCTCCCGCGCCCCCGCCGCCCCCAACGCCGCCGCGGCCCGCCATGCCCGCACCAGGCATGCAGCGGACCGATCTGGGCCCGGATCCCGCTCTCTCCGCTCGAGCACTCCAGCGCCTCGCCTCCTCGCCTGCTTCCCCCGCCACCTCGCGCCTTCCGCCGGCTTCCCCGGCAGCCGTGCCGTCGAGCACCAACAGCCAGGCCAGACCTCACCTCCCCTGCTCCTCCTTCCCCTACCTTCTCCTTCCTCTCTCTCACTCTCTCTCCCGCAGGAGTTCTGACATGGCCGCCACCACCCGAGCTCGGGAGCCGCCTCTGCCCTGGAAGCTCATCACCGCCGTCGTTCGTCGCCGGATCTAGGACCCCTGCCCTCGGATCCGTCCGTTCCGGGCCTCGTCGGCCTTCCCTGCAGCCGCTGCCGCTCGAGTCCGGACGTGGCCATCGCCGCCCGCAGCTCTGCATCGAGCAGAGGATGAGCAGCTCGCCCGCTCTCCCCGTTGACCGCGCGCCTGGGCTGCCTCCCCTCCAGCGCCAAGGCCCAGCGCCCCGCCAGCCTACCTCTTCCACCGACTGGGCTTCAGCCCACTAGGTTAGGCCACCCCCAGCGCCCCCTCCTTTTGTTTGTTTTTCCTCTTGGGCCAGCTAGATCCGGCCCGATGTGGTTTTTTTTAACCGTCTGCGAATTTGCTATTTATCCAGTGAATTAATAGTTTTACAGAAAACCCCTCAATATTCATGCATTTAATATCTCTCAAACTGTGCATTGGATTATAATGATTTATATATGTAAAATGCTTAGAAAATTGTGTAGATTAATAATATGCCACTTTCATCCATGTTAAAAATGTTTAACATGCTGTTTGTGTTTATTTTGCATAATGCCATGTTAAAATGATTTATTTCGTAATTAAATAACCGTAGCTCGGTTTTAAATAAACTTTATATGTATTTGGGGTGGAAAAATGCCTAGATTAACTTGGTGCACTCATCTTGCATGTTTAACATCATTAAAATAAGGTTTAGGGCAGAACAGTACCAAATTCATTTTATGCACATGGGGATTTTCCGGAATTGTTGTTTGTTGTTTCCGGCCTCACTTAAACTTGCCTAGATAGGTAGATTAATTATGTTTCACCTATTTCCATGTTTAACAACATTTAATATTGTTGTGTACCTAACCGAGAGAGAACTAAATAAGTCATGTGGTGTTTCGGCAATATGCAAGTCGTTGCATATTGAGCTCCACTTAACTGGTAGTATTGTTTGTTTCACTTTGCCATGCCATGCCTCATTAAACCGGACATGCATCATACTTGTTTGTGCATCATGCCATGTTTATGCTTGTGCATTTACCATGTTGTTTGTTTCTTTCCGGTATTGCTTCTTAGTTTCGGTAATGTTGCGATTGTGAGGATTCGTTCGACTGCTCCCGTTCGTCTTCTTCATGGACTCGTTCTTCTTCCTTGCGGGATTTCAGGCAAGATGACCGCTACCCTGGATCTCACTACTCTCATTGCTATGCTAGTTGCTTCGTTCTATCGCTATGCTGCGCTACCTATCACCTGTTTATCAAGCCATCCCAAATTGCCATGAACCTCTAACCTTTGACACCCTTCCTAGCAAACCGTTGCTTGGCTATGTTACCGCTTTGCTCAGCCCCTCTTATAGCGTTGTTAGTTGCAGGTGAAGTTGAAGATTGCTCCATGGTGGACAGGATTTTGGTTGGGATATCACAATATCTCTTATATTATTAATGCATCTATATATTTGGTAAAGGGTGGAAGGCTCGGCCTTATGCCTGGTGTTTTGTTCCACTCTTGCCGCCCTAGTTTTCGTCATACCGGTGTTATGTTCCCGGATTTTGCGTTCCTTACGCGGTCGAGTGATTTATGGGACCCCCTTGACAGTTCGCTTTGAATAAAACTCCTCCAGCAAGGCCCAACATTGGTTTTACCATTTGCCTCACCACCACCTACTTTTCTCTTGGGAGTAATTAACCCAAGGGTCATCTTTATTACAGCCCCCCCCCCCCGGGGCCAGTGCTTGTCTAAGTGTTGGTCCGAACAAGAGCCCTTTGCAGCGCCCCCTCAGGGAAACTTGAGGTCTGGTTTTAGTTGTACGGATTGCTCATCCAGTGTTGCCCTGAGAACGAGATATGTGCAGCTCCTATCGGGATTGTCGGCGCATCGAGCGGTCTTGTTGGTCTTGTTTTACCATTGTCTAAATGTCTTGTAAACCGGGATTCCGAGTCTGGTCGGGTCTTCCTGGGAGAAGGTATATCCTTCATTGATCGCGAGAGCTTGTCATGGGCTAAGTTGGGACACCCCTGCAGGGTATAATCTTTCGAAAGCCGTGCCTGCGGTTATAGGAAGATGGGAATTTGTTAATGTCCGGTTGTAGATAACTTAACACCAGATCCGAATTAAAACACATCAACCGCGTGTGTAGCCGTGATGGTCTCTTTTCGACGGAGTCCGGGAAGTGAACATGGTTTTGGGTTATGTTTGATGTAAGTAGGAGTTCAGGATCACTTCTTGATCATTGCTAGCTTCACGACCGTTCCTTTTGCTCTCTCCTCGCTCTTATTTGTGTATGTTAGCCACCATATATGCTTAGTCGTTGTTGCAACCTCACCACTTTACCCCTTCCTTTCCTATTACGCTTTGCTAGTCTTGATACCCATGGTAATGGGATTGCTGAGTCCTCGTGGCTTACAGATTACTACAACAACAGTTGCAGGTACAGGTTATGCGATGATCATGATGCGAGAGCGATGTTTGCTTGTCTTGGAGTTCTTCTTCTGCTTATTCTTCGGTCAGGGGATAGGTTCCAGGTCGGCAGCCTGGGCTAGCAGGGTGGATGTCGTTTGAGTTTCTGTTTATGTTTCATCCGTAGTTGGATGTTGCCCTTATGTATTGTGATGTTGTATTCATGTGGCATTGTAAGCCTTATGTATGTATCCCCATCTATTATGTAATGTTGATGTAATGATATCCACCTTGCAAAAGCGTTTCAATATGCGGGTCTATCCTTGGTGGGACCTTCGAGTTCATTTTGGATAGGGTCGCATATTGGGTGTGATAAGTTGGTATCAGAGCCTCGACTGACCATAGGAGCCCCCTTGATTGTTGGCCGTTGTTGAGTCTAGAAGAAAACTATTTTTGAGTCTTAGGATTATATATATCGGAGAGTAGGATTCTTTTTGCTCCTCAGCCCCTTCGTCGCTCTAGTGAGGTCTCCTGACGTAGATGTTTTGACTTTCCTCTCCTCAAATTTCACTAGAAAAAATTTTAGGATCACGCGGGTATCTTGGAATTGTTCCGATGGTTTTGTGACGAGAACATTGTTCTTGGTGCCTCCTGTCTATTATGTGGCATTGACCCGGGGAGTTGAGCTCTGAGGTGTTGTCGTCACAATTTTATCGTTGCAGTTCTGGAATACCTGAGTTTTGCCGACATCAAAAATCTCTTTTATGCAGTTGTTGGTGAGATAACCTCGACATCACCCAGTACTGGGGAGTTCAGGAGTATTGCCATAACTCGTATAATGGATGCTTTTCGAAGGTTGAGGTACACGATTTCCGAAGGTTTCTTGGTTATGTGTTGACGGATGGATACAGCTGGATGTAGGGATTGTTAGTTTGGGTGAGATATGTTGCTTCCCCTATATCCCCAACACCTGATTGCATAACCAGAAAGTTTCGGGAGTTTATAGGTGGGAATTCAAGTAGCTCTAGTTTTATCTTTCCAACAGACACATGATACGATATGGGATCTATCATATGTTTGTTTCCGGCTTATTCTGCAAGCCAATCCTTTGTTTTGTTTTGAGTTGTGGTATTTGAGTTGCTTTAATGTCAAGTGTTGATTCCATACCTTTCAAGCGGTGTTCTCATATTTCTATGGGGTACTAATCCTTTTGATCATCGAGTTTGTCATGTTAATTCTTTCCAACCGGTGTGCTTCTTTTCAAGTGGATCCGATCATTTCAACATTCGCAAGATCATCTCTCAGTTTCCCAATGTTGTTCGTTTCATCCGTCCCCAAGTTGCCTTTGCTTTCCCGCCCTCCCACCCATTTACTTCAAGGACTCAGATTTCTTAATCAAGTATCCTTTTATTGATGGGAAGTCTCTCCATTCTTTTCCGTCAATGCTCTTATCCGGTGATTCTCAGGAAGACACTAAAGGAAGCTTCAAGTTTATCATCCTTCATTGTTGTTTCTTCTCTGGTGGATTAATTTCAAGCTTTCAGTGTTGATCATATTCTTTTCCTCGTGTCAAATGCTTTTTTTTCATACCGGTGCACCTCTTAATCTTTCACTTCTCGCTATTCATTTGTTCTGGAGTGCTGAAGATATCTCAGAAGACTCGTGTTTCCATTCTCATCCGTTCAAGATATTTCGAGGTTGTTATCTCATTCAAGGCATTTAATTCAACCGGTGCAATCTCTCTTTTCAAGCAATCCTTCAATGATGTTTCTTTTGAGTGAGCCCTAACCCACATGTCTTTTCCCAGGATCTTACCTGACTCTTCTAATTATTCCGGAGCTATTCCAAATTCTTTTCCAAGTTTGACGTAAGAATGAATTTTCATCAGTCATATTCCTTCTCCAAGATTGCTTTCAGAATGTTTTCATCGTTGGTTCATCATTTCTATTCTTCTTTGTTCCGGAGTGTCTCAACAATTGGGTGGTGTGTCTCCTCGTCATTCTCGGATTTTGAAGACCGAAGAAAGTTCCTCTTAAATCCTTACCCGTTCTTCCAGAGATTCATGGTTCTAGCTTGATGCCATCCTCTCATAATTGTTTTCGATTGTGAGTATTCTTTTCACCCATCCAGAGCATTTAATGAGTTGTTTCCATTTCTTTCCTCCGAAAGTCATCATGTCATAATTCTTCATTCTCAGCGCGTAGCTATCATTCTCAAAATCTTACCGGTGAATCGTCCAAATACCCTCTAATCAGTTCATGATCTCTTCATTCTCAGGTAGCTAAATCCCCCCAAGTATCTTCATTTGTTTTTCCAATTCTTCCCGGTGAATCGTGCCTTTGCTACTTTCATTTTCAATTCTTACGGTGGTTCGTTCAAGATTTCTCTTCATTCGTCATCGTATCAATTCATTCATTCATTCGTTGTTTCCAAATCCCACCAGTGGTTCCATCAATACCTTCTCAAGCTTGCGCTATATCCCTCTTAATCCTTTCTACGAGAATAATTAGTATGCCAAATCCGTTGCTTGTCATCAATTTAAATTGGTGAAGGATAGGCATAATGTAATTCTTATTATTGTTTCATCCAAGTAATCTAGTTTCTTCTTTCCGGCGTTGTTCATCATGTCACATTTCCCGGTTTGAGATGTTTCATCTTTTCGTTTCCGGAGTTCCAAGTTTTCTCGGTTATATCGTCGCAAAGCTCCATCTAAATCATCGCAAGGTTTCACCTTGTGTTTTCAACTTCTCTTTCTTTCTATCATCCTTTCATTACCGGAGTTCTTCATGGAGGCTCTACATGGTGGTTCATCAAGGACTCTTTTCATTCTTCAATTGTTCTTCAAGATTTCTCTCGAATCTATGATCTGCCAAGTTATACTCAAAAATAAACATGGTGCTCAACAAATGTTTTGTTTTGAGGCGTTCAAGTATTCTTCATCTTGCATTTCGAAGTGCAATTTGTTCTACCTTATCATTTGAGGTGGTGTTATGTCATTCTTGATAATTTTGAGTTCATGTTTCTTGATTCACATGTTCTCAAGAATGAGGTATTTTAAATCCATCAATCTCTTCTTTGGAGTTATCTTGGTATAGATTTCACCTAAAGCCTTCCCCTAAGGAATGTTGCTATTTGTGGTGCTTATCAATGATCCAAGTTTTCTCCTATCCTCTCGGCGAAAGTAGTTTTCATCTCTTCTTTGATCTCAAACAAGCAATTGTTTCCATTAGTGGCCGGTTGTCACCTCATAGTCTTGAGATGTTTTCCATAAGCCCACTACAAACTTGTGTTTTTCGTTGTTGATTTTCCAACAACTCCGTTCAATCCTTCTTTGCAAGGATGCTTTCCAAGTTCATTTGTGGCAGAAATTGTCATTTTCTTCTCCGCCCCTTTATCCCAACAATCTAGCTTCTATTCTTTCGTTCCGGAGGCATTGTGAGGTTGCTCTTTTCACTCATCATCTTGCTTTTGCAAGATCATGTTCTTCTCCTTTCTTCTCCATTTAACCGGAGTGTTGTGTCATCTCTTCAAGTTCTTTTCATCTTATCAAGTTTTGCATCTCTTTTCAACCGGAGTGCTGTCTGAAATCCTTCTTACCCATTATGCCATTCTTTCAATAGTTCCGGAGGAAGTGTGTTGTTGATTTCATCAAGTATCATCTCATCTTCTCAAGTTCATATTCTATTCCTCCCAATTCCAACCGGAGTGATGTCTTAATTGATATTTGTCATTCATTGTACTTCTCGTTTCAACCGGAGTGCTTGCATGTACTTCTTGTCCATTGTAACCCTTTTCTTATGTCTTTCAACCCCCAAGGTTCACATGGTGTTCCTTGTTTCTATTTTCTACCGCAGTGCCCTCAATTGTGTTCAACTCCGTTGTGTTCTTTCTTTCAACTTTTCAACCTCTCAAGGTTCTTTGGTTTCACTCTTTTGTCGAAGAAGAAACCTTAGTTTTACCTCTTCTCTTCCTCTTCTGTTTTCCCTCCGGTGCCATCCTAGATCTCAGGACGAGATCCTCTCGTAGTGGTGGAGTGTTGTAACGCCCCGGATGCAACTTTCCATATTCGTAACTCCAACTCTTGCCTTTTCCGGAGATGCGATATGATATTTTCTCCGTGGTTGGGTTTTTGTCTGTTGTTTTGCATTTTGTTCTTGTTATGCATCTCATCTCATGTCATCATCTGCATTTCATCCGCATGTTTTTCAAAACTTGCATCCGTTCGGGTTCCGCCGGTTCTCTCCGTTGTCCGTTCTAAGCCCAGCCACACTTACACGCGCCCGCGGTACCTCCGAAATATTATTTTATAAGTGGCATAAAAATTTTCTCGGAATGGGTTGCAACTTGTCGTGCGGTCTTATTATAATGTAGACAGAGCACCTGTCAAGTTTCATCGCATTCGGAGTCCATTTGATAGCCCAACCGTTAAATATATAGCGGCACCGTTGCCGGTATTATCGTCGGATGTTTTCGGTCTTCGGAAACAGCTACCGGGTTGCACTCCTTCCCTCTCACCTCAGCCTAACTCCTCTTCACAGCCCACTAGCCCACCTACCTAACCCCCCACCCCGCTCCGCACCGTTCGATCGAGATCGAATGGCTCCGAAACGGAGCAAAACCCCTAACCCTAGACCCCTGCCTATTTAAGAAGCCCCCCTTGCCATTTTTGAGTGCCCCTAGCCTTCCCCTACCCTCAGCCGCCGCATCCCCCTCAAAAACCGCGCCACCAGCCAGATCCATCCACCTCCTCCCTGTTTTCCGGCGCCCTCCACCTCACCCGCGCCACTTGGCAGCGCCCCATTGGCTAGCCGTCGCCGCGCAGCCTCTCGCAGCAAACCGCAGGGCGCCACGCGTCCTCCCGCGCCCCCGCAGCCCCCAACGCCGCCGCGGCCCGCCATGCCCGCACCAGGCCCGCAGCGGACCGATCTGGGCCCGGCTCCCGCTCTCTCCGCCCGAGCGCTCCAGCGCCTCGCCTCCTCGCCCGCTTCCCCCGCCGCCTCGCGCCTTCCGCCGGCGACCCCGGCAGCCGCGCCGTCGAGCACCAGCAGCCAGGCCGGACCTCACCTCCCAGCTCCTCCTTCCCCTACCTTCTCCTTCCTCTCTCTCACTCTCTCTCCCGCAGGAGTTCTGACATGGCCGCCACCACCCAAGCTCGGGAGCCGCCTCTGCCCTGGAAGCTCGTCACCGCCGCCGTTCGTCGCCGGATCTGGGACCCCTGCCCTCGAATCCGTCCGTTCCGAGCCTCGTCAGCCTTCCCTGCAGCCGCTGCCGCTCGAGTCCGCCGTGGCCATCGCCGCCCGCAGCTCTGCTCGAGTCCGGCTGCCTCCCCTCCAGCCACAAGGCCCAGCGCCCCGCCAGCCTACCTCTTCCACCGACTGGGCCTCAGCCCACTAGGTGAGGCCACCCCCAGCGCCCCCTCCTTTTGTTTGTTTTTCCTCTTGGGCCAGCTAGATCCAGCCCGATGTGGTTTTTTTTACCGTCTGCGAATTTGCTATTTATCCAGTGAATTAACAGTTTTACAGAAAACCCCTCAATATTCATGCATTTAATATCTCTCAAACTGTGCATCGGATTAAAATGATTTATATATGTAAAATGCTTAGAAAATTGTGTAGATTAATAATATGCCACTTTCATCCATGTTAAAAATTTTTAACATGCTGTTTGTGTTTATTTTGCATAATGCCATGTTAAAATGATTTATTTCGTAATTAAATAACCGTAGCTCGGTTTTAAATAAACTTTATATCTATTTGGGGTGGAAAAATGCCTAGATTAACTTGGTGCACTCATCTTGCATGTTTAACAACATTAAAATATGGTTTAGGGCAGAACAGTACAAAATTCATTTTATGCACATGGGGATTTTCCGGAATTGTTGTTTGTTGTTTCCGGCCTCACTTAAACTTGCCTAGATAGGTAGATTAATTATGTTTCACCTCTTGCCATGTTTAACAACATTTAATATTGTTGTGTACCTAACCGAGAGAGAACTAAATAAGTCATGTGGTGTTTCGGCAATATGCAACTCGTTGCATATTGAGCTCCACTTAACTGGTAGTATTGTTTGTTTCACTTTTCCATGCCATGCCTCATTAAACCGGACATGCATCATACTTGTTTGTGCATCATGCCATGTTTATGCTTGTGCATTTACCATGTTGTTTGTTTCTTTCCGGTATTGCTTCTTAGTTCTGGTAATGTTGCGATTGTGAGGATTCGTTCGACTGCTCCCGTTCGTCTTCTTCATGGACTCGTTCTTCTTCCTTGCGGGATTTCAGGCAAGATGACCGCTACCCTGGATCTCACTACTATCATTGCTATGCTAGTTAATTCGTTCTATCGCTGTCCTGCGCTACCTATCACCTGTTTATCAAGCCATCCCAAATTGCCATGAACCTCTAACCTTTGATACCCTTCCTAGCAAACCGTTGCTTGGCTATGTTACCGCTTTGCTCAGCCCCTCTTATAGCATTGTTAGTTGCAGTCGAAGTTGAAGATTGCTCCATGGTGGACAGGATTTTGGTTGGGATATCACAATATCTCTTATATTATTAATGCATCTATATATTTGGTAAAGGGTGGAAGGCTCGGCCTTATGCCTGGTGTTTTGTTCCACTCTTGCCGCCCTAGTTTCCGTCATACCGGTGTTATGTTCCCGGATTATGCGTTCCTTACGCGGTCGGGTGATTTATGGGACCCCCTTGACAGTTCGCTTTGAATAAAACTCCTCCAGCAAGGCCCAACATTGGTTTTACCATTTGCCTCACCACCACCTACTTTTCCCTTGGGAGTAATTAACCCAAGGGTCATCTTTATTACAGCCCCCCCCCCC
>NC_041387.1:641477154-641482100 GCF_002162155.2 Triticum dicoccoides
TTGGTCCGAACTAGAGCCCTTTGCAGCGCCCCCTCAGGGAAACTTGAGGTCTGGTTTTAGTTGTACGGATTGCTCATCCGGTGTTTCCCTGAGAACGAGATATGTGCAGCTCCTATTGGGATTGTCGGCGCATCGGGCGGTCTTGCTGGTCTTGTTTTGCCATTGTCAAAATGTCTTGTAAACCGGGATTCCGAGTCTGATCGGGTCTTCCTGGGAGAAGGTATATCCTTCGTTGATCGCGAGAGCTTGTCATGGGCTAAGTTGGGACACCCCTACAGGGTATAATCTTTCGAAAGCCGTGCCTGCGGTTATAGGCAGATGGGAATTTGTTAATGTCCGGTTGTAGATAACTTGACACCAGATCCGAATTAAAACGCATCAACTGCATGTGTAGCCGTGATGGTCTGTTTTCGGCGGAGTCCGGGAAGTGAACACGGTTTTGGGTTATGTTTGACGTAAGTAGGAGTTCAGGATCACTTCTTGATCATTGCTAGCTTCACGACCGTTCCTTTTGCTCTCTCCTCGCTCTTATTTGCGTATGTTAGCCACCATATATGCTTAGTCGCTGCTGCAACCTCACCACTTTACCCCTTCCTTTCCTATTATGCTTTGCTAGTCTTGATACCCATGGTAATGGGATTGCTGAGTCCTCGTGGCTCACAGATTACTACAACAACGGTTGCAGGTACATGTTATGGGATGATCATGACGCGAGAGCGATGTTTGCTTGTCTTGGAGTTCTTCTTCTGCTTCTTCTTCGATCAGGGGATAGGTTCCAGGTCGGCAGCCTGGGCTAGCAGGGTGGATGTCATTTGATTTTCTGTTTATGTTTCATCCGTAGTCGGATGTTGCCCTTATGTATTGTGATGTTGTATTCGTGTGGCATTGTATGCCTTATGTATGTATCCCCATCTATTATGTAATGTTGATGTAATGATATCCACCTTGCAAAAGCGTTTCAATATGCGGGTCTATCCTTGGTGGGACCTTCGAGTTCCTTTTGGATAGGGTCGCATATTGGGTGTGATAGCCCTAATCCATCATTGGGCTCTGGGCCTCTAAGCCTCCATAGTTAAAGCGCCACAACCTTCGTCTTCATGGGCTTCTATACAGATGACTACTTATGAGTGTAATCTGGCCCCTCCTGGGCGGTTTAACTCAGTAGTCATATCCCCAACATTAGGCCCTAGATTGGTTTGAACTTGCTCATGTCAATCTTCCACTTTGACATATTCTGATTTGAACATCTTCATGCTGACCTTTAAACCGTCGTGACGTCATCTTCTGAAATTGCCATAAATCATCGTGACGTCATCCGCGTAAAAAAACTCATAAAGATTTCTTTTTTATTAATTGATCTCCGAAGATCGAGGCGACAGCTGTGCCCCATTCTCTGTTTCGGGCTCCTCGATTCCCGCGCTTGCCTTACTTATCTATTCGCCTTATAAATAGGCCCAGGGGTCCTTTCCTTTTTCCCCTTCCATACCTCTTCTTCCTCCTCACGACGCTCAAGCCCTGAAGCTCCGCCGCCGCCCTCGACCTTCAAGCACTGCATCAGCCTTGGCCGCTGCATCGACCTGAACGTACCAGAGACCCGCGACACTTCTCCGCTATTCTTGTGAATTTGATAAGCCTCCTTCCTTCAACCCTAGATCTGCATTAGGGTTTCGGTGTTCATCCGTGTTCATCAGTGTTCATCCTCGTTCGTTGCTTCACCCTTATTGTCTCATTGAATCTAGACAAACTTGACATCTTTCTTTCGCGGCTGAAATTGTAGTTTTATCTTGCCTCGCTGTAGTATCCTTTCGGCCACGAACAGATCCCATCTGGATCCTTTCTGTTCTGCTGTCACCATTTTTAGGGCTCTGATATTTTTTCTTTTCCTGAAGCACGCTAGATCCATAATGATAACCTTAGCTAGTGAAACATGTTTACGTAACACTTAGCAATTTTCAGATATGTTTTATACCATACCACTGTAGGTGGTTTAACTCTTAGAAAATGATAACCCTCCATGTACCATTAGCCCTCACGTAAACCGCCGTCTTTACTTGAACTTTAGTATCCGGTTTAACGTGTTCATATGCTTTGATTAAATCCCCCGGTTTGACACTGGTTTATACATATCAATCTTGAATCGTGAACCGGTATTTGAGCCTCCTTTACAGCTTGTTATCAGAAAATGGCCAAACAGTTCTCCTCTAGCAATTGGGTTCCCTCCCGGATTACAGAAGACCAACTTACTAGATATGTTGTGACTGGCGCTTTAGCAAAGAAAGAGATCATTCATTGGCAAGTCCCGGGTACTGAAAATCCTCCTGAGCCTCAAGATGGAGAAGTAATTGTGTTTATGCAACATTTGGACCGAGGGTTTACCCCTCCCGGATCAACAAATTTCCGTGATGTGCTTGCCAGCTTCCAACTCCATCCTCAAGATATTGGACCGAACTCTGTGTCCAATATTTGTAACTTCCAAGTGTTTTGTGAAGTTTACTTGCAAGAAGAACCAACTGTTGCACTATTCAGAGACTTCTTTCACTTGAACCACCATACTGAGTTTACTGGCGGTCCCAATATAGAGCTTGGCCGGGTATCGATTCAAAAAAGAAAAGAAGTTAATTTTCCTCAGGCCAAACATCACAGCCACCCCAAGGATTGGAATCAGACGTGGTTCTACTGCCGGAACACTGCTCCTGATGATGAAAATCCTCTGCCGGGTTACCGTGCTTACCGGCTCAGCAATGAACATCCACTGACTCAACGGCTGACTGCCAGAGAATGATCAACATATGCACCACAACTTTCTAAACTCCGGGCTCTTATGGCCAATGGTTTAACCGGTATTGACCTTGTCCGCTGCTGGGTTTCATGGAGGATCCTGCCTTTGAGCTGACGTCCCGGTTTAATGTGCGAGTATACGGGAAATGTGAAAGATCCTCATTGGTATACTGATACCCAGCTAACTGATGAGACAATTACTGATGCTGTCAAAAAGATGTTGGATGAACCGATCTCTGAATGCAGCAAGACTGGGTTGTGTCCCTTTCATGCTTCCCACAAATCGCCAGCTGTAAGAATTCTTACTTTCTGTATTAATCCACCATCCTTTTGATACTTTCTAGTGGTCTTCTGATTATCTTTGTAGGACAATGATCCATTCTGGAAGAGGAAATCGTAGGACAAACTGGCCAAACGACAGGACAAACTGGTGAGGGCGCCTCGGGCTAAGTCCAAGGTTACCAAGAAGCCTGCCAAGAAGAGAACCGCCGAGTCCCCTGATCCGGCCAAAAATGTTGATGACTCAGAAACAGAGGTAGAACTTGATTCACTTGGTTCACTTTTCATGCACCTTATTGACAATGACCATTATCAAGATGATGCGGAGGCTATCCGTGCTGACCACGTAGAGGTAATTTCCCTTTCCTACGATTCAGATCAAGTGCCAGTACAAAAACTCCGTCGCACAGTCCGGAAAGTAAAACGTTCTCATCCTCTCGCTTATTTGGATCCACACTTTTCTTTGAAGACACAACAACATGAGGCTCGTCGCACAACCCGGCATAGCGGCCAACAAGTTACCTCCTCCGGTTTACCAAACTCTCCGGTTCGCAAACGTCGTCCAGAGGTTTCTTGTACTTCCAATACATCTTATCCCAAGGCGGGTTGCTTTCGATTTCCTCTTAATCCGTATGAGTCGAATTATCAGGGAACTTCCAATTCATCCTCTGGCGATTCATCAACCACATAGATGCCTCCCCTCAAGACCGTTCCTGGGTAAGCATAATAAACTTACTTTTATACGTTGTTCGGTTTACTGTACTAATCTCTATACTTTACTCTTTTTAGTGCCAAAGCCAGGCTTAGCAAGAAAGCCAAACTGACTGTCCAAACTGATGATAATCAAACCTCCGAACCGGAGAAGACCCCTGAACCTCATGACCCGAATGTTGATGATGTCCGGGAAGACCCAGTACCTCCGGTTCAGGACACTTTTACTGAACTGGACGAAAGAAACATCTTGAGTCAGCCTGCTGATCCGCCAAGCCCTGCCAAGGATGGAGACAATCCGCCAAGCCCAACCAGGGATACTGATATTCCGCCAAGCCCAGCCAAAGGTGGTGATGATGATGTTGTCATTACTGGCACTGGTCATTGACAGTATGAAGAGTCCTTAAGTAAGTAGCATCACATCACATCAACAATGCCACTAGATTAACATGAAAAAACAATAGCATTAGTATTACTGTCATGATAGTAGCACATAGTCAGTACATGTGCAATAAAATTTGTGCAGTTCCACTGGGATGAAGCAATGTTAGCGGTGTGAGAGTTAAGTGTAACTACAAAAACACAATTCATGGGAAATAAAGCAAGCCGGAAGCACTTCATAAAATGGTGGTGGCATTGCTTCAATTTATCAACGGCACTAGACCATTACTTATAGTGACATTAGGTGGCATTGCTTAATGCTTCATGTGATTTTACATTAACGGTAGCGATATGGGCGTAGGGACAGCAGGGGCATAAAGTGGTGAGGCAGATGTGGCTGCCGAGAGCGGCAAACACTCAGGCTGCATGTCTGCATTTGTCCCCTTTTTTATCTCCTCGGCGACATTTTCCTATGTGATCACAGGAAATCTAGACCTGCTCATTCTCATTTGTGTTGTCCCCCAACACCCGCCACTTTCCACTACTAGGAAAAGGGCTATAGATGGAATTGACACTACTGGCGCACCAGACATGTGGTGCGCCATTACTATATACTAATGGCGCACCATGTGTTGGTACGCCATTAGTGTCCAAATACTAATGGCGCACCACATCCACGGTGCGCCATTAGTAAAAATATTTTTTAAAAAATTTTGTTCAAAACTACTAATGGCGCACCGTGGGGGTGGTGCGCCATTACTAGTTGAACTAGTAATGGCGCACCACTCCCACGGTGC
>NC_041387.1:641482325-641482984 GCF_002162155.2 Triticum dicoccoides
CCCACCCTGTGGATCGCCTTTTCAGTTTTAAAAAAAATAAAAGAAAATGTTAAAAATGTCAAAAAAATAAAAGAAAATAAGTTTCCCATGTGATATGTGGCCCAGTTGTTGGGAAAATTTGCAAATATGAATTTTGACTTCATTTGCAAAATCTCGCGAGAATTTGTAAAAATGGGCATAACTTTTGCATACTAACTCGGATGAAAAATGGGAACCCCGTTAAACATTTTCAAAATCCTCAAAAACCTAATAGAAAAAAAGATACGGGGCTTTTAAGATCTGGAGAGGCAAAAAAATCAAAAAAATTCAAACTTACTAATGGCGCACCTACCATGATGCGCCATTACTATCTTTCCGCCTTCAAAATTCAAAATAAGTCAAAAAAATAAAAAAAAAGTTACTAATGGCGCACCTGCCCGTGGTGCGCCATTAGTATCTTCCCGCCTTCAAAATTCAAAATAAATCAAAAAAATAAAAAAATTTACTAATGGCGCACCTGCCCGCGGTGCGCCATTAGTATGCCGTATATATGGCTGGTCCTCTCCTCCTATTTTCATTTCATCTTTCCTTCTCTCCTCCACCATACTTCTCCTCTCCGGTGACCTCCTCCTCCTCTCCGGCGACCTCCTCCTCCCTCCTTCCTCCTCCCCTCCCCTCCC
>NC_041387.1:641483042-641483501 GCF_002162155.2 Triticum dicoccoides
TCCCTCCTCTCCGGTGAGCTCCTCCTCCCTACTCTCCGGTGAGCTCCTCCTCCCTCCTCTCCGGTGAGCTCCTCCTCCCTCCTCTCCGGTGAGCTCCTCCCATCCCCTCATGGTTTCTCCTTCCTCCTCTCCAGCGACCTCCTCCTCCTCCTCTCCGGCGAACTCCTCTCCGGCAAAAGACCATGGCAACAAGATCCAAAAACAAGAACAAAATTTGAAATAATGTCGTGCCAAAAAACAAGCAAAAAAAACAAGCAAAAAATGGGCAAGAAATCACGATCCAGATCTAGATTCAAAATGGCGCATCACTAATGGCGCATCACAGGACAGTGCGCCATTAGTATGCCGCGGTTACTAATGGCGCATCCAGTTGTGGTGCGCCATTAGTATCCAAAGCACCTGGGTATACATGGCCCCTGGGAGGCATACTAATGGCGCACCGTGGCCTATACTAATGGC
>NC_041387.1:641483592-641493458 GCF_002162155.2 Triticum dicoccoides
ATACTAATGGCATGCTAGTAATGGCGCACCGGTGATGCGCCATTAATGGCCAAATTAGGTGCGCCATTAGTAGCGGTTTTTCTAGTAGTGTTCTTTCCTTTTTCAACCAAGAGATAGGTCCACTTCCCCCCACCCTTCGCCATCCACCATGCTTTCTTCGTCTTTTCAACCAAGAGACCGGTTGGGTAGCCAGTATCTACTACTTTCCCCCGTTTCCTCTTAGAACCAAGTCCTAGATTCATGCTATAGCTTTCCCACTTTCTTCCCTATTTGAACCAACTCTTAGAGTCAACTATATGAACTAGCTTTACCTCTAATAATAGTAAAACTCTAGGTGGGTTTGGAACAGCAGACGGAAGTAGAAAAAGATCCACACGAAGGGAGCTGGGGCAGTAGAGCAAGGCGGGTTTCGAAGGAGTAAATATTTGAGGGTCGTCGGCATGTGGCAAAGACGACGTCGGGAGGCCGCATCTTGGCCACAATACCGCAGGGAGGAAGAAGGGGTCGGAGGCACTCCCGAGCCGGCACTCTCTCGGAGAGAACGGCACGGCCGCCGATCAGGACGCGCGGGCAGCCCTTGGTCTCCTCCCTCGCCGCCGACGACAGCGTGAACGATGCACCTACACCCCTGCCCCGGTCGAGGTTGTCCGGCCGGATTTGTGACCAGCCGTGAGCTACGAGAGAGTGTGGCCACCTATGTCTTGCTTAGATCTGGAGAGCATGAGAGAGTGAACGAGAGGAACCCTAGTAAAGCAAGCGCTAAGGCTCCTTCTTATATATATATAGTGGAGTGATTTTATTGTACCAGCTTCAAAAAAATGCGCTCCTACGTGTACCAGTGAGTGGGTGTGAGAGAACTAGTGCGTGCGTGCACCGCTTCTCTTCGTGAGAGTACAATATTCTATGCCCAAAGAACTTTCGCTGCAAGAGTAATAGTATAAGTGTGTGACATGTGAGATAAAATAAAATGTGTGTGACGTGTTTTGTTTTTTAGAAGTTCTAAGGGTAGGGTGTGAAGAGCACATATGTGCGTGACGTCTACTTGCAGATAGACGGTGGGTGCGATGTGCGAGTCTGCGAGAGGACTCGGGAGAGTCGTGACTCGTGAGGGTGCATGTGCGTGGGAGGGAGGGGGCACATGTCAATGCAATGCATGTGTCCGTAAGTCATTATCCGACAAACATTCGCCACAAGCCTTTTCCTGACGAACACCGTAAGAACCGTTAGATCGGCATCCGACAGTGTCAGTTTTGCCATGTCATTTAACAGAACAGACACTCCTCCTACACAAAAATCTTCCACGTGAGTGTTAGCAACTGTCGTATGCTCACTCCGTTCCAAAATGCAATGCATATAGCTTTATTGAACCTCGCAAACTTTTACCGAGTTTTCATGTACCAAATTGCACATGTAGAATACCCTGCATATATCATTTCATTCAATTTCGAGAGGTAACTATAAAGATGGGGGATGAGTCTATAAAATAAGACCATCGTATCACCCGCATCAATTTCAACCATCCTTTGGTGTCGAGGAATATCATGGGAACTCTATATGATATGATTTTTATAGGATTTTTTCCTTTACAGCCAATTGGTTCATAGGAATATATTCATATACTCCACATTTCAAAGGAAATAAACATGATATCATTTCTATAGCTTTAAAGTCACTTGGTTCAAATGAATGGATTCCTATACTCCCTTAATTTCAAAGGAAAATAAACATTAGCGTATATTCAATAGAAAAGTTCCTATGATCTGAACCAAATTACATATCTTTTCTAATCCCTCCTCATAGAAATTGAGATACATGTCATCTCTAGATTCAATAGAAAAGTTCCTATGATGTGAACCAAATGACATCTCTTTTCCAATCCCTACTCATAGGAATTGAGATGCTCCATGTCATCTCTTTCCCTACAACTTCCATCTATACATCTTCTATTCCTAAATAGATAGTACAACCCACTAGTAGCTTTTTTCCAAAACATGCAACAATGGCACAGGAACTATATAGTGTGCCAATAACTTTGAAAGATGGTCGTTGGATGAAGCTAATTCGGCAGTGCAGAGATGGCGAATCTGAGCACCATTGGCTGTTGGATATCATCAACATTCCACCAGATCTGCCACATGTACAATTTAGAAGACTCCATGGTTGAACTTAAGCATAATGCACAAACCTCAAAACACAAGCACTTCTCCTTTGTTCTTGAATCTTCTGTATCATAATTTTTTTCTAAATGAATTGCCATTATTTGTTTTTTACTTTATGCTTTACAATGCACAACCCCATGAATCTTAACATTTTTATAAAACTAATTGATTTTGAATGAGATGAACTATAAGAACTAAATGAACATCTACATCATGCATATATGACTCAAAGCTTTACATGCTATAGTGTGTATTTATTCATAATTTCGTTTCAAAATCTTATGCGTTCAATGCATCATTGCCTTTCGGTTGAACCTACGTCCACAATTTTGTGTACGTACTATATCTCCACTGGTCCCCGAACCCAAAATGCTGCCTCGTTCCCATAAAACCAAGCGGCCCACACATGCGTCGACTCGAACCCGTTTACTATGATGTGGCCCCGCACGCTGTAGTACTCCTACAAACCCTACCGCCGCACTCATCATCGGTTTTCTTCAATAGGACGAGGGAGAAGCCGATTTGTAGTGGAGGCATTTTAAAAAAAGGATATGTAGTGGAGACCCCTACCCTAGGGTCCCCTAGGTAGCTGTCGCATGCATCATTGTTTTCTCTTTTCTTTATGCTCTTGCGCCCTAGAGTGAAATGATGGTTGCTTCATCCGTCTAGCTTAATGCGGGAAAGGTGGGGCTTTGTGATTTGACCCCTCGTCACTCATTTTCTACTACTGCGGCGCTACGACCGGGGTGCCTCCAGTTGCAACCGCTGCTCCGAATTGTAAGTTGGCGCATCACACGTGGAACGAGACGGTGGATGAGCCACATGTCGGACAAAGGGCTCCTGTTAAGTGTGTCGCCATTTCGTGTGCGGACTGCCCCTGCTTGAGTTGCTACGCCAACACGACAGGAGCAGCCTACCACTTGGTTTTGCTCCTTGGTGAATCCCGACTATATTGATCTAAAAAGATACGTGCTGAACTACCCTCTCCGTCTCGTTTTTTTTATTTTTAGGCGTCTCGGTTTATAGGGCATGCACGTAGTTCTAGGTCATCCATTTGACTAACTAAATATGAGTTACTATGTCACAAAAAGTACTACTATATCATTGGATTCTTAAGCGGATGTAGTTGTATTTAAAAGTCGAGGGCGGGGCTTTTCCTGCACGGTAGGCGGGGCACTTCCGCCTAGTCGGTTCGACAAAGACGCGAGAAGATGAGGGAGTAGGCTGCTGCAAACGTAGGGTTGTGTGATTTGACAGCGAGTTACTGTTGGATAGGTGGGGCCCCGTGATTTGAATTGCCATTTTCATTTTAACTGCGGTGCTACGACCGGCGTGAGTCTCCTGATTCCTGACCACCTCCATACAGGTGCCTCCCCCAATGCTCCACCATGTAGTTGAGGCTGGCTCTTGCATGAGAGCCCACTTCTCCACTTTTTCCTTGCATCTTTCCTCCACACATGCAAAAATGCCATGTAAAGCAGGCTTATAGCCCACTATTGTAGTACTTACTTACTCCTACAGGTGCTAAGCTTGCCACATCGGCATAAAGTCTGATGTGGCAAGTTTGATGACCCAAGGAAGAAACGGTGCTAAGCGCGTGTACCTAGGTGAAAAGACAATTTTGAGTCTATAGCTAATTAAATGAAGCAAACTTAGCAACACCATTTCATTGGAAGAGGTCACTCCTTGGCAAATGCAATAAATACTAGTACTCCCTGTGTCCCATAATATAAGAACATTTTTTTCACTACACTAGTGTCAAAAACGTTCTTATATTATGGGACGAAGGGAGTACGAAGAAAGAGATAGAGAGGAGTAAAATAAATAAATACACTTATAGCCAACCTTATAGCCAACCTTGTTGTAGTATGAGTGACTAAGTGATGACTATGTATGACATGCCAACATCAGATAGCCTAATGCACCGTGTTAAATCTCCAAGGGCGCGACCGCGCGAGCGACGCGACGGTCGTGGTAGGCGCGACCATGATACAGGCTGCTGGCAGCCCTTGGATCTGAGATCAAACGGTCACATGCTAAGTTGCTGAACATTTGCAGAATAACCCTACAGGATAGGATATTCACCCATAGGTCTAGGATCACGCCATGCATCCTTTCGATCTCAGACCCAAGGGCTCTCGGAAGCCCATACCATGGGAGAATGGAAAGCCACTACCCTGCCGTTCGCACGTTGGCAGTTCGCTCCTACTCGTCCCCGCACGTCCTTTAATACTACGGCGGTTCGCTCCTAGTCGTCCCGTCCTTTCACATTACGGAAGTTCCACTAATCCTAACCCTCCTCCCAAATCCATGGCGTCCCAAATCTCCATGATCGGCGGTGAGTGCAAGGTTAGAACCATCACCGACGATGAGTTCAACGTCATCTACACCCGTTCTTCCGTGATGGTGAAAGGATGCCTTTCTCGCTTCAGATGCATGTTCGAAAACTCACATGATGAGTGGGTCGCTGCGCTAGATGTTGAGTACACCACAGTCCTAGGACGAGAGAAGGATCTAAAGGACGAAGAGAGGAAGAAGCCCGCCGTGATCCAGGTTTGCGTGCATGAGTTATGCTTGGTCTACCACATATGCCATGCCGACGTTGAATGCCTCGATTTTAAGAACTTCCTCGAGAGCAACCTAGACAAATTCGTTACTGTAGACTTTACGAACGACAAAGAAGTCCTGGGTCGGATAGTCCTCGTTGTAGGCAACCCCTTCGACCTCCAGAAGAATCGACTGCTGCCCTCCGGTGGCCAGCCTTCAATGCTGAACCTGGCATGAGCCATGGTTCATCCTTCGTAAGGTAAACTGGAGAAACCTCATTACACGTTTCATCGTCATGCATGGCAGCGGAATGTACTAGATATAGACCACATCCACTACGCTGCAATGGATGGCTACCTTTGTTTCAATATCTACAAGGTTTGGATGAAGAGCAGGAGCCAAGTGTACGGTTCAAGCAAAGAAGTATCGGCCAAGAGGAAGAGGGACAAGGACGAAGTCGAGGACATGGACGAGGACTCCTCCAAGTGAGTAAGGTGTCAATATCGTTGCTCATGGTGGTTCTAATGCAATGCCTACCGGATTAGTTGCATAGTTTAATTTCAGGTGTGCTTAGTTGAATTTGAGGGGTGTGTTGTGCTGAGCCCCAGCAGAACTATATTATGTTTCTTCTCGTTACTTTAACTCCTCAGTATGATACATACTACTAGTATTTCTTTAATAGAATTTAGCACCCCAATTAAGCATGTACTAGCTTTTTTAATAGTACTATATGCATAATTTGGCGACGAGCGCTCTCTATATGTACCACCTTTTTTTAATTTCAATTTCTGCTCCATGGCGCAATCCATCGATAGTACTACTGTACAAAAGTATAATTTTTTTAAAAGGCTGGAGTACTGTTCATCACATATATAGCCAGTTAAATTCTCAACCTAGAATGACGTGCATGCCATGTAGTAAACCGATACGGAGGAAGTATAGTAAAAATGAGGTGATTTTACCGAGCGATCGGCGGGGGAGCATGGCCTGTCATGCGGTCCCATGTGTCATGATGTACCAAGGTGATGCGCGTGTCCCTCTTGAGGCAGAAGTAATACTACGTGGTTTGAGATGATGGCGAACCGAAGTGTGAAATAATGGTTGCTTCGTCCGTCTGGGAAGGTGCGGCATTGTGATTTGACGTCTCATTGCTCATTACTACTACTGGGCCGGTACGAGTGGGGTGCATCCCCCCTGCTTTTCTGCACTATTATTTGGTGCTTGACACGTCGACCTGGTTGCTATATGTCCCACATGTCGGCGACATGAAGTACAGAATTCATGAAAGGGAGCGTCGACGGAGGAGTATACTACAGAATTCATGAAAGGGAGCGACTTAGTTTTGGAAAAATCTGTTTTTACGGAGTACGTACCCACTAGGGTTTATAGGGCTCATCTAAAAGACATTCGTTTTTCCGTTTGATAAGTCTCAATTCTACTATACTAGTAGTAGTACCATTACATGTTGGATTTCGAGGTGCGTTAGATCACCCGACGCAAGCAGTGTCAAGAGGAAACTAACCAATGCGTGTACAAGTTCATGGAAATTTACTGGTCATTCATGCATTCGTTCTAATTAATGCCTTGGTAAACATAACTTCTTGAGAAAAACGAGCGTACTAATTACTTCTGTAAACTACGAAATTAATTCGACCACTCACCATCTACCTTGGTTGGAGAGATTTTGAAACTGAGCCATAAACTGGAAAGGATGGAGTTGTAACTTTTGTCTCGATTACTATTTGTGGCCTTGTATAGATGCAAAATTTATTTTTTATAGTGGTCTTGTATAAGTAAATGGAGGGAGTACTAACCAAGGTACGTAGTAGGGACGAGGAGTAAATGGAGGGAGTAGTACTCCCTCCGTCTAGGTGTGTAAGTCATCTTACAAAAACCAAATAATCCCAAAACACTTAGGCATGGTGCATTAAATTCTACCTCGTTTCTTGTTTCTTGACATATCAACCAATAAGAGATGTGGGGTGTGCATGATTTTAATGACTTGAGACTACCAAACACGACATGAAGTGGTTAGTTCATTGCATGCAATGATATTAATTAGCAAATGAACATTAAGTTCTCTCGTTTTCTCCTCCTCCTTGGTCACGGTGCACAACCTAAGATGACTTACTCACCTAGACGGAGGGAGTAAAATTTTCTCCTCGTGTTGCGAGCCACCACGCGCGTGGGCGAGGGAGCGGGCGTAAGGTGTACAGTAGTAGGAGTACTACTACTACTCGTAAGCAAGCTTCACCTCATCCTGCGAGCCACCCCACCCGTGGGCGGGGGAGACGGTGTACTAAGCAAGCTTCTCCTCGTTCTGCAAGTTGACGGGACACATCAAAAGTACTCCAGTGTATAGAGCCTTGCCTCAAAGGTTGGCCCCACATGGTTTGCCTCTTTTTTAAACATAACATGTCAAGTCGCAATTTGTTTTTTCACCCGTGGTAGACGATCCTCCCTCCACCAAGTGGACAACCAGTACACGTGCCAAATTACCACGTGGGCTGCCTTTTTCATACAGAAATGAGCTCCATCGTGTACCCGCGTGGGTGTGGTTGGGAAAGAGACGGGAGTACGTGAGCCGTGCGTGCACCTCTTCTCTTCGTGCACGTCTCCCACCTACTTAGTGTGTGTGTGAGAAAGATACAAACCTAGACATAATGTGTCGTCCACCCCCATGCCTCCGCCCAGTCCGACCACCAGTCACCACCATGCCCCACTCCTCCTCACCTTATCCCTCATCTTTCTCCCTCCATTTTTATATACGTGTTTGCCTCGTGGTACTAGCAAAGGAGGACATTAATTATCCCTTGCATGCATGCGGGAGTTTGTAAAAAAATGCATCTTGATGTTCCGTGCAATGCACGGGCATCTTGCTAGTCCATGAAAACAACACATGGCAAAATTCCTCGGTGAATGAGGGATTTGAATCTGTTGGGAGGGGCTGTTTGGATCTCGTCTGGGGTAGCCAAAATATTGGCGACCCTTTTGTCCACCGGTGCCTTTGCCACCGATGAATGAGGAATGGCTCGGGTGCTCGTGCTGTCATGCATCCTCCAGCGCGCACGTTGGAGACGAGCTCGCACGAGCTGTGTTTTTTGTCCCACAACGCCGCCAGAGCCGCCCGCAGACCGACCGGCGACCCGCAAATTTCGCCATCCAACCGGACGAAATTCACGCAAACACGTAGACAAACTGATATTTCATATAAACAATGACGGAAATCATATAAAATACAGGATTTTCATTCAAACATGACCTATTTCATTACATTCAAATGAACTACGTGGTGCTAGTTCTGTACAACACAGGTATATAATACTTGGCCTAAATGGTCGCCCGCCGAGCGATTTGTGTTCCTCATGTCCGGCAGCACGATCACCGGACTGCCGGGAGCCCCGGAGGTATATGCTTCAGCGCAAAGGACGGCTCGCTTCCCCACTGCCCAACTGATATCATTGGCTGGTGCCAAAGATGATGGTGGCTGGCACCAATTCGAGTTCATCACCGGCCACTACTTCGCCATGGCCGGCACCGGCTGGAGTTCATCCTAACATTCCCCTCTTCCGTGGAGCCCATGCGGGGTTGATGAAGGTCCTCGCAACAAAAGGATCCGGCAAGACACCTGCTGTGTACACCGACGTCGCCTCCGCGGTGGCCTTCATGGGACCCAAGCGGCGGTGGCCTCCCGTGTTCTACTTCTCCTCGATGATGGCGGCAGACACGGAGGCGCTCGCCACCGACTTGTCGCTCTCCGCGCACCCGGCTTCTGTCGCTGCTTGCATGGAGCGGCCGCCGGCATGGGAGTCTCAGCCATAGAAACGGGAGACGCGGTACGAGGCAGCGGCGTGGACGGCAGCAACGACGCCCGTGCGCTGCTCCTCGTCGAGCTGGCCTGGAGCGATGAGTTGCTGAAGCGTGCACCGGCTTGGGGCGGCAACTGGCTCCGTTGGGCAAGGGGGGAGGTGGATTAGTGAGCTGCATTGCTCGTATCTGGCGGGCTACCCAGCCGGCTTGGATGCGGAATAACTACTCTTCGTAAGCCATTGTAAGAGTGGACAAAATGGTGTAGGAGATAGGGGAGCGGCGTAGGTGAGAGATTCTTGGCCGGCGTTTGGCCTCATTTAAATAGGAGATTAAATAGACGGCGAATAGGAGGAGCTCGGTCGGGGTTGCATTTAACACCGGCCCGGTCATGAACGGACGTGTGTCCAGAGTGGGTTTCTTGGCTTCCACACGGGCGGGTTTCATGGAGGTGTTTGAATGCGGCACGGAGGCGTCTTCAGCCGGGCATGCAGCGAGTGGTGCCCTCGACTCTGACCTAGGACACCGCGACGTTCTTCCACTAACGTGTGAGCTCTTTGGGTGCATGGCCTGCATGTCAGTGACCCAACGCAGGCAGCGCACAGCAGAGGAACCTTTGGTGGGCCAGGGCGGTCAGAAGCGGGCATTTCATAAACCGATGATTGTTCATTGAGTGTGACGTCATCTTTTTCATGTAGATAAGCCTACTATGTTGATAGCCCGTTCGATACGTTGTGATTCATAAAGACCACTGCAAACATCAATGTTCTGCTTATCACAGATAAGATTGATTAATACCCGTAATAATCCATGTCCTTAACAAAGGGTGCATGCACATATAGGTTGAGCGTGTGTCTTGTGTCGTGTGCTGTGTGCATGCAGGCGTGCGAGTGTTGCATGCGTGCAAGGGTATGTTTCAGTGTTGCATGCATGGGTGTGTATGTGCGTGTGTTCGTGAGTGCATGTGTACGTGTCAGTGTTGCACGCCAGCATGCATGCGTGTGTATGTGTCAGTGTTGCACGCCTGCATGCGTGCGTGTCTTGCGTGCGTGGATGTGTACGTTATATGTACGTGTCAGTGTTGCACGCCTGCATGCATGCGTGTCTTGCGTGCGTGCATGTGTACGTGCGGGGTGAGGCTACACGTCAGTCGACTGACTTTTTCATCTCTGGTGATTAGATTTTCCAGTCGTTGGATACGAAATCAAGGGCCTCCAGTTTATCATCAAACTCCACCCCCTGAGCCGCCAGCGACCACCGGCCGAACCGCCAGCCACCGCCGCTCGTGGCCGGCCCATGCCGCCACGCCGGCCTGCCCTCCCTGAAACCACTCCCCACTGCTGGTCTGCCGCC
>NC_041387.1:641493716-641597780 GCF_002162155.2 Triticum dicoccoides
GAGCTTTTTCTCCGGCGATCCCCACCCCACCACCCAATGAACGCCCCACCCCCTAACCGCCAGTGACTGCCAACCAGATGTCTCACGACTTCGAATACCCACCGACCACTAATTTATTACCATTTCTGTCCTTCATATACGCGCTGATGGGTGGGCCCTATGGTAATGTCCGCTGCTGAATGTGGACCATTTGACTGGTCAATTGATCGTGTTATCAACAAATTACGGAGCTGTATGGTGAGCCAGTGACCGTATGATCACCCTAAAATGTACTCCTATTTTATTAACACTGTATAAACTCAAACTACCATTTCTTTCTTTCATATACGGGCTGATAGGTTGGCCCCATGGTTACGCGCCCCGATCGTGCAACACTAGTTGCACCGCGTGGAACATTTGGCTGGTCAATTGATTGTGTCATCAACAAAATACGGAGTTCTACGGGTGAGCTAGTGACCGTATAATCATGACATGTATTTGTTTAACACGGTACAGACACAAGGGCTCATATATATGCGCAAGCACTCACCGCTATAAGCGCACACACGCGAACCCTACCCCTATGAGCACCTTCGAGAGACTGGGCCAGCATATATGATCTTGAGATTTTAGGAAGTCACCATAGGTGCCTCGTAGTCGAGTGGAACGTCTCCTCCCACTGAACGTGCATCGCAGGAAAATATTGAAATTAACACAAGATAAATGTGAGCACCGGGACTTTAACCTTGGTGGGCTCAAGAAACCACTGCCCTCCTAACCATCCAACCACATGATGGTTATCACGACAAAATGTATGTGCTGACCATGATGAGCTTATTCTGAAGTCCAGTGACCATATCGTGCTTTCGCTTCAAATACAATGACCGTAAGTGTCATCAACAAAATACGAAGCACGCATCAAATGCAAAGTCCGTCAGTGTCATCAACAAAATATGGTGACGTATCGTGAGCTAGATACCGTTGTACTATTGTATATGCTTATTTCCTTAGTGGCCGATTGCGTGTGTGGTGTGGTGGGCACATCATTTCTAGTTGTGGTGGGTCAACATGAAGACTCATGGGTCGGTTCCATCCTGCGCCACATATAGGTTGGACCGAGACGTGTTATACGAAGATCCATGTGGAGGACTCAGCGTACAACACGAAGCTACCAGAGTCGCGAAGGACTCTATCCCCACTGGTGATAAGCCGACTATATATGATTTGTAACCCTAGGCCCTTAGTATGTTGCACAAGCTTGGGGGCTAGTTCGTCGATAGTATACACACACGCACAATGCCTGGTATTCACGTGTACTTTGTACACATCCCTATCACTAATATACAGTACCAGGAGTAGGCTCTTTCTTCAACTGCTAGGGTCCGATCCGAACTAGGGTAAAACTTTGCCTTGTATTACCATCCAGCCTAACAGCCAGGGATATCCTACCGAATGATATGATGAAATCATATCTGCCAACTACTAAGAGAGAGGTGTGTCGGGGGGGGCAATGTGTGCGGGAGAGGCCTAAAGATAATGTGCATGCGGGAGACACGTAGGCACATATATGTGCGTATAGAGGGCTAGTATAGAATGTGCGTGTGTATATATGCATGTGAGAGAAATAGTGTTTTCCAGCTGAGATTAGTGAAAAGAGTGGTACATAGTAGTCAGAAAGAGAGAGAGAGAAACAGAGAGAGCATGTGCGTGAGACACCTCGACACCCTGAGACAGATTGTGAGCATGTGTGAAAGAGAAATGTCGATGCATATAAAGTGTGTGCACTTATGCGTTAGATAGAGAGATATATAACGCATTTGTGAGAACGGGGCGAGACATAGTGCATCTACTTGTAAAAGGCAGTTCTATGCATTAAATTAAAATATAAATGGCATTATTATTTTTGGATGAGATCATGAATTTTTCAAATTGCGTATGGACGAAAATCCGTCTATCAGACACCCATACTCTATTGAATTCTAGCATGTGCATGTGTTTTTTTCATATTATCGATCCATAGAGTGAGAGAGGTTTGAAATACAGGCAATGGATGCTTTTGCAATTCAAATATAAACATTAATTAGTGCACTCCATGTTGTTAGTGTGAAGCACTATATACATTTGTCACTTGCATGGATACATTCCAAATTGCTAGCTACGAAATAGAATACATGTCGAATTCAACATAAAGGGGGTTTTGAAGATTCGAATTCATAGGAAGTGCATTCATCTATTTGAACCTGAGATAATGGCATTTGTAAATCAGATGTAAAAGGGGGCGTCAATCTTTGTTGTGAGTTTGAACATGCTATAGATATTCATACGCATATCTAACTTTTTTTTGCAACCAAGGAGATTATATCTGGAACCATGCATGAACTAAGGTAAGTTGCATATTTTTTAATATATACTCGTGTACAATGTATATTCAAATGTACCCCCTCCATTCCAAAATAATCGTAGCTTTAGGGTTTTCAAGAGTAAAGATTTGTGATGTTTGACAAATCCTGAAAGTTCAATTCAAGAGAACCGAAAACGTTAATGCTTCTCCTCCCAAATATTGAACGAAGTGCCAAATAGGCCTATGGTCACCCGAAACCGCGCGAGACTAATGTTTGGTGGTAGGAAATTACTGTCCTGACTCTGGCCCGTGTAGCCTATCGGCCCAATGTCCAAAGGTCTAAACCGGGGTAGGTTTGTAACTTCACCAAGACGCCAGTCTCAACCGCCTCGGAGAAGCATTCATACGCTGTGGGCGCCTAAACACCCATGCGCTCGGCCGAAATCTATCCCGCCCACATTTGGGACACCTGACATGATTGTCCTACCCCCAACCCGCAATATGTCCAAAATTTTAGATGGGGGCAAAGTTTGTAACTTTCCCCAAATTTCAAACAAGCGCGTCTCAAACCGAAACATTGTTCCCCCTTAGTTCCCCGCCTCCCTCCGTTTCCCCATTCATACTCCATGGGCGCGAAAACGCCCTCTCCACTAGCCGCGAAACCCCAGCCTCGTCCATCCTCCACCCCATAGCGGCCAATCCACCGCCGCCCTCCTCCATCACGCCGGAGCCAGTACCCTGACGTCGTCGTCCAATGCAACCGCAACCGCAACAACCTCAAGGACTTAGCAGTTGAAGCCGAGGCAGAGCTGCCTCCACGACGCCGACGCCGACGTGCGCCGTACCAGAAACACTCCGACCTACGCCTCACTGCTGCAGCTCCACTGTCTCAACCGTCCACCGCACCGGAGCTGTTCCCGCTACGCCGTCGTTCGCCGCCTCGGATCTGCTTCCCCGCCGCCGACAGACGGCCACCGCACCACACTCAACAACTTGGCCATGGGTTCGTCCAAGGCTGCACCATCCTCCACAACTTCTGGTTTCCGGCGAACAACAAGAAGATTGTCGGAAAAACAGAAGGACGAGACAGCACTGCCAGCAGAAAGAGGTACTTCTCTTCCCTTATTCGTGCAAATCTTACGTCTCCGCTCACACCGTATTCATCCCACGAAAGAAATTAGTTGAGCGCTTCTTACTGCATCTTCTTTGTGATACTAAATGCACAAGGTTTCCTCCCTTTTACTATTTCACCTTTTCTAGAGGTCAGTAGTCCGCCTGGATTTCAATTCAGGGTCAGTCGAACCGCAATTAAAAGAAGCAGCACACACTTAGGCGCGCGGAGCACCTAGTCCGCATGTTCCCCGGGGAAGCGGTGCATCGGTGTCTAGTATAGGGGTGTGGGGAGCAGGAGATGCTTGCGCCCGATCTAGAGGTCGGCGGGGCTTGAATGGATGGCCGGGGGGCGGTGCCAAGCACGGCGGTGCAGTGAGGTCGAGGGGAAGGTGCAGGCAGGGGAGGAATACTGGGCCGGTGGTCGCTGGCGTTTCGAGGAAGATCGTCAACACTGACTGGCTGGAGGTAGATGAAGGCGATCTGCCCGTTCTTTGTACATCGTACGGTGCAGAAAAAATGGACTGGCATATTTTCTTTCAGTCGACTGTTATTTTCATAGAATCCTGTAGTAATTTAGTGTGCCATGCATGTTGTAGAGCTATCATATGTCTCCCGTCATTTATTTCTCACCGACCTGCTATCTGCTACCTTTACACTGTACTAATTGTGCACACACTTCACCCATACTCACACTATTGTTTTTTTATGCATGGGTATTTCAGACTCTGACGCAGTGTTGATGAATGCAGAAAAGAAAAGACAGAAGTCGCTCCAGTGTAATTCAAAGATAAGCACTAAGTGTTTCAGCGCTCTAATGGGTGCAGTGTCAGCAGTTGGAGACACTAAACGTAGCTCTGCAGTTGATGATCTCAATTTCCACACACAACCATCCCAGGTGCTTGCTTTAACTTCGCGATGTCAAATGTGGTTGCATGTTGCATATGGTGTCTAGCTTGTATTGCTTCCAATTTGGTTAAATTGCATCTCCTTACTTACACATTATACCTTTGATAATGACATGCCTTCCTGTTTTTGATACATACTACATATGTCTATTAACCAGGTTCATACATCAAACTAATGCTCTTTTGTATCCCTCGTCAATCACTTATGATGAGACAGTCACCCGAGTGGGTTACTGTGAGACGCCCTACTCGTTTAAAGAGTGCAGTGTCATCCTCCCCACATGATTCTCAAGAAACAGCAAGGCTAAATGAAGATAGTCAACATAGCTCTCTAGTTGATCACCGCAATTCCCCCACACCACCATCGCAGGTGCTTGCTCTTACTTGGCAGTGTGATATGTGGTTGCATGTTGCATATGGTGTCTACCTTGTAATGCTTCTAATTAGGGTAAATTACATCTGCTTAGTTAACACATTATACCTGTGAATATGACATGCCTTCCTGTTTTTGGTACATACTACGTCTTTCTATTAACCATGTTCTTAAATCAAACTACTTTTCTTGTGTATCCCTCATCAATGCTCCTAATTTGTTAAATTGCATCTCCTTAGCTTACACATTATACATGTGCATATGACATGCCTTCCTGTTCTTGGTACATACTACATCTGCCTATCACACCATATTCTTACATCAAACTACTGTTCTTGTGTATCCTACATCTATTGCTTATGATGAGACAGTCGCTCGCGTGGGTTAATATGAGACGCAGTACTCTTATAAAGAATGCAATTTCATCCTCTCCACGTGATTCTCAAGAAATAGCAAGCCTAAATGGAGATATTGAACGTAGCTCTGTACCTGAAGACCGCACTTCCCCTACACCACCATCACATGTGCTTTCTCTAACTTCGCAGTGTGATATGTGGTTGCATGTTGCATATGGTGTCTAGCTTGTAATGCTTCTAATTAGGGTAAATTGCATCTGCTTTGTTTACACACTATACCTGTGAATATGACATGCCTTCCTATTTTTGGTACACACTACATCTATGTGTTAACCTTGTTCTTACATGAAACTACCTCTCTTCTGTATCCTGCATCAATCACTTACGATGAGTCACCTTTATTCGTTGCATATTGCATATTATTTCTAGCCTATTGACATGTACTGCTTCTAATTTGGACAAATACATTTAATAGGGCACCCTTTTAATTTGGCAGAGTGATATTGGTTTCATCTTTCATATGGTCTCTAGCTTGCATCGATTCTAACAAGTTCAAGCACCTTGTGCTTACTTTACACTTTATACATCATACATGTCAATATGTCATGCCGTCCTGTTTTTCATACATATTCCATCCTCCTATCATGCGGCTGCCTTACATGAAAGTAGTGTTCGTCAGTATCATGCATCAATGAGTTCTGAAGAGCAAATTTTATTACTTTTTCTTGTGGGTTTGACTTGACAAGGCAAAATCAAGAAAGAGGAAGGAAAAGAGTAAGGAAGGTGATGATGGTGGTCCTCTGCAGCAACGTGAACGAAGCATCTGTACTGATTCTCCTTGTACTGATAATGCATTACAAGGTCGAAGTCTCCGCTCCCCTACTCCACCATCCAAGGTGCTTGCTCTAACTTGGCAGTGTGATATCTGGTTGCATATTGCATATGGTGTCTAGCTCATATTGCTCCTAATTAGTGTAAACTGCATCTGCTTAGCTTACACATGATACATGTGAATATGACACACTTTCCTGTTTTTGGTACATACTATATCTGTCTATCACACCATGTTCTTACATGAAACTACTCTTCTTGTGTATCCTGCATCAGTCACTTATGATGGGACACCTTTAAGTTGGCAGTGTGATATTGGTTTGCATCTTGAATATGATTTCTAGCATGTATTGCTTCTAGTTTGATGAACGCCACCTATGACGAGACAGTTTTAACTTGGCAGAGTAATATTGATTGCACCTTCCATATGGTGTCTTGCAGTGTTTCTAATTTGTTGAAGTACCTTCTGCTCAGTTACCACATCATAGGTGTGAATATGTCAAGTCGTCCATTTTTTCGTAAATATTCCATCCTCGTATCATGACTTTGCCTTTCATCAGAGTAGTGTTCGTCAGTATCACGCATGAATGAGTTCTGAAGAGCGAATGATATTCCTTTTTCTTGTTGGTATGACCTCACAATGCAAAATCAATAAAGCTGAAAGAAATTGGCAAGTCATTGGATGATGGTGGTCCTTCTGAGCAACTGAAATGGAGGTTCTCTACAGATTCTACTCCGCCATCCTCCCAACAATTTTCACAAGACAACGCAAGGCTAGACAGTCATATGTGGTTGCATGTTACGTATGATGTCTAGCTTGTATTGGTTCTAACTTTGTTGAATTGCATCTACTTACTTTATACATAATGCCTGTGAATATGACATGTGTTCTTGTTTCTACATCAGACTACTATTCTTGCATATCCCGCATCAGTCACTTATGATAAGGCACCTTTAAGTCGCCACTGTGATATTGGTTGTGTCTTGCATATGATTTCTAGCATGTACTGCTTCTAATTTGTTGAAACGCCATACAGTTTGAACTTGGCAGGGTGATATTGGTTGCATCTTTCATATGGTGTCTAGCTTGCAGTGCTTCTAATTTGTTGAAATGCCTTCTGCTTAGTTACCACATCATAGGTGTAAATATGTCACACCATCCTGTTTTCATACATATTCCATCCTTGCATCATGTGTTTGCCTTTCATCCGAGTAGTGTTCGTCAGTATCATGCATGAATGAGTTCTGAAGAGCGAATTTTATTCCTTTTTCTTATCGGTTTGACTTCACAATGCAAAATCATTATAGCTGAAGGAAATTAGTCCGGCAGTGGATGATGGTGGTCCTTCGGAGAAACTCAAATAGGGGGTCTCTATAGATTCTACTCCGCCATCCTCCCAACAAGATTCGCAAGACAACACAAGGCTGGACAGTCAACGTAGCTGTGTAGATGATGAGAACATCTCCCCTACTCCACCATCACAGGTGCTTGCTCTAACTTGGCACTATTATATGTGGTTGCATGTTGCGTATGATGTCTAGCTTGTATTGCTTCTAACTTGAATTGCATCTGCTTACTTTACACATAATGCATGTGGATATGACACGTGTTCCTGTTTCTAGAACATAGGTGTACATGATGAGCACATATCCCCTACTCCACCATCACAGGTGCTTGCTCTTACTTGGAACTGTTATATGTGGTTGCATTTTCTGTATGATGTCTAGTTTGTATTGCTTCTGATTATGTTGAATTGCATCTGCGTAGCTTACAACTTATACCTGCAACGATCACTTACCCATAAGACACATTTAACTTGGGACTGTGATGTAGGTTGCATCTTGCATTGTCTTCTAGCTTGTACTGCTTCTAATTTCTTGAAATGGCACTTACGACGAGACACTTTTTACCTAATAGAGTGATATTGGTTGCATGTTCATATGGTGCCTAGCTTTCATTTCTTCTAATTTTGTTGAAATGCCTTCCGCTTACTGTTTTTTCATACATATTCCATCCTCCTATCGTACGTGTGAATATGTAACGCTGTCTTTTTTTTGTATATATTCCATCCTCCTATCCTACGCTTGCCTTACATCAAAGTAGTGTTCGTCTGTATCATGCATCAACCAGTTATGCAGAGCTAATTTTATTCATCTTCTTGTGGTTTTGACTTCATAAGGCAATATCAGAAAATAGGAAGGAAAAGAGTAAGTTAGGGGATGTTGGTGGTCCTCCGCACCGACGCAAACAGAGACTCTCTAGATTTGCTACTGCTAATGAAGTTGAAGTCCCAAGTCTACATGATGAGTTCATCTCCCGTACTCCACCATCGCAGGTGCTTGCTCTAAGTTGACAGTGTGATAATTGGTTTCATGTTGCATATGTTGTCTAGCCTGTATTTCTTCTATTTTGATTAAATTGCACCTGCTGAGTTTATACGTTATACATGTGCATATGACATGGCTTTCTGTGTCTAGAATACACTCCATCTATCTATCATACCATGTTCTTACATCAAAGTACTGTTGTTGTGTATCCCGGATCAGTCACCTCATGATTGGACACTTTTAACACGGCAGTTTGATAGTGGTTGCATCTTGCATTAATTTCTACATTGTACTGCTTCTAATTTTTCGAATTGCCACTTATGACAAGACATGTTTAACTTGGCAGAGTAATATTGGTTGCATCTTTCATATGGTGTCTAGCTTGCATTACTTCTATTTTCTTGAAAATCCTTCTTCTTAGTTTGCACATCGTAGTTGTGAATATGTCATGTCGTCCTGTTTTTCTTACATATTCCATCCTCATACGGTTGTCTTACATCAAAGTATTGCTTGTCTGTATCATGCATCAATGAGTTCTGAAGAGTGATTTTATTCTTTTGTGTTGTGGGCACACCTTGACATGGCAAAGTCAAAAAAGAGCAAGGAAAATAATATAGTAGGGAGTGCTGTTACTCGTCGGGTGAAACAGAAAAGGATCTGTCGTCAAGATTCTGCTGGTACTTATAGTGCAGTAGAAGGTCCAAGTCCACCGGCTAAATCTACAAACACAGTATCACCTGCTCCACCAGCTGCAGCATCCGCTTCAACTGTACTAGCATCTCAACCAGTTACTCGTTCGTTTGCTCCGGAACTGGCCAGTTCCCAAGCTGCCTTCACACCTAACACTACTTCTGAAGCACTGCTGACACAACAGGACTTGGCAAGATCAGATGAACCTCATGAGCATCAACACCAAGACGGTACCTGACCGAGTCAAGTTGCAGTTGCATGCTCCTTTATATGTATGCTCACAGTTTGATGTACACTAACACTTTCCATATTCGTTGTTGAACTAGCACCACGACGCAAGCAGAAACAGACACCGGGGATAATGCTTGACAGATTAACAAAATCTAAAGGAGGAAGAATGGAGATCCATTTTGAGGCAGGTTTATAAAGGCCAAGTGATGCCACAGAGTCAGCCAAGTTAGTATCAGAGGCAGCCGTTGCCGTTAGATGTCATGCACGTATCCTCCTAACGTGGATCCAGTATAGGAATGAGAAAGACAATACCCAATTTAACACCTTCCTTGACCATTTATCCGTAAGTAATGTTATTCATCGCAATTAGTAATATTGTCTTGCTATTTCCCATACTTTCTAGCTTCCTCCTAATAAGACACACATTCTTTTTTCAACAGATGAGGTTCAAGTTGGATCCGAAAGATGATGCAACTAAACAAGCATGCACTCATGTTTTTCAGTCTGCTCTGCGACAGTATCGGTACCACCTGAGAAAATCTCACTTTGAAGGCAAGGCTAACAATGAAATCGCCCAAACATCTCCAGTGGAATATATTACAGATGAAGACTGGACAGCCCTCGTTAAACACTTGTCTGATCCAAAGTATCAGGTAGGCTATATGTATTTGATCAGACCACATATTGAACTTGTATTTATGTATGTTCCTTACAAGTGTATCTTGTTCTAGGCTAACTGTTTGAAGAACAAAACCAACCATTCTAAAGTGAAATTCCAACAGACAACAGGATCTCGTAGCTATATTGCACACTGCGAGGCTCTTGTAAATAGCTGCTACTTCCTTCTTTTTTGTGTGCCATATTATCGTATCTATATTGACTTGTTCCAAATACAAAGGAAAGCCCGTGCGAACAAAAAAGAACTTGAACTGAATGCATTGCAAATCTTCAAGGATTGCCACACCAGCAAGATGAAGGGCATGAGCACACAAATCAAGCCGCTGTTGTAAGTCCTTACTCCTCCTGCCTTGAACTGATTGGTACTGCGATGTGCTCATTTAACTACTTGGTTTGCAGGCAATGTCAGTTACTCTATTCACTTTTATACACAGTTGTCTTAACGTATCATTTCACCTTACATGGTTTAAAAGAGATGAAGTGTCGGGGGTTTGGTACGACATATGCCAAGGGATGGCTTATCATGGTGGGGGCGAGTAGAACGTCGCCGGTGCCTGGAAACGGGATGAGGCGAAGGCATGCACGCCGGCGAATCTTACCCAGCTTCAGGGCTCTCCATGGAGATAACACCCCTACTGCTGCTCTACGGGGTCTCCGCATGATCACTACGGCAAAGTGAGTACAAGGTTGCTCCTAGAGTTGTTTCAGGAGGTAGGGGAAGCCAAGGCTAGCTTCCTCCCTCCTATGCGATCTGGTCCAGTGCTAATGGGTCCATCCCTTTGCATGGGTTCCCTGGGGGGCTTATATAGGCCCGCCCCTCCAGGGTTACAATGGTAATCCGGCTGGACGCGGGTCCCAGCCGTCTGCCTCTCAGGTCGCCGTCTTCTCCGCCGACCGCTGGGGCCCGCCAGTCCGGCTATGGACTACTGTAGCCATGCTACGGATGACGCCGGCTTGGTCATGGGGTCGTGGCAATAGTGCCGCCGCTTGACGGGCGATCACTGTGGCCATTTCCCGTCTTGTCCGGTTAATGGCATGTGGGGCCCGTGGGAGGGGTTGGCCGACTCCGGGGGGTCGACTCCCACGGGTCCGTCTTCGGGGCGCTCTCGCCGTCTTCGGTGCCCCGCTGACGGATGAGTCCCGCCGTCTCTGGAGGGTACAGTCAGGCCATCGTGGGCACAGTGCGCCACCCACTGAGGCTGAGGTCAGGGCAGGCATGGCAACAGTGTCGCGCCACGATGGAGATCTCCAACGGTACGGCGCACTGTAGCCATGCCGGCCCTTCGTAGGAGGGGTAGAGACAGCCACGTAATGGCTGTACCCCGTCCTGCCATCATGACGAAGGCATGAGATGGTTGTAGTCGCGGGCTGACTCCCATAGTCGTCTTATCTTGAAGTTGCCAGCCAAGAGTCGGCTTAACTCGAAGCCGTCTTTGGGACTCGGCGGTAAGGGACAGTCGTCGCCGCCTCCCAGGAGGCGGCTCTTCATTGTGGGGTCTTGAGGGGCGAAGTCGGCCCTGATGTTTCGAAAGGTTCTGGGGCTCGGGTTAGCCTACCCGTGGCCCATTACTCCGACAGTAGTCCCCGAAGCTGGTGAGGTGCTGAGGTAGACGCGTCGGGGAGCCTCAATAGTTTCATCTCTCCGGGGGTGGAATCTTGGCCTCTTTTGCCGTCTTCCTCCAGGCCGACTAGCCGGAGTCGGATTCAGTGAGGGCCGTCTTGCCTCTTAAAGGGTTTGAACGTCGCGGCGGGATCCAGGCGGCGTGCCTGATAAGCTTCCAGGCAACCGCCCGTCGCGGGTCCGCCGCATGGTGCCACGTGGCGGAGTCAGTGTGCCCACCCACGCGCACGACGAGACAGGACCTCGAGCGGGGCCCGCCACTTCCGTGCCTCGGGACGCGAGCGGATTTGCCGCGGTCGTGCGGATGGTTGGGTTCCCCGCGTCGTAACTGCACGCAGTTACTGCGTGTGGTAAATCGTGGGGGGCATGGGGGCCGAGGCGCAGTTAATCCCACGCCCGCCCCATCGGCTTCTCAGCCCTGTGAGCCTATAAGTAGGCGGGAGGGAGGGAGCGACGAAACATGCGCGCCCATCTCCCCCGCTCCCATTGCTTCTTCTTCCTTTCGCCGCCGCCGCACCGAACCACGCCACACTCGCGACGATGAGCTCTTCCTCTGCCGCCGCACCTGCTGCCGTGCGCTCCGGCGTGTGGGACGGCTCCGAGGTGGACGACGATGTCATAGAGTTCTTCCGCAAGACGCGTCGCCACCCCAGCGCGGACCTAGTGCGAGCCCGTGCCGCGCCGGAGAGGGTGATATCGCCGGCGTCAGAGGAAGGCGAGCGGGTCGTCTTTCGCTCGCACCTTATGCGCGGCCTGGGGCTGCCGGCGAGCGGCTTCTTCCGCTCCTTCTTGGAGTTCCACGGGCTCCAGCCGCACCACCTCACTCCGAACACGGTGGTGATGCTGGCCGCCTTCGCCACCTTGGGCGAAGGCTTCCTCGGCGTTCTCCCCACAATCGAACTGTGGGGGGAGTTCTTTCAATCAAAGCTCAGCACGCACGTCGCCCGCATGCCGGCCCAGTGCGGCGCCTTCATCACGATACGGAGGTCGGGGGCCAACAATCCGTTCCCCGCCATTCCGCTGATCAAGTCGGTGAAGATGTGGCAGCGCTCTTACTTCAACGTGAAGAACGTCGCCGCAGAGGGCGACTGGGTCAACCTGCCGCCTTTTGAAGCCGGCGCACCGGCCGGGAGGCTCCCCAACTGGTCCCACCGAGTCAAGACGCTGACTCCCGCCGGTGCCGCCGCCGTCATGCGACTCCGAGTCCTGACGCAGTCGGAGGGCCTGACCGGGTACGACTTGCTAGCCGCCTTCGTGGCGCGCCGAGTCCTCCCGCTCCAAGGCCGGCCTCATCTGATCTTTCAGATGAGCGGCCACCGGGGTCCGAGTCGGCTCTGCTCCAAGGACATGCCTCACGCAGAGGTGGCAGATATGGTGAACCATATCTCAAACTGCAACCTCGCGGTGACTTGGCAGTTCGGCAAGGAGCCGTGCTCACGCGCCAACCCCCCGCCTGTCGTAAGTCGTCTTTCCCCTTCTTTTGTCCTCTTAGCAACCGACTCCGACTTCTAATCTTTTTGGTTTTTCTTGAGTCAGAACCCCCTCATCCAACCTTCAGCCGGCATCGCGGGCTCGGCCCGCCAGTTCGTCCCCGATCGAGCGGAGAGCGACATCAACTACTCGGACTTGGGGGCCGCGGCGATGGAGGCCGACGCCGAATGAGGAGGAGGGGGGGCTTCAGGCCGTCGTCCACTTTCGCCGACTGGCCTGATGACGACGCCGAGGGGGTAGTCGCCCCGAGCCACCAATCAAGGGCCGGCCAGCCGAGCGCTAGTTCCGCCACCGGCTTGGGTGGTCAAGGCGGCGCGAAGAGGCGTCGGGCCGGGCAGAGCTTTCTTGGCGGCCGGCCGAAGAAGACCAGGGGGTCAGCCACTGCCACCCAGAGGGAGGAGGCGATCGCGAGGGCCAACCGCTTCCCCAAGGAAGTGAAGAAGCCGCCGCTGGTCTCCGCGTAAGTGCCTCCGCCTTTGACTTGCTTTGCTCTTGGTGGATTTTTGTCCGAGTCTTTTACATGTTTTCTTGCTTCAGGGCTCCCCTCACCTTCGAGAGGGTTGCCGCCGCCTCCATCATGGGGTCGGCAGAGGCGTCCGCCAATACTCGGTGGATCGACCCCGCCGCCGATCTTCGGGAGGCGACAGAGCAGAACGCGCGGGAAAAGCGCGCCGAGGACGAAGCCGCCCGCCTGGAAAGGGCGGAGGCTGAGAGGGCGGCGGCCTCCGCCCAGAAAAAACTGGATGAGGCCAAGGCCGCCGGGGTGGAAAGGCGGCGAGCAGAGGAGGCCACGCTCCTCCAGTCGGCGCTGCTTGTCACCCCGCTGAACTCCGCACTGCCGCCTCCGGAGTTCATGGGGCAGACTGGGGAAGCCGGCGGCGAGAACCCCGCCATGGAGAGGGAGAGCGGCGATGCCTTCATGTCAGACACGATCGTGCCGCCACCGCCGCCTCCGCCGCCGTCTGGGAGTGCTCAGGGCAAACATCCGGTGGACCCGCTGGCGCCACCAACTGAGGACGAGTCCGTGGCGAAGCTGCTTCATCAAGTCGCCTCACCAGCACGCCACTGCCTTTGGAAGCCGGCGCCGCCAGCTCGGCCGTCCCAGACGCTGAGGCGACGAGCGCCGCGCCCGTTGGGTGGGTGCGAGGGGGCGGCACGGGCCCGCTGAACCAGGCGCTTTTGGACGTCCAGGCGAAGCTGGGAGCCGAAGGCAATGCCATCCAGAGCTGCACCAAGGCGCACCTGGCGTCGCGAGTAGCCATCCGGGTATGCTTCATTTTGGACTTTTCTTTTCTTTGCTCTTCTCTGTGGGGGCGTGCCAGCGCACCCACTGGGTGTAGTCCCCGAGTTCTGGGCCGGCTGCTGAGTAGGCGGGTCAGAACTCCCTCTGGCGAGTTCCACTACTTATCTTTGTTTGAAATTCTTATTGTAGGAGTATCACAACCTCCGCGTCACTGCCTTCAACCGCAATGTTGAGGAGCTGAGCAAGCGGACTGCCGACTTGTCAGAGAGTCGGAGTGAGTCTTCCTTCTTCTTTGCGGGGGCGCGCTGGCGCACCCGCGGGCTGTAGTCCCCTAGATTCGGGCCGACTGCTGCGCAATCGGGCCGGATCTTCTCAGCGACTTTCTTGTTGATGACTTAACGTTTCTTCTTTCTTATTCTTCAGGGGCCAACGCCACTCTTCAGGAGCAGTTGGGCGAAGCCAACACCGCCTTGCGTTCCAAGGGGGAGGAGTGTAGCAAGCTAGCCGCGGAGCGTGATCTGCTAGCCGCGCAGCTGACGAAGCATAAGGAGCTGCTCAAGAAGGCGCAGGAGGAGGCAGAGAGGAAAGAAACTGCCCGCCTGGCCGAGTTCGAGAGCGAGCACTCCTCCTGGACCGACAGGGAGGCGCAGCTGACCTCCGGCTTCCATGAGATCGAGGACATCGTTGATGGTGAGCTTTGTTACTTTTCTTTGGGCAGCCGACTATGCGTCGGGCTGACTTCTAGTTTTCTGACTTGCTTCTTTTTTGTCTTCGCAGACTTCTTTCCTGGCTACTCGCAGGCGGCCATTCAGGCCGTCCATGCTGATCACGAGGCGCGGAGAGCGAGCGGCACGGAGATTGCTGCCAACGCCCCTCGGACCTCGATGAGCAGCTACTGAGCATCGAGGCTCGCCCGCGACCGGCCCATCGGATGCTGCGCCGGCTTCAGCGCGCCGGTGCCCAGGCCATTGCCACCTTGTGGCCGGACATGCCGGTTCTACGCACTGCCAGTCGGACCGCCGACTGGCTGGACGTCGCGGCTGGTCGTCTTGTGGCTTGGAAGGGTTCCTCGGCCCGGGCTGGAGCGCGTCGGGCCTTGGAATTCATTAAGGCGTGGTATTCGGGGCTGGACCTGGACCGTCTGGCCGCTTCCGGTCAGAGGCCCACGCGGAGCTGGTGGCTGTGGAAGGCACCCTCGTCATGCGCGCAGCGGCGATTGCTGACTACGCGGACACCAGTATCTTCGTCCCTGATCGGGCTGAAGACGGCAGGGAGGCGCCACCGGAGTGGTTTGGGATGAACCCAGATTACGACGAGGACTCAGCGGAGGGGATTGCTTCCAGCGCCGAGGAGGAAGGCGAGGCGGAGGACGAAGGTGAGATGGAGGCGCCAGAAGACGGAACAGGCGACCAGCCTCAGCTCGACCGCGCCTCCTGCAACGAGCCGCGTCCGGAGGAGGCGGCTACTGTCGGAGATGATCAAGCTGAGATTGCCCAGCCGGCCGCCCCAGCGCCTGACACCGCCATCTCCTCCGACCCTCCGAACCCGAATGCTGCCTCCTAGGCTGCCGTCCCATCTTCATTTTATCTGCTTAGTAGTCTTTGAAGAACTTCTGTTAATTCGAACAATTCCACCTGCGGGGTGTATTTTGAACTTCTGCTCGAAGATTCGGCCAAGGGCCAATGTTATGTAAATATTCGTCTGAATTCTATCTTTCCTTGCTTATTGCTCTTTTTTGGCTTTTTCCTTTGTTGCCTTCCCTTTGTTGCCGCCTTGCCAGTCGGACAGCCGCTCTGCGGACTGCTACTTGATCAAATGCTTGGCCACTTTGGGAAGGCAAGTACTTGGCCATTTTAGAGTCTATTTAACAAGTCGGATAGAAAGCGGCAAGCCGATTTCTTATGAGTCGGCTTCACTTAAGATAGGCTTGAAGAAAGCGGCAAGCCGATTACTCATGAGTCGGCTTTGCTTGAGGGAGGGTGGGAGACATCTTAGGCTATGTTCGTGCTTTGGGTCCTTAGCCATTTTTCGCACGGGCGCCCGCTCTTCCATACTCCTACCTACCAAACAGTCGCTCCACGAGATGCGGCTTCTGACAGGAGACGGCTTAGGTGCCACATAGTACTTGTCTGACTGCAGGAAGCATTTGATAGCGCAAGGCGGCGAGTCCCCGGGCCGACTAGTCGAGCCCGGTGCCAGACGGCATGACAAAGAGTAGTGAACTCGAAGGCGTAATTCTTATCATACATATAGCAAAAAGGGCAGTCCCCGAGCTCGTCTCGGGGGGCCCGAAGTCTGGTACTTTAATACAAAGGGTAGCGTGATACATACTGCATCAACTGTAAAATCTTCGGAGGAGATTTGCATTCCATGGGCGTTCCGTCTCCTTGCCGGAGTCATCCCTCTTGCGTGCTCGGGGCTTCTGGGCGTCGATCAGGTAGTAGGAGTCGTTTCCCAGCACCTTGCTGATAATGAAGGGGCCTTCCCAAGGCGCCGACAGCTTGTGCTGGCCGGCTGTTTGCTGGATTAGCCGGAGCACAAGGTCGCCCTCTTGGAAAGATCTTGGCCTAACCTTCCTGTTGTAGTAACGGCGCAGACTCTGCTGGTAGATGCTGGACCGGCTGAGTGCCAACAGCCGGCCCTCTTCCAGCAGATCGACACCGTCTTGTCGTACTTCTTCTGCTTCTTCCTCGGTGTACATGGTGACTCGCGGGGAGTCGAACTCTATGTCCGTCGGGATGACGGCTTCAGCACCGTAGACGAGGAAGAAAGGCGTGAAGCTGGTTGACTTGTTTGGAGTCGTGCGCAGACTCCATAGAACGGCCGGCAACTCGTCGAGCCAACAGCCGGCCGATCGTTCCAGTGGTTCGACCAGCCGGGGCTTGATGCCGGACAGGATGAGGCCGTTTGCTCGCTCTACCTGGCCGTTTGACTGCGGGTGGGCAACGGACGCTAACTACAGTCGGATGCCCTGTGTCGCGCAGATACAGGCCAAGGCGCCTTTGGCAAAGTTTGTGCCATTGTTGGTGATGATGTTGTGCGGTATGCCATACCGAGTCGTGATGTCGGCGATGAAGGTCACTGCAGTCGGACCATTCAACTTCTTGATGGGCTTTACTTCTATCCACTTGGTGAACTTGTCCACCGCGACAAGTAAGTGAGTTAGGCCGCCTTGGGCCGTTTTGAATGGTCCCACCATATCCAGGCCCCAAACCGCAAAGGGCCAGGCGATGGGGATAGTCTTGAGTGTTGAAGCCGGCTGGTGTGGCTTGGAGTGGAACTTCCGGCACCCTTTGCACTTTTGCACCAACTCTTTGGCCTCTTCTAGGGCAGTCGGCCAGAAGAAGCCGTGTCTAAATGCTTTGGCGACGAGTGCTCTTGAAGCCGCATGGTGGCCGCACTCGCCCTGATGGATATCTTTGAGAATTGCTTGGCCTTGTTCTGGCTCGACGCAACGCTGGTAGACGCCAGTGACGCTGCGCCTAACCAACTCTCTGTTGACTATGGTGTAGGCTGCCGCTCTATGTTGTACTTGCCGAGCCAAGGTTTCATCAATTGGTAGCTCTTTGCTCACCAGGAACTGAGGATGGGCTGTGCCCATGAGGGTGCTGCTATTTCTTCGACTACCAGTACTGTGACATGGACGAGGGCGGCTGGGCTAGGAGGCGGCGGGTTGGAGTCCACAGCCGCTTGTTGGGTTGATGAAGTGCCCGGGCCGATTGGCGCAGTCCTTGAGCCGAGTTCTGGAGTCCTCGGACTGGGTGCCGTAGTCCCCGGTCCGGGCTCTGAAGTCCCCGGGCCAGCTTCGATTGCGACGCTCTTGGAGTTATCTGGGAGAATCCTTGTGCCGTCTATTGGGGCCCTTGAGTCGGATCCGGCTTCTTCGGGTGGAGTCGGCACAAAGATGGAGTCTGATTCTGGCGAAGGCTTGATAGACGGCTTGAGGAGGCGCCGAAGAGCGACGCTAGACGGTATTGCCTGGCGGGTGGAGCCGATTCGCGCCAAGGCGTCTGCTTGGTCATTGTCATTCCTTGTCACGTGGAGGAACTCACACCCCTCGAAGTATCCGCTGAGTTGCTGCACAAGGAAACGGTAGCTCGCCATGTTTGCATCCTAGGCGTCCCAGTCGCCAGATGACTGCTGGACCACCAAGTCAGAGTCGCCGAAACACAGGATCCGGAAGATGCCAAGTTCTTTGGCAAGCCGGAGCCCATGAATGAGCGCCTCGTACTCAGTGACGTTGTTGGAGGCGGAAAAATGGATTTGCAGCGCATATCTGAGCTTGTCGCCTTTGGGGGAAGTGAGGACGACGCCGGCTCCCAAGCCGGTGCACATCTTGGAGCCATAGAAATGCATCCGCCAATGGGTGGAGTCAGGCGCTGGCAGCAGGTACTGGGTCTCGGCCCAGTCGACGAGGAAGTCGGCCAGTGCTTACGACTTGATGGCGGTGCGGGGCTGGTAGTAGATGGTGTAGAGAGCCAGATCGATGGCCCACTTGGCCACTCGGCCAGAAGCATCTCGGCTTCCAATGATCTCGGCAAGTGGGGTCGTGCAGACCATAGTGATTGGATGCTCCTGGAAATAAGGCTTCAACTTCTTGGCGGCAAAGTGCACGCCGTAGCACATCTTCTGGTAGTGGGGGTAGTTCTTCTTGGAGGTCGACAATACTTCGCTCAGGTAATAGACCGGTTCTGGACAAGTAGCGCCTTGCCTTCCTCCTTGTGCTTGACTACGATGACTGTGCTGACTACCTGGCTAGTGGCGGCGATGTACAGGAGCATGGGCTCTTTGGGAGTCGGGGCCGCCAGCACAGGGGGCGTAGTCAACATCTTCTTTAGTTGGAGAAAAGCTTCATCCGCCTTGGGAGTCCACTCGAAAAAGGTCGCCTTCTTCATGAGCTGATATAAGGGGAGAGCCTTCTCGCCCAGCCGACTGATGAATTGGCTGATGGATGCCAAACAGCAGGTGAATTTTTGCACATCTAGTAGTCGGCTGGGTACCTTCATCCTTTCGATGGCCTTGATCTTCATAGGGTTGCACTCTATGCCGCGTTCGGAGACCAGGAAGCCGAGGAGTTGGCCTGCTGGTACTCCGAAGACGCACTTCTCAGGGTTGAGCTTGATCTGGAATCGGCGCAGATTCTCAAAGGTTTCCTTGAGGTCTTCCAGCAGTGTTCCATGCTTCTCCATCTTCACCACCACATCATCCACATAGACATGGGCGTTTCTGCCGAGTTGCTTCAGGAGGCACTTCTGCATGCAACGCTGAAAAGTGGCGCCGGCATTCCTCAAGCCGAACATCATGGTCAGGTAGCAGAAGGCCCCAAACGGCATGATGAAGGCGGTCTTCAGTCTGTCTGTCGGGTTCAGCTTGATCTGATGATATCCTGAGTATGCATCTAAGAAGCTCAACAGCTCGCGGGGTCCGAAACAGGGAGGACCCAACTCGTCTTCTTCTTCCAGTGCCAGGGATCGGTGGAGTCGGTCGACCCGGTGGCGGGCATCGTTCTCTCCGACTCCCTCTCGGCGGCCGAGGTGGTCGCCGAGAGCCGGATGCTCTATGGGCTGCGAGGAGACTCGCCTTTCTCTGTGAGGAGGGGGAGGCAGATAGTCGTCCCGTCGTTCCACCGCTTTGGGGTGGCCGTCTTGGTCGCGCTCGATGGTGATGCGAGTCCAACTATGATTGACAGCCGGCTCCTTGTCTTTCCTTCCGTGGACTCCGCCAGTCGGCGTCCGAGACGTCACGCCTTGGTCTCGGCGGGGTGGCGGGTCGTCGTTTTGTCGCCGCGGCGCCTCCGTGCGGCAGCCGGCTTTGTTCTGCGCGGCAGCCGTGTCGAGGAGCTGCTAAACTCGCTCCGTCATCAGGCGGCGCTCTTCGCCCTCGAAGTTGTCGAGTTCGTCCGCCGCCTCCTGGGCGGCGTGGATGTTCTCTGTAGGCGTGGTATACACAGGGCGATCGGCCCCGAGCAGATTGGCGATTGCCGCACCGCGTTGCCGGACCGCGCCCAGGCGGCTAGGCCCAGGCGGAGCCGGTGAGCCGCCCACGACGTGATCCATCTCACGCTGGTAGGCATCTGACAAGCGTCTCATGCTTGCCAGCTTCTTCGCGCCCTCGATGAGCTGAAGGCGGCGCACCTCCAGCGTCTCGGCGTCAGCGTCTCCCGGAATCGGCGCGGACAGGTCTCGTAGAGCCGCGTCGAGCGGATCACGAGCGCCTTCGCCGGAGCGCTCGTCATGGTCAAGGACGAAAACCTCCGTGACGGTGCTTCCGCCGCTCCTCGTGCAAGGGAGCGGCTCGTTGTAGACCACCACGTTGGTGGGGAACGCGTCAAGTGATGCAGTGTCGGAGTCGACCAGCATCGGGTCGGTGGAGCCTATGGACTCCAGGTCTACGGCAGGCTCGCCGGTGACATGGAGTTTGTCGAGGAGACCCGCGAGGAGGCTCTCCGGGCCGCTCATGCCTTCATCAGATGCAGGCGCATCGGAGAGGCGGACCTCGCCAATAAGTTCGGCGAGGCAGCTGGCCGCGCAGGCGATCTCAGCGCCATGTAGCGTATTGACGCAAACTCCATCTGGCGTGCCAGGTTGGCTGCGCTCGCTAGGGAGAAAAAGGGTTCCCGTCCAGAGCAGGTCTCCGGACGGCGGTGCACCTAGCCCCACGGTGGGCGCCAAATGTCGGGGGTTTGGTACGACATATGCCATGGGATGGCTTATCATGGTGGGGGCGAGTAGAACGTCGCTGGTGCCTGGAAACGGGATGAGGCGAAGGCATGCACGCCGGCGAATCTTACCCAGCTTCAGGGCTCTCCGTGGAGATAACACCCCTACTACTGCTCTGCGGGGTCTCCGCATGATCACTACGGCAAAGTGAGTACAAGGTTGCTCCTAGAGCTATTTCAGGAGGTAGGGGAAGGCAAGGCTAGCTTCCTCCCTCTTATGCGATCTAGTCTAGTGCTAATGGATCCATCCCTTTGCATGGGTGCCTTGGGGGGCTTATATAGGCCCACCCCTCCAGGGTTACAATGGTAATCCGGCTGGGTGCGGGTCCCAGCCGTCTGTCTCTCAGGTCGCCATCTTCTCCGCCGACCGCTGGGGCCCGCCGACTGGCGGGCCCCGCCAGCTATGGACTACTATAGCCATGCTACGGATGACGCCGGCTTGGTCATGGGGTCGTGGCAACAGTGCCGCCGCTTGACGGGTGATCACTATCGCCATTCCCCGTCTTGTCCGGTTAATGGCATGTGGGGCCCGTGGGAGGGGTTGGCCGACTCCGGGGGGTCGACTCCCACGGGTCTGTCTTCGGGGCGCTCTCGCCGTCTTCAGTGCCCCGCTGACGGATGGGTCCCGCCGTCTCTGGAGGGTACTGTCAGGCCGTCGTGGGCACAGTGCGCCACCCACTAAGGCTGAGGTCAGGGCAGGCATGGCAACAGTGTCGCGCCACGATGGAGATCTCCAATGGTACAGCGCACTGTAGCCATGCCGGCCCTTCGTAGGCGGGGTAGAGACGACCACGTAATGGCCGTACCCCGTCCTGCCATCGTGACGAAGGCAGGAGATGGTTTTAGTCGCGGGCCGACTCCCATAGTCGTCTTATCTTGAAGTAGCCAGCCAAGAGTCGGCTTAACTTGAAGCCGTCTTTGGGACTCGGCTGTAAGGGATAGTCGTCGCCGCCTCCCAAGAGGCGGCTCTTCATTGTGGGGTCTTGAGGGGCAAAGTCGGCCCCGATGTTCCGAAAGGTTCTGGGGCTCGGGCTAGCCTAGCCGTGGCCCATTACTCCGACATGAAGGATATTCTTTTGGTCTTGATCTGTAATCTAGTTGTTATGTTCACGTGCGCACACCATGATAAAATAGCATGTTTGTTTTATATCTGTTTGCCCATGATATGAATGATGTCATACTATGTTCATCCTACTTTAAACCATGTCTCTTTATCCTTAGATTTCAATGAATGTGAGGAAATAGACAATACAGTAGGCATGCTACATTGACATATGTTCCGAAAGTGATTTTATTATGTAGTTGGCACTACAATACATGCTAATGTATTAGAGTAGTTCACAAAAATAAGTTATGTATAAACATTTAACCTACTTTGTTTGTTTTTGTCTCATTAGTAAATTATCTGGTACACTAATCTACAAGTTCAAACTTTCAGGTAGCTATGGAACAAATGATTGAACAGCCACAACCACCGGAAGGTGACGAGGCTACTACAGGCACAATGTCACCTCTTGCTGCAGTACATCAGTATCTCTCCGCTAACAGGGCAAAAAGCACCTTCCTGCATAATTCTGGGTTGGTTGTCAAGGTAACCTCGTCCAAATCGCCTTCTGAACAAAATCTTCCTGCTAGACAGACTGATATATCTGTCCTCCAGACACAAGTCCAATCCCTAATGGACGTTGTTTTGGAAACAAGAATAGTGGTTGAGAAATGTTGTCAAGATATGAATGGTTTTGAAACCAGACTATCAGACAATCGCTTCATTGTTCAAGAGCAATGGTGGAAAAAAGGTGGAGATCGTGCTGCTCCATCAGATTCTACAGCCTGAAACATTAGCACTCAGGTCAAATGATTTGTGCTTCTATACATCTGATGGTGCTTTTATATGGAAGGACTGTAAACTTTATGCCAACAGGCCTTTTGTTGTATGGTTGGAATTTTTTTTGTGGTGATACAACATTTATGATGCTGCCATAGGCTGCAGTAATTACGACGCTATTTTTGTATAGTGTAGGTTTATCTTAGTAATGTATTCGGCCGAAAGCTTCTTAGGAGCCGAACATGCCAACATTCGTCGGGCCCATTCCAATTGGGCTAAAAACAATTACAGGCCGAAATTGGCATGTAGCCCACTGAAAATATCTGGGCCTAAATTAGCATAAGCTTTCATATTTTTTCTGATAGGCCTGTGCCCATAGTGGGCCTTTAATAGGCCTAAACATAATTTGGGCCCTCGGTAAAATTAGGTCGTTTATAGGTGTAAACATCTCGAGCCCATAAAAAACATGGGCCTTTAATAGACCGAAAGTGAGATTGGGCCCTGATTGTGGCAAATAACCCACTGGACTTAGCAGGCCGAAATGGTGGCCCATTTACAATTCGGATCTTTGACGGGCCGAAATTCGGACGGGCCGTAAATGCGCCGACCTAATACACGGGCCTTTAACGGGCCGGAACTTTGGTTGGGCTAGATTATCATCATTTTTATATGGGCTGTTAATGGGCCCGATATGATGTTGGGCCACATATGGCCCATGGTTTACCTCCAGCATTAACAGGCCGGAAATGACAACAGGCTGAAAGTGGCCCAAATCTATAGTGGGCCCTAATAGGCCGAATGTCAGACATGGCCGAATATGACCCAAATCCTTTACGGTCGTTTATGGGCTGAAAGTTTTGATGGCCTGTAAATGGGCCCAAATGAAGCCGGACCTTTAACAGGCCGGAAATACACCGGGCCGTAATTCGGCCCAATTACTTAGCGGACAGTTAACGGGCCAGAAGTGACCATGGGCCACGTTGATGACAAGTTTAGGACAGGCCGTTGACGGGCCGATTTGACAGAGAATGTTGGGCCTTTAGCTGGGTCGGCCCATTATGGTCTGCAGAATCTTGTGGGCCTTTAGCTGGGCCGGCACATTGTGGTCTGCAAAATCTTGTGGGCCTTTAGCTGGACCGGCCCATTATGGTGTGCAAATTCGTGTGGGCCTTTAGCTGGGCCGGCCCATTATGGTCCGCTAAATTTTGTGGGCCTTTAGCTGGGCCGGCCCATTATGGCCTACTAAATCTTCTGGGCCTTCGGTTGGGCCGGCCCATTTAAACTTTGTGGGCCACTTTTGGGTCGGTCCACGTGTCGACATATCATAGGCCCATCTAGGCCGTTGGATGAGTGACACCTGTGCCAACGCGGAGCTGACGCGTGGATCCATCAGCCAATGAGAATTTTACACGTGGAAAATCGGCATTGGTCGTGGCTGTTAACGGGTTATCGGATCCAAAATCCGACCTGATAGCTTAACGGCGTTCCGTTACGGTGGATGCCACGTGTCAGTCACCCTTGACGAAAGCACTTCTGTGACGCGTGATTTATCGTCATGGAAGTTGACACTTCCGTGATGATAATTTTGGTAATGTCATGGAACACTTCTACGACAGCATAGGTATGACTATCTTGATTCTGTCATAAATTTGTCATGGATGTACATGCATGATAGAAAACGCGACCTACTGTGACAAACACGTATCATCACGGAAGTGTATTTTTTTTATTGACACTTTCCATGCTAGATATATCATAGGCGGCTTCCAAAGATAAAATAAAGTTTATTCCTTTTTCGACCATACTTTCACACTCCACGGCTAGCCATATACATGGGTACGGTCCATACCAACACTTTCCATGGAATTTATTATTTGATAACATAAAGTAAATTTCTTTTTCATTTAGGGACTGGCATCCCTATTACCGTCGTACTCTCATGCAATGACAAGTGAATAAACACTCATCCTGAGAATAACACATCTTGCATGGAAAATATTGGCCACACCCTGTCGCTTCATGAGCGTACGAGCACAAAAAAAGAAAATTCATTTTGAAAATTTAGAGATGGCACATACAAATTTACTTAGAACGGCATGGAAATACCACATATAGGTAGGTATGGTAGACTCATATGGCAAAACTAGTTTCAAGGATTTCGGATGCACAAGTAGTATTTCTACTTAGTACAAGTGGAGGCTAGCAAAAAGATTGAGAAGCAACCAACTAAGAAACGAAAATCAACATAAGCTAGCATTAAGCATAACTAACACCAAAAAATGCACCACAAGTAGGATGTAATTTCATTGCATAACTATTGACTTTCGTGCTTGCATAGGGAATCACAAACCTTAACACCAATATTCTTACTAAAGCATAATTACTCACCAACATGACTCACATATCACTATCATCATATCTCAAAACTATTACAAACAATCAAGTTTATTTTGTCCAATGATTTTCATGAAAGTTTTTATTATATCCCTCTTGCATATCTATCACTCTGGGAATAATTTCATATGTTGCAATTGATTTTGAATAAGATCAAACAAATTTAAGTGAAGAACATGAGCATAAATTTTTTTCATCTCTCAAAATAATATAATTGAAGCATGAGAAAATTTATTTAAACATATTAAAGCACACCGTGCTCAAAAGGATATAAATGAAGCACTAGAGCAATTCTGTAGCTCAAAAAAAATTTAAGTGAAGCATAAAGAGCAATTCTAACAAATCATAGCATAATTTTGGCTTTCTCAAATAGGTGTGTCCAGCAAGGATAGATGACACAAACTAAAAAGCAAAACAAGGAAAGACTTGTATAATACAAGATGCTCCAAGCAAAACTCATGATATGTGACGAATAAACATATAGCTCCAAGTAAAATATCGATGGTCGTTAGAAGAAAGAGGGGATTGATGACCCACAAGTATAGGGGGTCAATCTAGTCCTTTCGATAAGTAAGAGTGTCGAACCCAGCGAGGAGTAGAAGGAAATGACAAGTGGTTTTCAGCAAGGCATTTTCTGCAAGCACTGAAATAGTCGGTAACAGGTAGTTTGATGGCAAGATGATTTGTAACGGATAAGTAACGGTAATGGTAAATAAAGTGCAGGAAGGTATCCCAATCCTTTTGTGGCAAAGGACAGGCCAAAACGGTCTCTAATAATAAGCAAAGCATTCTTGAGGGTACACGGTAATTTCATCTAGTCACTTTCATGATGTGTCGCGTTCGCTACTTTGATAATTTGATATGTGGGTGGACCGGTGCTTGGGTGTTGTTCTTACTTGAACAAGCCTCCCACTTAGGATTAACCCCCTCGCAAGCATCCGCAACTACGAGAAAAATATTAAGATAAAATCTAACCATAGCATTAAACATTTGGATCCAAATCGGCCCCTTACGAAGTAGCGCATAAACTAGGGTTTAAGCTTCTGTCACTCTAGCAACCCATCATCTAATAACTACTCCACAATGCATTCCCTTAGGCCAAAAGATGCTGAAGTGCCATGTAGTCGACGTTCACATGACACCACTAAGGGAATCACAACATACATATCATCAAAATATCAAACACATATAAAGTTCACATGATTACTTGCAACAAGATTTCTCCCATGACCTCAAGAACAAAAGTAACTACTCACAAATGATAATCATGCTCAAGGTCAGAGGGGTAATAAATAGCATAATGGATCTAAACATATAATCTTCCACCAAACAAACCATATAGTAATCAACTACAAGATGTAATCAGCACTACTAGTCACCCACAGGTACCAATTTGAGGTTCCGGTACAAAGATTGAACACAAGAGATGAACTAGGGTTTGAGAGGAGATGGTGAAACTACTGCCGGATGCTGCTAACGCGGCACTACAATCAGAGACCCTTCGACAAAACTGTGAGCGATGCAATAATCGCAAACGGTGATGTAAAAAACCGTCAAAAAAGGTGCAACACATTTGCGATGATGTATGTATCAAACACGATTCAAATTTTAGTTGCCTGTGCGATGGAGGGCATACGGTAATATCAATGAACTGTTTGCGATGAGGCAGAAGAACAGAAACGGGCATCCAAATGAAGGTGTGTGCGATATACGACATACGGTTCACTCGGATGAATTGTTTGTGATTAGGCTGAACAAAAGAAATGGTCAGCCAGATCAAGGTGTGTGCGATAGAGGGCAAACAGTTCACTTGGATGAACTGTTTGTGTTGAGCCAAGATAACAAAAATGGTTCAATATAACAAGATGTGTGTGATACGCGACAAACAGGTATGTAATCAGAAATATGTGCGAAGACCGATAATAACATAGATGATCGCTGCTAATAAGACGTGTGTGTTGTGCGATGGGATTGCATACAGAACAACAACATATATATATATACACACTTATAAGAACATGGTTGCATAACCAAATTAAACATCGACTTACATAGGTGGCTACTACAAGCATGACATTTGCACACACCAAAGTAAACTATTACATGCATAATTACATAGGTGGCTACTACACACATGACATTTCCACACAACAAAGTAAACTATATGTTACAAGCATGATTAACTAGGATAAATGATCATCTGATCATCATCTACTTCTTGTGCCGCTTGCTCTGCTTGTGGCTCAATCCGGCCTCGTCAATTTGGGTAATGAGGCACTTCCTCATGTCAACGATCCGCCTGTGCATCTCGTAGCATGTGTACATGCTCTTAGCCACGAACCTGAGGTGAGGTTCATCTAGTTGTTGCATCTAGGCCTCATGCCAAGATACGGGACGTGTTCTGTTGACATCTTGCTTCATCTTTTCGTAGTATGGGTCGATGATGGCCGAGGCGAGTTCAACCAGGGAGTCCTTCTTCGTGCTGCCCCAGACCCTGTAGTGCTCACGGATTTCGACATGGTTCTCGCAGGATAAGCCCGTAACCCTGAGTGCTTTTACATCGTCGGTGGTTTCCACCGTAGCGAACTTGTAGTCAGTGTTGTTGGCAAACCTGGCGAAACGGTCGGAAGGCTCTATGGCATGCAGTAGTGGTAGAGGAGGACATGATGTCGCACGCACAATTGGGCGACGGCAACCTTTTGATCTATGTTGGGATGACCGGTGGTGTACTGGAGGTCGATGCCGACCACCTTGTACTTGTCTCGAGCAAGCAGCTGCTCAACGATGTTAATGTAGTCTTCCGCCACGGCTGCGGCGATGGTGTACACCACCGAGAGATCCATCTCCCTCGCGTGGGTCTCCACTTTATGCTCGCTGAACTCCATTGGAGCGCCGCTAGACATCCCCTCTCTATGTGTCATCATGGGTGTGCTTATTGTGTTGTGGGCACGATCGAAAGGTTAAAGAGACTGAGGTTATAATGGCCGCGGGAATTAATTGGGAAGCCGGACGGCCTGGAATATCGGCACACCCTGACGGCAGTTCTAATTTGCAGCGCGTAATGCATCACTTGGCGACGCACGCGGCACAACCGCATGCATATGGGGCCCTCAATGTGATCGTGCGCAGGCCCAACCGCTGGCAGAGCACGCATAGAGGGACGCGAGCAGAGTGCTCCGTGGTCGCCTCAATGGCGAGCAACCATATATATATGCATATAGCAGTTGAACACGCAAGGAAAAGCTGACCACAAGCCGAGCACACTGACGGAGGCAAGCAGAGCATGTCGCGGCGCCTAATGGTGAGCAGAGCTTGCCGAGGGACGCGAGTAGAGGCCGGCACAGTGATACGTGGCAAATAAGACAAACTATGGGCAAACGCTTGCTGGTATATAACCATTTGCGATTGATGAATTCATCGCTGACAGGTTACCTAGTGCGGTCCGTGTGCAATGTGATATGCTTTGTCTGCAGAACATCTATGCTCTGTGTATAGAAGAACAACATATATATACTTGTAACATGACATGATTGCAATAAACATCCAATTATGTTATATAAAAAATACCATAAATATTGCAAGGTTCAAATTCAGAGATTACAATGCCCGAATTCAAACATTGCAAACCTCATCATTTCTACAAAGGGATTAGCCGTTGACAAATCATGTATGGGTTTGACACAATGACTTACAATTGCTCTATCATATGCTCTTCCAATACAAAGTTTAGCTTTTTTGGAGCCTCTTCCATTCTGCAGTACCTGCCAGGTCTGATCGACATACCATTCATACTTCCTAATTAAATGCCTTTTCAACCTCAGTACCCTTGCTCTGGAAAGAAAGAACCTGGCGAGTGTAATCTCCGGTAAGGTCCCTCGGTAGGATTTCAAAGTAATATTTGAGAGATGAAGATCCAGGCATTCGATGTGATTGTCGTTATAAACATTATCCACCTCTGGGCTTATTATTGTATGCAAAAGAAGAGAACGTGTTAGTGCCTACATGCAGTTTTGAACACTACTACACGCCTATTTGGTTTGTAGGATTTGTAAAACGCACCAACGTGTCATCTTCGATCTGACATGATTAACATGGGCATTTGATTACAATCTAGAAATATGTAGCCTTCTTCACAAGAGGTTGAATTCGATGAAACATTCCCTAAGAAAACTAGTACAGATGAATCCAAAGGAGAAATGCTTATGGGTTGTAACCATATGATTCAAGCAACCAATATGGGGTGGGGGGGTATGTCCTGAAATCTTCCAAAATTCCTTTAGAAATCGTAGTACATTGTCATTGTAAACTTGGGAAAAGGTGCAAAAAATTAAACTACCTTATGGTTAACCTTTAATAGGAAAGGAACATCACCTCGATATACAGCTTCTTCAGGCACGGAAAGCATCTCAGGCAACTGACAACTTGGTCCAGGTTGGGGCCGGCAGATTCTAGTGCCAAGACCTTCACTGTGCCCAGAATCTGGGTGAAGCTTTGCTGGATGACAAACGAACGTACATCTTCAAAACTAGAAATAACCTTGATATCAAGAAGGAGAGGTATAAGGCAATTGTTTTACCTGAAAGTAGTAGTATTTGACAGACGACTAGCCCACTGCTATCAGTTTTGGTGCAGAAATGACATTGATTCTTGTTGGACCTTGTTGATCAACTAAAAGTAATCTCTCAAGTGAAGGTGTGTCCTCAATGACCATATTGTGGTCCACCTTTTGTGATCTCTCGTTGTAGCACCAGCAACACACATAAATAGTCCGGAGCGTCCCGGGGGTGATGTGGAAGGTACTCGACCAATGCATCACCTAAAGACGAAGGAACTCAAGTGCAATACAGCCGTGGAGCAGGCGCTCCATGTCATCCTTTGGGATGTACATGACGACGAGCTTGAGGTGCTTCAGTCGTGGTAGAAAAAGAGCGGGTGCGTCATTAAGGGGGAGGGGGAAATGGTAGTTCATGAACTTGGCGAGGCGGAGCGTGCACGCGAAGTGGAGCACGGACATTGGCAATGAGCGCATATGCCCATCATTAAAACTGAGATCCTCGAGTTGATCTATGGCGGGGGATTGGAACCAGTCATCAAGCTTGGCTCGGTCCTTGCCATTGGAACGGAACTTTCCCGTGATAACGCCTTTGATTGGGCCATGGTGACTGCCGAGGATATGGGAGAGTGCATCCAAGCTTTTGTGATAGCCATGGCAGAGCTCGTGGGCGTCGAGGAGGTCGACAGGGGTGAGGAGCCATAGGGGGCGCCACCGCCGGGAAAGGGCGGTTGTCCTCGCGCCATATTTGATTGGGAGGAGGGATATGATGACTATCAACATATCATCCGGGACATTTTTGATGAAGTCTAGGCCTGCTGGAGTCACTTGACCCGTGTCCGCTTGTTGGCAGCCTCGTTCTCGACCTCGTTGGCGGCGACGGAAACCTCTATCTCCATATTCACGCCATGCTCCGGTGCTTCAGCAGCCCCGGCATCACCACTCCCTCAGATGGGGTGCTTCGGTGGCATCCTCATACACTAACAGCTTTGAGGACTGAGAGCAGCATCGAGGATGCGGGCCGAGAGAGAGGATTGTGTGTGTGGGGAGGATGGGGGTGCCGGCTTTGAGGACTGAGAGCGGCGTCTAGGATGCGGGCGGAGAGAGAGAGGATTGTGTGTGTGGCGAGGATGGGGGGTGCGGCCCTCAGGCGCGCCATTAATACGGACCAGTGGGAGCGAGGCAGGCGGCGGTCAAAGGCTGTCTCGCCTTCCCAGTGAGCCTGCACGGCGGACTTCTAGCATTACTATACCATCATTCCTATACTTCTGGACATCAATATGACAAATGCAAATCATACCAAATTATTTGTACCTGGTTGCACACGGGGCATCCAAAACAACCATTTGCGTTGAAGGGATGTACAAATCCTGCTCGGCACATTTTATCTTAGCTTAGCACCGAGGTCTGGCTTTGCATACCGTATTCAATCTGAACCGTTTGCATTGAAGAGATGCACAAATCTTACGTTGAACAGCTCGCACGCTTCTCGGTGAGCCTGCGCATTGGAGGACAGCTTGCACGCCTCTCGGCCAGCCTGCGCACCGGACTGCGCTTGCACGACTCCCGTTCAGTCAAGCGGTTGTCTGCACGGCGCCTCCTATAGCCATTAAAAAACAAGACACGTGGCGTCACATGAATGGTTAAAAGAACGCACATGATTTGAATTATACAAACGTTTGAGATATTAAAGTGGCAGCTATTTTTTCAGAATGCCTTTGTTGGCTCTTATTCGAGTGCGCCTTCTCTCAAAATGGACATGAAAAATACCATAGCATGTCGGGTGCCATTCCATGATAGCATGCCAAGTTTCATGAATTTCAGACGAGTTTGGAATTTACTAGAATTTAAAAACAAAGTATCTCAAGGTTTTTACCGGCAATCAACAATGTCCTGGTGTTTGAAATTCATTCCCATTTCTTGCATGGGACCTAAGCATGCACCCAAGGACACATATTTGATTTTTCAACCAATTTATATGCACTAGAGCATGTGCCTGTAGTTCAAATATGAACTATGCACATCAAATGCCTAGAAAACCTAGTTAATGTATAAAAATGTCCAAACGAACCCCAAAAATTCCAAAATTTAACACAACACTCCTGTTGTTCTATGTTGACACTAGAAAATTTCTGAAAGCAATAAGAGGAAATGGATATCGTTTTGTCCCCAAAGGTGGCACGTTCCCTACCGAAACCATCAGGCTTGTTGTGAGAAGCTCTGGTTTGTGAGAAGCTTATACCCAAAACTGCCCCTGGGACAAAAATTTTACCACAACATGTTGTGCCGCTCCATGATAGCATGCCAAGTTTCATGAATCTCAGACGAGTTTTGGATTTACTATAATTTAAAAACCATGTATCTCAACGTTGCGGCCGAGTGATGGTGGTGGGGTGTTTGACATTCATTCTCATTTCTTGCATGGGACCTAAGCATGCAACCAAGGACACAAATTTGAATTTTCAACCAATTTATATGCATTAGAGCATGTGCCTGTAGTTCAAATTTGAATTATGCACATAAATGCATTGAAAACTCAGTTAATGTATAAAAATGTCCAAACGAGCCCTAAAATATTCCCAAAATTAACACAACACTCATGCTGTTCTATGTAGACACTAGAAAAAAAAGAAATCAAGAAGAGGCAACGGATATCGTTTCGTCCAGAAAGGTGAAACATTCTCTGTCGTAACCATGAGGCTTGTTCTGAGAAGCTCTGGTTCGTGAGAAGCTTATATACCCCAACCAGCCCCAAATGGGACAATATTTTTACCACTGCATGTTGATGTCGTTCCATGCAAGCATGTCAAGTTTCATAAATTTCGGATGCATTTTCGATTCACTAGAATTTAAAAACCATGTATCTCAATGTTAGCAATCGAGCGATGGTGGCAAGGTGTTTCACATTCATTCTCATATCTTGCATGGGACTTAAGCATGTAACCAAGGACACACATTCCAATTTTCAACCAATTAATATGCACTGGAGCATGTGCATGTAGTTCAAATTTGAATTATGCACATGAATGCATAGAAAACTCTATTAATGTATAAAAATGTCCAAGCAAACCCCGAAAAATCCCAAAAATTGACATAACACTCGTGTTGTTCTATGTTGACACGAGAAAAAAATGACAGTAAGAAGAGGCAACACATATCGTTTCGTCCCCTAAGGTGGCACGTTCCCTACCGAAACCATCAGGCTTGTTGTGAGAGAAGCTCTGGTTTGTGAGAAGCTCTGGTTTGGACATTTTTACCACGGCATGTCGATGCCGTTCCATGATATCATGTCAAGTTTCATAAATTTTAGACGAGTTTTTGATTTACTAAAATTTTAAAACCATGTATCTATGTTGACACCAGGAAAAAATTGAAAGGAAGAAGAGGCGGCGAATATCGTTTTGTCCGCAAAGGTGACACGTTTCCCTAATGGAACCATGAGGCTTCTTCGGAGAAGCTCTGGTTTGTGAGAAGCTTATATCATAACCTGCCCCAAATTGGACAATATTTTTTACCCCAGCATGTTGACGCCATTCCATGATAGCACGCCAAGGTTCATGAATTTCAGACGGGGTTTGGATTTACTAGCATTACAAAAGCAAGTACATCAATGTTTGCCGGAGAGCCACGGTGCTGTGGTGTTCGAAATTCATCCCCATTCTCTTGCATGGGACATAAGCATAAACCCATGGACACATATATGATTTTACAACCCATGTTGGTGCACTGGAGCATGTGCGCATGTAGTTTAATTTTAATTATACGCCTGAAATGGCTAGAAAACCAATTTAATGTATAAAATGTCCAAACGAACCCTGAATAATTCCAATTCTTTTATGACACACATATAGTTGCATGATCACTGCAGATAAAAGCTCTAGCAATTCAAACACCGTCCATTGTTGATGTGACCCCATTATGTAATTCAAATCAAGATGAAAAATCAAGTAGATCCCACACAGTTTATTATCACCAACCGTGTGAGATGCAGCACAAAATATCCTAGATCACCGTCTGATGACACTTTGCACCCCAGTTTTTCGCTGAACCGATTCAAAATTTTCGGCTTCCTCGGAAATATCTACCTCCCTGCCCCCTCCCCGTTACCAAAAGCCACATTTCCCCTGTTTCCGACTTCCTTTCCAAGTTGAAACCTTCACTTTTACTTGCAGCGCCGCCTCCTCACCGACAACCCTCCTTCACGTTGCTCGGCTTCGTCTATCCAGGCAGGTAATCCACACCTGACCCCATCCTCCTCCTCCTTCCACATCCCACATGCCCCGACCACCGGCGCGACACCTTCCACCCAAATCAACGACCCCTCCACCAAATAAGCGCCGCACTAAGCCATGGTGCACGCAGTTTAACCAGGAGTCAAGGAGCATTTGGCAGTGGAGACGCAAATCGCAACCACACGCGCGGATGAGGTCGCGATGGATGCCATTCGTGCTAACCCCCAAATCTTGGAGGAGCACCTCGCCATCAAGGCCACCGTCGATGCCTCGCGCGCTAACGCTGCGATGCGGTTGGCTCCTTTAAATGATAGTTCGTGGCGTTTTCTTGAGGCCACCCTTGGTGCCTTTGATGAAGACTACGAGGTGTTTTCTCGGTGTGCACATGCTTACCTCAACTCAAGAGCCAGCAGGTTGGTCCCCGGAGTAGCTCAGGCAACTCACCACTACGACGAGGGCACCCACGATGCGGAGGCCTCGCCCTCTTCCATGTCCAAGGAGCCAATCGTCATCGATATCTCCGACAATGAGGAGTAGCTTGTATTATTAGCTCAGTATAAGGACCCATGTTCAGTTTTCTAGCTACTGCCTTTACTTAACAAATTCTAGTGAATTGTGCTATCTACTTTTACCATGCAATCTGTTTCTCTACTGTATATGTTGTATATGTTGTGCAATGTGGTACTCACTTATTAACTGTTTGGTTAATTAGTTGTCGTGTTCAGTTAAGTGTTTGGTTAAATTCTCCAAATGTGATGTTCAATTCTTCAAGGTGCAATTTTGTATTGTCTTCCAGGTGAAAAATAAATCGAATTTTTCTTTACAAAATACATGAGAAACAAATACAATTGCTATATTTCCAAGTTGTTAAGCATGCTTGGTTTGGTTAACTGTCTGATCTTCTATTAGAAGTATGTTATATTATGCAAAGTGGTGCTCAGTTAACGTTTGGTTCATTTATTGTAGTGTTTAGTTAAATGTTTGGTTCAATTCTGCAATGCGATGTTCAATTGTTGTGGGTGCATTCTATTATTGTATACCATGTTGCTACCTCTTGAGCTTGCGTTGGGTTTTTCCTTGAAGAGGAAAGGGTGATGCAGCAAAGTAGAGTAAGTATTTCCGTTAGTTTGAGAACCAAGGTACCAATCCAGTAGGAGATAATGCACAAGTCACCGAATACCTGCACAAACAATCAACAAACTTGCACCCAACGCAAAAAAGAGGTTGTCAATCCCTTCACGGTTACTTCCAAAGTGAGATCTGATAGAGATAGATAAATGGTAAAGTAAATATTTTTGGTATTTTTGGTTTATAGATCGGAAAGTAAAAGATTGCAAATTAAAGCAACTGCGACAGAAATTGGTAAATTGACGGGAAACTAATATGATGTAAAATAGACCCGGGGGCCATTGGTTTCACTAGTGCCTTCTCTCAAGATAGTAAATATTATGGTGGGTGAACAAATTATTGCCGAGCAATTGATAGAAGAGCGCATAATTATGAGGATATCTAAGTTAATGATCATGAATATAGGCATCACGTCGTGTCAAGTAGACCAAAATGATTCTGCATCTACTACTATTACTCCACACATCGACCGCTATCCAGCAAGCATCTAGAGTATTAAGTTCATAAAAAACGGAGTAACACATTAAGTAAGATGACATGATGTAGAGGAATTAACTCAAGCAATATGATGAAAACCCCATCTTTTTATCCTCGATGGCAACAATACAATACATGCCTTGCTGCCCCTACTGTCACTGGGAAAGGACACCGCAAGATTGAACCCAAAGCTAAGCCCTGCTCCCATTGCAAGAAAAACTAATCTAGTAGGCCAAACTAAACCGATAATTTGAAGAGACTTGCCAAGATATCAAATCATGCATATAAGAATTCAGAGAAGACTCAAATAATATTCATAGATAATCTGATCATAAATCCACAATTCATCAGATCTCGGCAAACACACCGCAAAAGAATATTACATCGAATGGATCTCCAAGAACATCAAGGAGAACATGGTATTGAGAATCAAAGAGAGATAAGAAACCATCTAGCTACTAGCTATGGACCCGTAGGTCTATGGTAAACTACTCACACTTCATCGGAAAGGTGATGGTGTTGATGTAGAAGCCCTCCGTGATCGAATCCCCCTCTGACAGGACGCCAGAAAGGGCCCATAGACGGGATCTCACAGGTACAGAAGGTTGCGGCGGTGGAAAAGTATTTTTGTGGCTCCCTCTGATGTTTTTGGGGTATAAGAGTATATATAGGCGAAGGAACTGGGTCAGGAGAGCTCCGAGGGGCCCACAAGGTAGGGGGCACGCCCTACCCCCCTGGGCGTGCCCTCCACCCTCGTGGTCGCCTCGTTGAGTTTCCAACTTCATCTCTAAGTCTCCTGGTTTGCTTCTGGTCCAAGAAAGATCATCGCGAAAGTTTCATTCCGTTTGGACTCCGTTTGGTATTCCTTTTCTGCGAAACCCTAAAACAGGCAAAAAAAAGAAACTGGCACTGGGATCTCGGTTAATAGGTTAGTACCAAAAATAATATAAAATGGCATATAAGTGCATATTAAACATCCAAAACAGATAATATAATAGCATGTAACAATCAAAAATTATAGATATGTTGGGACATATCAAGCATCCCCAAGCTTAATTCCTGCTCGTCCTTGAGTAGGTAAATGATAAAACCAAATTTTTTGATGTGGAATGCTACCTAACATACTTATCCATGTAATTTTCTTTATGGTGGCATGAATGTTCAGATCCAAAAGATTCAAAACAAAAGTTTAATATTGACATAAAAACAATAATACTTCAAGCATACGAACAAGGAAATTATGTCTTTTCAAAATAACATGGCCAAAGAAAGCTTATACCTACAAAATCATATAGTCTGGCTATGCTCCATCTTCATCACACAAAATACTCAAATCATGCACAACCCTGATGACAAGCCAAGCAATTGTTTCATACTTTGATGTTCTCAAACCTTTTCAACTTTCACGTAATACATGAGCGTGAGCCATGGACATAGCACTAAGGTATAAGAGAATATGGTGGTTGTGGAGAAGACAGAAAGAGGGAGATAGTCTCACATCAACTAGGCATATCAACAGGCTATGGAGATGCCCATCAATAGATATCAATGTGAGTGAGTAGGGATTGTCATGTAATGGATGCACTAGAGCTATAAGTGTATGAAAGCTCAAAAAGAAACTAAGTGGGTGTGCATCCAACTTGCTTGCTCATGAAGACCTAGGGCATTTGAGAAAGCCCATCGTTGGAATATACAAGCCAAGTTCTATAATGAAAAATTCCCACTAGTATATGAAAGTGACAAAATAAGAGACTCTCTATCATGAAGATCATGGTGGTACTTTGAAGCACAAGTGTGGAAAAAGGATAGTAACATTGCCCCTTCTCTCTTTTTCTCTCATTTTTTGTCTTTTCTTTTTTCTTTTTTTTTCTTTTCTTTTTCTTTGCTTCTTTGGCCTTTTTTTCTTTTCTCTCTTTTTCTCTTTATTTCCTCACATGCGACAATGCTCTAATAATGATGATCATCACACTTCTATTTACTTACAACTCGAAAAATTACTACTCAATGCTTAGAACAAAATATGACTTTATGTGAATGCCTCTGACGGTGTACCAGGATGTGCAATGAATCAAGAGTGACATGTATGAAAGAATTATGAAAGGTGGCTTTGCCACAAATACGATGTCAACTACATGATTATGCAATGCAATATGACAATGATGAAGCGTGTCATAATAAACGGAACGATGAAAAGTTGCATGGCAATATATCTCAGAATGGTTATGGAAATGCCATAGTAGGTAGGTATAGTGGATTTTTTGAGGAAGGTATATGGTGGGTGTATGGTACGTGCGAAAGTTGCACGGCACAAGAGAGGCTAGAAATGGTGGAAGGGTGAGAGTGCGTATAATCCATGGACTCAATATTAGTCAAAAAGAACTCACATACTTATTGCAAAAATCTATTAGTCATTGAATGAAGTACTATGCGCATGCTCCTAGGGGGATAGATTGGTGGGAAAAGACCATCGCTTGTCCCTGGCCACCACTCATAAGGAAGACAATCAATAAATACTTCATGCTCCAACTTCATTACACAACGGTTCACCATACGTGCATGCTACGGGACTCACAAACCTCAACACAAGTATTTCTAAAATTCACAATTATTCCACTAGCATGTCTCTAATACCACCATCTTCATATCTCACAACAATCATAAAGAATCAAACTTCTCTTAGTATTCAATGCACTATATATGAAAGTTTTTACTATATCCCTCTTGGATGCCTATCATATTAGGAATAAATTTATAACGAAAGAAAATTACCATGTTGTTCTAAAAGACTCTTAAAATGATATAAGTGAAGCATGAGAGTTCATAAATTTCTACAAAATAAAGCCACCGCCGTGCTCTAAAAATATATAAGTGAAGTACTAGAGCAATATTGCCTAGCTCAAAAGATATAAGTGAAGCACATAGAGTATTCTAATAAATCATGATTCATGTGTGTCTCTACCAAAAGGTGTGTACAGCAAGGATGATTGTGGAAAACTAAAAAGCAAAGACTCAAATCATACAAGACGCTCCAAGCAAAATACATATCATGTGCTGAATAAAAATATAGCCTCAAGTAAAGTTACCGATAGACGAAGACGAAAGAGGGGATGCCTTCCCAGGGCATCCCCAAGCTTAGGCTTTTGGTTGTCCTTGAATATTACCTTGGGGTGCCTTGGGCATCCCCAATCTTAGGTTCTTTCCACTCCTTATTCCATAGTCCATCAAATCCTTACCCAAAACTTGAAAACTTCACAACACAAAACTCAACAAAAAATCTCATGAGCTCTATTAGTATACGAAAATAAATCACCACTTTAAGGTACTATTTCAAACTCATTCTTTATTTATACTAGTAGAATGCTCGTGCATTGCCATGGGCATTTCAAAAAAATTACTTGTTGCATATATAAGCATAAGAGCATCTACAGCCAGGCATCCCAAATAATTTACTGGTTGCATATATAAGACATGAGATAATTTACTGATGTGGATTACACGGATATAGACAACGATTTTTGAGGACTGGTCGGACAGTGCTCGCAGACACATCCGCAGGGCATTTGAGTCACCCAGATTTGCCAAGTCCAGCTGAAGGTGCTTTAAGGCACATCAAATTTCCAGCTTGGCATAAAAAGTGATCATTGTCTAAAATTTTCAAGCCTTGCAGTATCATTATCCTTGTTGAATCAAATTAGGCATTGTATAAATCTGCAAAATAAACTCACTACCTAAACTGCATAATAACGTGAAGAAAAAATTGCTTAGTTATTACGATAATCTTGCTTGTACAGATATGATAGCCAGGATAATCAACTAGATCTTTTAATCTTTGAAAGCAAAATTATATCAAGTACTTGTCATATGATCTTTAGGATGAGGATATGAATAAGTTAACATCCAATATCTCTGCAAAATCAATGTTATACATAACACTGAATTAGCTAAAACGAGGAAGATCTCAAGAACTCACAAAGCTTATATAGTTGGAAAATGTGGCCAGATAACCAATCATTTGGAGATGTCTCGTAATCAGTAAAACCAGGCACAAGCATAGCTGCAAAAGTCCAAATAGATACGCACCTTGGAGAAGAATGACCAAACCATCACCTACTGGATGAACACATTTTGTGGTACAGACCAAATAAAAATATTCCTTATTCAATTTTTAAGGCAATAGTAATGTGTATATAAATAAAAGAGGCAGATTCCTCAAGCCCACCTTAAGGCAGATGAATGGCGTATAAGCTCCTATAGAGGCGTGAATAATGTTGTTCATAGCCAGAGTCGCTACCACCACTATTGAAGATGGGAGATCAGGGGTTGATTCCCACACATTCTTTGATCTTCCTGCAAAGTCATTGGCAGAAGATCACTATGACTGAGCTCTCCTCAATTAAGCATACAAAAACAATGAATTTCTAAAACCATAGAAGTTTGGTTGAAGTTGCCAAGGACAATACTGGTAAGCAGATGCATAGGTTGCAACATATTTTCAATAAATGATGGTCACACCAGTGCATTGCTATCAGTAAAAATATGATATATTCGTGTCTGCTGAAGCACTTAATAACACCAAAATGAAGTGTTGAGTGATATCTCCGAAGCTCGCATTAAACCAAACACCAAACATGTTTACTCTAGTTGAATGAACATGGCAGGAAAAATAATAACTGGGATCATGCATTGTATTCTTACTGATCATTGACTGTAGCACTTGATGCACATGTCATGGTTGCAGTTGGGCAGCACAACCTTGTTGTTCCACTTAATGTAGATTCTTCATCTATTTCAGCATTGATCTTGGAGGCCGGCCTCTTGCTCTCTTCTTGTACTTCTTCGAGCAAATAACCCTCTACCTCAGGTTGTCGGAGTTGCTGGTCCCCTGTTCCAGTTACACGAGGGAAGGAAATATCACAACTGTAGTAGATAAACAATGGGAATTTTTCAGTATCACATATCGAAACCACAAATGCTTTTTTGTCATGTTTTTCTACATTCTGCAGGACGTTTGTTTAGTTACCATAGACCTCCCTGATGTTGGCTTCCCTTTTTTGGGTGGACATGGTAGTGGTTCCTTCCACATAAACATGCCGAAACAATGTAATCAGAGGATGGATTTCACGTGAACACAAGTAGTCATCACATTATGCCTGTCAGGGAGTCTTGCCAGTGCCCCAGCGCACACACCGGCCGTCTTGCCGCACTGGACTGTTGCCGCCATCGACAGCGCGTTGTTACAAAAAAAATGTATGGCCAGATAACTAAACCAAATAAAATATTTTAGATGGGACAGGGCGTTTTGGTGCCCGTGCTCAGCTACTCCGGAAATCCTATCCGCTGCATCTCGTACTGGGATTTGGAAAATGCGCGCAGAGGTGTCAATTCTGTTGCGCGAAAAAAGCCCGTATTCAGCATATACACGCAGGAACAGTTGCAAACGGTGGGTCCACTTCGTAGCGCGGGAGGCCGATTCGATCTCGTGGTTGACGGTTCCGTCTGACTGGGATTCTGGTCCTTGGCACGGAACGTTGTATTTCATCGGAGCCGCGGCGCAGATCGCCAGGACAGGTCATTTGTTTTGATCAGAGCGGTGGCACAGAATTTGTCATATGGGTTTGTCAAATTAGCCCACTCTAAAATCAAGCTAAAAATGCCCTGGCGGAAAGTGCCTTTCGCCGTTGCCGTTGTCCATTGGCGGAAAGGTAGCGGAGGGAGCTAGCGATGGCTGACGGAAAGGAAGCTGCCGCCATCTCGCGAGGGGCTGGTAGCTAGCCTGTGCGCAGAGAGGTCGACGTGATCAATGTATGGGACATCGCCGGCGAGCTTGAGGTCGCCGTCCCTGTCTTCGTACGCGACGGTGTGAGCCGATGAAGAGTGAGTCAAGCGCGTCCCGTAGACCCAGCTGACGAGATGTGCATGTGGCAATTATGCCAATGTCCGTGCGATTTTGTGTGCTTCCGGCCGGTCGCTAGAATCGATCAGCTTGATCGTTTTTGCCAACTAGCTTCGGCCATTGGTGACTAGCACACGTCGGCGGGCTTGTGGGGGCGACCATGGCGGAAGACGGGTGAAGACCTAGACTTTTTCGGCGATCCCAGCAGTGCCCTTGATTGATGATTAGTGATGAGCTGCACCACCGCTGATTGTGCAAGATTTGATCTTTTGGTACAATGGCGTCTGCAATAATTTAGTACAACTTCTTGAACTAATTAGCTGAACATGCAACGTATGACCTGTCAGTATTATCTTCAAACATAAGAAACTAATGATTGTTTGTGTAAGACTGAGACACAAGGTTTAGGTAGGAGAATTAGTCGACATACATATATTCAGTCAGTCATTCAGTGATGCAGAGGCTGATAGTTGGGTAGGTTTTGCTTTTTAATAAATGACAATGCATTTGACGTACGTGGCACATCAAATACACAGCACAGGAAAACAGTGGCTTCCGTCTATACCGTTTCATCACAAACGGAGGAGCGATGCATTAATGATTAGGACAGGTGGGACCTAGTACTGTTCAAAAAGTTCAACAAGTGCAGGAATACGTCCAAGAATACCGCTGCCAACACAGATCTCCAAAAGAACGGTTGGTACAGATTTCAGGTGCATCTAGACATGGGAGCCGAAATGAATATCCGTTTTAGATGTGTCATTATCAGTACTCCCTCCGTTTCTTTTTAGTCCGCACTAGCACAAATGCCCGTGCGTTGCAACGGGAGAAAAAAACACCGCACCTCCCTAACCCAATGGCTCAAGACCCTCCTTCTCCTCCCAGGACCATCGCCAGACATTATGACATCAACAATCTCTTTGAAATCCTCCACGCTGACATTAAATTATATGTTGCGCAAAAACATAAACGTGAAAGTATTTCGTTAGTGTACGAAAGGTGTGTGCAATTTAACTCACTAAAATATCTTCCTGGTTGTGAGGATCTCTTCACGTGTTTTTTGGCGTTGCTCAGTGATGCCTAATAAATTTCGCATTATAACAAAAATAGTTAATTCCATTTTAGTACAATGTATTTGCTTCACTACTAAGGCAACACAAAATTCCATGAAACAGTGTTCGCTAGGTTTAGGGACTGTGTAGCATAGCACTATTTGTGTCTAATAATATTGGGAGCGCTGTACAAAAATCCTTAATTCATGGCTAATATAATAGAGAAAAGTATGGAGTTTGTGTCGCAGACAACGTGGAATCCAAGTCCGACTCTTTGTACTTTGATGACGGGCGAATGAAAACACAAAACCTGCACCGCGTCCACTATGTGCCATCTTTTGTATTCGACTCCGACAAACGTCACAAATAAGATTACCCTCATCTCTAGTAACATTGTGAAATTAAAGTTGTTTCACTAAAAGTAAAATAAAAATATCTAGATTCTTGTTTGTTTTTGCAGCAAAACTTTGTCAAACTTGCAAAAGTTGATAGGTTTTCTTACTTTTTGCAAGTTAATTTTACTTGTGTCAGGTGTGTAGATGATGTGAAACTATGACTCCTAGCCATTCAACATGGATGGTGAGCAATCTAAAAAAACCAAGAAAACTACGACTCCTATGACACGAAGATATAGAAAAATCTTAATTCTAGTATAAAGGAAATTTTAACCATTTTGCATCGGGAGAAAGATTGACGTGTATATATTATTAGACGGAAGCTGGCCCTTATGTCATAAATCAATCATTGCATGCGAGTATACAATCACATTTCAACGTGCGCATTTGAGTAATCTATTGTTTTAAAGCAACAATCAAGCACCTACTTTTAACTGCGGCTCTTTTTTTATTTAATTCTCAAAAAAATATTGTACATGCACACTTTTTATTGTGCAGGTAAACAATCTTAACATCTTGAGTTTTTCTTTTTTTGCATGGGCCACTTGCCTGACGCCATGTTAGCTCATTGTTTTGTACTAATCCTCGAGCTCATGGACGGGGTATACTACGTATGAGCGGGTAATAATATACATATACATGCGGGCTCTTTATTTTTCTGCCTTTACTTCTTATAGTGGGACGGTTTCCCACTTTCCTATTTTTCACTGTCAAGCATTAAATCCCACCTTTCCTTCTTTATGCATTTTCCTTCCTCATTACGGGATGGCTCCCCACTCTCCTATTTTTCCTTCATCAAATCTGAATTCCCTCCTTTACTTCTTTATTTTTTGACATTCAATTCCGAATGCTTCCTTCCTTTCTTTATTTTGGACATTAAATTCAAATCTCAAATCTCTCCCTTCCTTCTGTATTCACTTTCCTTCCCCTTCCTTTCCTTCTTTATTTCCTTTATTTTCTTTATTTCCTTCCTTATTACGGGATGGCTTTCCACTTTCACCCAGGTGGCTCACTTGATGTTCAAGCAATTTATCTACGTATATAAATTGGTCAGTTTTCGTGTATAAGAGCGATGTGGTACTAATTAATTCTATGACGAACGAATAATATAATATAACTATTAGGTAGGTCATGTGGCAGCAGGCGTAACGAGTTGGTCAGGTCACGAGTTCGAAACCCCATGCCTATTATTTTTAGTTCGACCCACACAACATTTTTCTCCCCTGAACCAGGTGCGTGCGGCCCACAACGACCTACGAACAAACAAAAAGGCCCATGAGAACTGACGGGAATAAAATCGCACGGGCAGAAACTATTAGTACCATCTCTCAAAAAAAAAATATTAGTACCACCTCGGATAGTTAAAATCTCAAAATTATAATTAATAATGTAGGTGAACGGATGAAAAAATTGGTCAAAGTCAAATTTTGTCAACTTTGACTAAATTTATAGAAAAAATAGCAAGATATAAATTATGAAATCAATATTGTTAGATGCATCATGCAATTAATTTTCATACCATATAGCTTTAGTATTGTAGATGTTGATATTTTTTCCAATAAAGTTGGTCAAACTTTACAAAGTTTGACTTTGATCAAATCTTATATGCAGACTAGAAAGAAACAGAGGGAGTACAAACTTATATGCCCTGTTCCCTTTTATCTTCCATGCACAACAACAACAACAAGTACAGATGCACACATTAGACAATGCAGAAAATTGTGAAGATAAGTACTTAGTATATAATTATGTGTGTTGTAGCATCAATCATAACATGCCTACCCGTACATACATTTTATAATTTATCTATTGCTGAGAATAGCAGGAGAAGACTGAAATACAGCTTACTTGTAAAAAAAACCTCGATTTCCAGACCTTATCCTTAACCAAATATGCCAACAATTTCTCAGCAGCAGCGTCTCCACAAAAGATGTAATTTCACACCGCTAATACTACTTCTATAACTTACTAAGATAGTTACCAATTTATACAAAGTCCCCAAGAGAGCAGGCATCCTAAAGGGAGAGGTCGAAGCCTTCCTTGGGGCTTTCGCAACGTGGGCAGACGCCAGATTTAGAGCTTAGATAATGTGGGAAGTTGGGATTGTATCTCTTTACCCCCATCCCCTCCTTCAATATTGTACGCACACTCATGTGTATTCGAGGAAAAAAATTACACAACCATGTGTGCATTTGTAGTATCAATCAGAGTTAGTGCATGCCTGAATCAGTATGTACAATTGCTAAAGCTCTATAGGTGCAGAGATAAACAACATAAGGAACAAAGCACCATTTGCTAAAGCTCTATAGATGCAGAGATGAACAACATAAAGAACAAAGCACCATTTGCTAAAGCTCTATAGATGCAGAGATAAACAACATAAGGAACAGAGCACCATCACCGATCTAGCGGTGCTCACGGCTGGCAGATCCAATATATTAATTTCACACATCCACCCGCCCTACATTACTTTTCAATCCAACAATTTCAAGCATGCCAGACACAAGACAAAAAGTTTTTGGGAATGCACCTTTTTGTCCACCACGGCGCTTGTGGGTTCATCTTGCCGGTGGACAGCTCAGGCAGCTGGAGATAGGTCTCCCATCTTCCATCCATGTCTGCATGTTGCTTCCCCACAGATATGCGCGTCTGTGCTCACTGATCACGCCCATGGTTCTTCCGCTGCCCCTAGAGACGCCGCGGCTGAGTGAATTGTAATAGCTTGAGTTAACTGAACTGCAACAAAAGAATGGTTGGTTTCATACTGACAGTTAAGCCAACTGATTGTTGCTAAATCTTGAACTGAAGATTGTTTCTAACAACTGAACTGAAGTTGGTGCTGCTAGAAGAAACTTCAATTATTATTTTTTGAATAACTTCAACTTGTTACAACATAAATCATAACAACAGTTTATCTTCTTGTATTGTCAAGTCACTACTGCATGTTATGTTCTTGGCATTTTCTGGTTCTAGGTGTGCTACCGAATCTGTATGTTCTCATGTACACAAAAAATCATAACAATCCTTTTACTCCCTTAAGATTGATTACCCATCACAATTCTTAGCACATAAGTACCTACTGTGTATGCTCTAAAAAACAGAAGTCGGTCATCAAAAAATCATCAGAGATACACACTAAAAGGGATAACAAAAACAAGCACCAAATGGCATACATTTTTGACGCACCTCTGCCTTTGAACTGCACGTCTATGGCGCACACGACACCCACCGGAAGTTTGGCGAAGTTCCTATAGGCAGAGGGGAAGCAAAGAGTAAGCCCAATTTGAGCAATTTCAAGAGGAAATTCATCCTCTCTTTCTTTTTCTGATGGAGCGGTACTCAAAAGAACAAAACCTTGCACTCACTGTGTCATGAGGTCGTGCATGGATGCCATCCGGGGCGACCAGCGCATCCACCTCCCGAAGCGTCGCGCCTGGAGCGCGCCCATGTAGGCGGCCGCGTCGAAGCCCGCGTCCACTACCAAAAAAGACACATCCGTGACATTTTGGGCCGAACGAAAAAAATTATGTCATACATATGACACTTCTATGACGATAATTGTGACAAAACCCAGTATCATCATAGATGTGGTGGGCTCCTACTTCTATGACAAAAAATCATGACAGAAAATGGGCTTTTCGTCCTAGGCGGGCCGGGGACGCAGCTGCATGACATTCTTTGGGCCGTCCATGACGGAAAAAACCGTGGTAGAAGCGAGGGCGAGGAAAATTTCGGGGAGTTCCCGGTTACGGTGGGTGGTCGGGGGCCGAGCGATGCACGTTTCTCTCATACACGTACGCACGTGTGTGCGAGGCGTTGGCTCTAACTGAACCCGGGCGAGGCGTTGGGCTCTAACTGAACCCGAGTGATTGCACTGCAGGCTACGCATTACTGAACCCGAGAGATCGAGCGATTCCTTCGCTACTGCTGCTAACTGAAGCCGATCGATTGGATGAACAGTGAGCATTGAGGGGGGGTTTGGATGAACAGTGAGCGGTGGCGTTGCCTCTGGATGAACAGGACCCCCGTGATGTGGAGGGCTGGATGAACAGTAGATGGTGGAGGGGTGCCCGTGGAGGGGTGGTTGAACAGGACCCCGTGGTGTGGAGGGCCGGATGAACAGTAGACGGTGGAGGGGTGCCCATGGAGGGGTGGTTGAACATGACCCCGTGGTGTGGAGGGCTGGATGAACAATAGACGGTGGGGAGTGCCCGTGGAGGGGTGCTTGAACAGTAGCCGGTGGAGTAGCGCGCGGTGGAGGCTGGATGAACAGGAGCCCGTGGATGAACAGTCGCAGGTGGAGGCTGGAGGAGGTCGACGGTGGATGAACAGTAGCCTGTGGAGGCTGGAGGAGGTCGACGGTGGAGATGAACAGTATCCCGTGGAGTCCCGTTTTGCGGTACGCCACACCCCTCCCGATGAACAAGACCCCCGTTTCGACCGTAGCGCTCCAACACAAGTCCGTTTCGTCTGTTTTGCGGGATGCCACACCCCTCCCGATCAACAGGGCCCCCGTTTCGACCGTAGGAGGTCCGTTTCTTCCGTTTTGCAGTACACCAGACCCCTCCCGATGAACAGGATCCCGTTTCGAACGTGGCCGGTCAAACACAAGGCCGTTTCCTCCGTTCTGCGGTACGCCAGGCCTCGTTTCCATCGCCTGTTTCGTCCAAGCCCTCCCGATGGACACGACCACGCATTCTGTTATGACCCAGCCGGTTGGCTCCCCATGAACACGACGACGACGTTGTTTCTCCATTCCGACCCAGCCAATGTACACGAGCCTTGGCCGTACGTATATATGCGCGAGTAGGCGTTTGAGACCCCGCCCGTATGTACACATATGTGTCCGTATTTTCTTTCTTGCGCACTGGCTGATGTACGTACGTGTACATGCTACGGGCGCGCCTCTACTACGACACGAGCGCGCCTCTACTACGACACGTGCGTGCCTCTACATCCACCAGTATGTACATACACGTTCGCAACCAGATTGACAACGCTATGTACGCTTCGACCAGGTGGGTCCCAACTGTCAGGCACTTCCTTGTGTGTGAAGATGTAGCTGGTGGGTCCTAGCAGTCAGGGGGGCGAATCGTTTTTTTTGCCCGGACGCACTTTCTTGCGTGCGAAGGTGTAGCTAGTGGGTCCCAGCAGTCAGGGGGGAAACGTTTTTTTCATGAAATACGGTGGCCCGTCCAATGGGTCCCTGCTGTCAGGTGGAGGAATAATTATTTTGCGTGTAATAAGGAGGCACTTCCTTGCGGTCGCCGTGGACCCAGTTGTCAGCCTCTCCACGTATAGTCCATGTTCGATGGAAGCCGTTCCTTGACCATGTTGACCACGCCGCATCGAGAGCACCAGGGCGGTGGATGACGGCGAGGCCTAGGAAGGGGACAACGCGGAGCCGGGGAGGACGCGGCAGTGGATGCCCACGTGTAGAGGAGTACGAGGGTTCACTGGTTCGCTGCGATGTGAGGTTGCCGTCGCCGCAGAATAACAGTTAACAGGGGGTGTGGGTGAGTAGAGGGATGGCCTGGCCAACGGTGGGAGTAGTAGGGGCGGTGAGGCCTCCGCCGCATCGTAGCCGGCCATGGGAGGCAGGAGCACGAGGCACGACCGGTGCTGGTTTGGGCGGCTGGAGCAAGAAGACCAGAGGTTGAAGAAGCACTACGGCCGTTGGATGGACATCGTACGGTCACTGGAGCTAGAATCGTGCATATTGACTAAGTTGACAAAGCCCTCCGTCCCCGTCAACTTAGTAGGCCCACAAGTCAGCCTGCCACTATACTGGGTCCCAGCTAACAGGGGGAGTATTCATTTTTTGTGCGTAATAAGGAGGCACTTCCTTGCGTGCGAAGATATAGCTGGTGGGTCCGAGCTATCAGCGGTGGTAATTTTTTTTTGTGAAATACAGAGGCCCTTTCAGTGGGTCCCTGATGTCAGGTGGAGGAATCATTATTTTGCGCATAATAAGGAGGCATTTCCTTGCGTGCGGCCGTGGACCCAGCTGTCGGCCTCTCCACGTACAGTCCACTTCAGATGCATGTCGGTCGTTGACCACATTGACCAGGCCGCGCCGAGAGCACCAGGGCGGTGGACGACGGCCAGACCTAGGAAGGGAATGACACGGAGGCAGGGAAGACTCGGCAGTTGTTTCCCACGCGGAGGAGAGTACGACTGTACGAGGGTTTACTGGTTTGTCTGCCGTCGCCGGAGAATAACAGCATGTGTGGGTGAGTAGAGGGATGGTTAGGCCAGCGATGGGAGTACGGTGGGGCGGTGAGGCCTGCGCAGCAACACAGCCGGCCGCGGGAAGGAGGGAGCAGGCAGTCCCGCCGGCGCTTGTTTGAGCGGCGGGAGCAGGAAGAGCAGAGATTGAAGAAGCACGACGACCATTGGATGGACATCCAACAGTCACTGCTTGTGCGTCAACCTTTTTTTTGGAAAGCCTCAAATCTGTGGAAAACAGCATACAGCCCATCTACCATTATTTCTAATAATTTACAGCCCATTTGCTAATTCTTAAGGTTTTTTTTGGAGCCCATATTCTTTTTGTTAGCATTACAGCCCATATTGTGGCCACGGTTAAAAAATTATACGAAATTTTGCATATTTCGGTGCGGTCCGAACTGTTTTTAATCCCAAAATTTCGACTCACATTCAAACTGATTTTAAAAATAAATGTATATCAATATAAAATCCAACAAATTCTCCACGCATAAAAATTAATGTAATTTAAAATCTTGAAATGAAAAAAAAGATATTTGAAACTAATTGCCGGTTTGATGTGTTTTAAAAATGTACAGTCTCTCATTACTGATGGACCATTTTCTCGGCCAGCCGAATGAAAGCTCTCCTCGTCTTGAAAGATTTGCAGCCAAACAGGCCTGACAAAGCGACTTACTTGGCAAGTCACAAAAAAATTGGGTTGTGGCCATGGACCCAATTGTCAACCTTATTTTGCATATTTAGGTGGAGTCCGAACTATTGTAATCCCGATGATAAACATTTTTTAAGAACTTATTGATTTGCCAAAAAAATCATTTTGTTTTTGTAAGCAAATAAGACGTGGGACAATTGAGTTGGTTTAAGGGAAAACCAGTGGTAAAAAAATCAGCGCTGGGTGGGAAAAAACAACAAAAATAAGGATGTAAATATGAAAAGGGAATTTTATGTGTTTTCAATATAATGATACGTGTATATGAACTTGTAAAACTATAGGTAGAGATTAGAAAACGGATGTAGGACATGCGTTTCAAGAGAAAAATGGAACTGGGCTGTGTGTTTGATTCAGTAAAAAAACTGCCTGTGAATGTTGTAAGACAAAATATAACTAACGCTGGCGGGCCAGAGGCCAGTAGATACCTGCTGGATCTTTGTGCCTCGTTGTTGTCATGGGCTTGGCCTGGTAAAAACAAAACCAACCCTGGGCAGTCTACAGCCCAGTTGAAACTTGCTCGACCTGAAAAAACAATATACGTGCTCAATAAACGAGAGAATTCTGCAAGTACAGACTGATAACTGGGATGCAGCACGGATATTGTTTTTTTATCGTGATAATAAGTGCATGCACTTGTTTTGAAAAAAATGGAGATATGGGAATTCAAACGGCAGGTGCTTATGCTACCCATCAAATAAACCAGATGAGTGCTTCAAACTAACAATAGTACATAATATCCAACAAAAGAGGGTAATGCTACAGCAGCAGAATACATGGCTCAGTCTAGATATCAGCACGAACCAAGTTGTGCATATTTGTTGTTGGCATGAACCACATTGCGGCATGTCGGGTTTGCAAAAGCCATCCATCGCATGGAAGCTTGATGCCTTTCACACACTGAAGATTATCTGGCAACAAGCTGTGTTGACGAATCTCTGGATATGGTGATTCATGAAACCCATGGTATGATGTGTAAACACAGTCCCCCCTCGCGAATGGAAGTTGCATAGCACGGTAATCATCGCCGATGATATGATCGATGATTGGTTGGATGATCGGATAATTGAGCCCGAGGAACAAGGAGTGGTTGCCGAGGCTATAAACCCGCCTCCAGTTGAATACGCCTGGCCCAACGAAGCTGGGATCTTTCTCGAACACGAAGCAGTCATAGCCATCAATGTCATGAATGCTCCATGCATTGTACTGCATGTGGTTTGATGTAATGGTTTGGTCAATTTGGTACGTGCGAATGAGCATCAAATGACTGCCTCAGCTGAACGAGCGATAAACCACCACCCATCGGCTGGTACGATTCCAGGTCCTGGAATCATGAAGGCCAGCGCATTTGTGTCTGCTGCAACAATTCAAATTGGAGACCAAAAGGACAAAAATAAACAATCATGTTCAGAGTATGTGTGGAATTAAGATTATTATAACAGTGACACATATCATAGACAGAGAATTGCAATGTCGTGGTCATAATCATACCTCAAGTTAAAAAAATAAGCCAATGGCTTTCATATTCTAGCAATATGTCATGGTTCAAACATCATGTAACAATGAGAGGAAAACAGCTATGACAGCGCCTACTCATATTCTACCATAGCCACTTACTGCTACTGTTCTCATATCAACTCTAAGCAATAACATGCGCTGTTATAAAAATCTTGTAAACGAGAGTAACATATAGAAATCATGATGTTATGCTCATAATATGTATTCTAACAATCATTAGATGCCAATTGTTCTCATATCAACTCTAACAATAACATGTGTGATCATAAAAATCTAGGAAATGAGAGGAACATATAGCAATGATGTGGTTATGGACATGCTATGTATTCTAAATTTGTAACAAATGAACGGGCACTCGTATTCATAAGGTAAAGATGAGATCAAATAGAACAATTACACGACGATAGATTCCACCAGTATAGGCAACCAATTTGTGCGTCGACCGCGTAAACGATGCCATCGTGCACTATAGCATCACACAGAAATGTTGCCTCAACAGGATTGATGATGAGCCATAACCATGTATGGCGACCGGATTCCAGATAGACTAATCCCATGTTGAACAAGGCAATGAGCTTGTAATCCATGTAGTCTTCTGATGGTGTGGGCACTTCGGAGATTACAACTTTCTGCAAACAGAGCTCGATCCAAAAGCTTGACACGTCTCGTGCGTAGTAGGCAGGAGTGTCCGGCGGGCCGCGAGGCTCGATGGCGGCAGTATCCAACGATGGAAGGGTGATCCCTCGCTGGGTGTAGATATCCACGAGATGCCACGGACTACCGGAGTGGTGGATGAGGACGATCCAGTTGGCCTTCATGCCCGCCCAGTAGTGGCCACGCATGAAGGACAGGTGGACGGGTAGTGGTAGCATGTCGAGTGCACCACGGCAACCTTTGTAGGATCGTCAAGTCGGTGTCTGGGCCACCTGCGACGATCGGGCATCAGCAAGCAGGGTGTCTTGAAAAGAGCCGGTCGGTTGCAGACGAGTAGACGGTACAAAGACACCGAGCATGCGGCCAGACGGACGGTGTTGAGTAGGTCCATACGACTACAGATCTGCTCCAAGAGAATATCGGGAAGGGAATTCCAATCGCGGCTCTGTGTGTCAGTTGGTTCTGCCATTGGGGTTTTTGGTGCCTGCGAGCCAGTGGGGAAGTGGATTCGGGCGGGCGAGCGAAGAAGCTTCTCCTCCTGTGGCCAGGTAGTGAGCGGGGGGATATGGTACGCGTGAGCTACCAAGGAAGATGGCGCGGGCGGGCGAGCAGTGAGCGGGGGTAAATGGTGTGCGGCCGATGATGGGGAAGAGAGGAGGAAGAAGAAGAGAGGAGGAAGAAGAGCGGAAGACGGGGAAGAAAGTGCATTAAATCTCAATTCTACTAGTACTACTACCAGGATATATCGTCCTTCGGAGTGTAAATAGTTACACCAATGACATGTGGGTCTACCACAAGAGGGCCCATATGTCAGTTAATGGAGGACAAAGGTGCCTAGGCGTATTTGCGGAAGCGTGCTCTACTGGCAAACATGATGGCAGTACTGGGTAAGGCTGATTTTGTAACACCAACACGCTGGTTCAGCTTATTAATTACGTGTCCCATCTGCTGCAGCGTGTATTGTCACTTCACTGCGAAGACTAGTTGAATAGTTCTCTCTGACCGAGATGGGGAATAATGGATCGCGAGGACTTCCTTTCTACAGTATCCCTATTCCTCGATGCTCACTTCACTCATTTTGCTCCGTACCTAGTCACTTGTTGAAATCTGTAGAAAGAAAAATACTCCGTATTTGGGAACATAGGGAGGCTTTTACTCCATATTTGGGAACAGAGGGAGTATCACCATATGGAGGGAACAGAGGAAGCTTGAAATATGAACATGTCAATGGGAGGGAGTAAGCCCCATGCATGCACGCATGCATGCAACATGCAACACTCACACGTACACATGGACGAACGCAACACTCACGCACCCATGGACACACAGCACACGACGCAACACACACGCTCACGCTCAAGTGCTCAACCTACTCCCTATGTCCGTGAAAGAATGTACATTTAGAGATTTACACATTGACCAGGGCATAATTAACGCCCAAAAGTATCAGACTTATGTGTGCATGCGACCATTGAGAGAAGAAGATTAAATGAAGGCCGTTGCATGCTGTAATTAAGGATGGACATGTAGCCTATACCTACAGCACAAGTTGGTGCATTAGTCAATCAATATCAATTTAGATTAAAGGCTAAATGCATTGGAAGTGTAGATGTACATCATGTACTACACTCTTTGTTTTAGGCTGGCCATAGTGGGGGTAACATAACTAGTATCATGTACTTGGGACTCGCAAACATGCTTATGTGGCAAACAATTAAAGAAGAGAGAGAGGGTAGTAGTAACATAGGTAGATACTGTAACACAATAAATGTTATGCTACTACTCCCTCCTTTCCGGTTTATAGGGCTCAATTCAAAAATCTCACCAATCAAGGTAGATGGTGAGTGGTGGAATACTTTTTGTAGTTTTGCAAAAGCACCTAATTAATGCTCTTGTTTTCCTCAAAAAATCATGGTGGTGTTTGGTTCTCTAGTCCTAGGACTTTTTCTGGTCCCTAGGACTTTTTGGAAAAGACTCTCAAGGAGGTGCTTCTAAGGACTTTTAGCAAAAAGTCACAAAAAAGTCCCACCCTGTTTGGTTTGCTAGGGACTTTTTCTAGTCCCAACACAAAAAAGTCCCTGGAACCAAACACCCCCTATGTTTATCAATGCATTAATTGCAATGCATGCATGCATAAAGTACATGCATTGGTAAATTTTCTCTTAATACTTGCATGCAATGATTTAATGCACCTTGGAATCTGAACATGTGATGGAAAACAACCAAATTGAGCCTTATAAAATGGAAAAACTAAAATTTTGAGATAAGCCTTATAAACCGGAAAGGAGGGAGTATGTGTCATGCATGGCAATAAATGAGACCATCTATGATACTACTTTATGATACTATGCACTATAGATGTAGTATCATACACTAGTATCATATGCATGATACTAGTATATGTTACTATCCACTATGACCAGCCTTATAGCCGATGTACACTCTTTGTTGGAAGACCGAGGGAGTACACGTGCATGCACTCACATACACAGCCAGGGTGGTTCGCACGCAAGGGTTGGACTCATGTCGCGCCTGCGTAAAGTTTTGTTTAACTAATTTCTTTGCTTTGCCAACTGACAGGTGGGACCCAGAAACTAGGTGACAATTTAACCAGTCAACAAAGTGCCACGTCGACTATGTGGCCGGTTAGTAGGGTGCAATACGGTGCTCTACGATGAGCTAGTGATCGTATAATCACCGCAAAACTATATATAGTGACCGTAAAGAGCATATTGTTACATACGTTGACCGCCGGTGTATTTTTCTCATTTCAAATTAAGCCATATTAATCGGAAAGGACGCAGTATGGACTACTACTAGTACTAGTACTGCTTTGATGTGTTCCGTCAACTCACCGAACGAGGAGAAGCTTGCTTACTATGCCTCTCCGTCGCCCACGCGCGGGGTGGTTCGCAAGACGAGGAGAGGGTTTTGACTACAGCGCCCTCTCCCTCTCCCTCGCGCTCGCCCTCACCCTCGCGGTGGACGTGCAGCAGTTCAATTGGTGTTAGATTGCTAGAAGCATATTGTACTGTAGTATCATCATTGTTGGACCTTCTAAAGAGGCGAAGAGCCAAGTGCAAGGTTCACACGAGTACGAACTGTTGAACCTCCCGAAGAGGCAAAGAGCCAAGCGCAAGCTTTTATAGGAGTTGTCGTCCTAGTAGGAGTGTACTACAACTATAGCGAACGATGCTACTGTATGATGCCGCCACGTCACGTATATCCAAAGTTGTGCCACCTTTTCTTCTCAAAGAGCGTGTTGGAGCCCGTGCAACAACCACACAAGTTGCACGTACACATAACACATTTACTAGTAAGAAATTCTAAAGGACAAATGCCAGTATGCTACACAAGTTCATCTCCAATTCATGTGATAAATTTGTGCACGACTAGTCCAATATATTCATAGCGCTACCGTTCACAATTACCGTACTCCACTTACACGTTATAGATGGGCTACATGTCCTCCTCCAGGTTCCAGTCCCAGGTGTTCTTCATGGATGGCATGATCCATAGCGGTGGGTAACGGGAATCATTGTCGCAGCTTTCTGGTCTGGTTCCACACGATGGAGACTCATCCAAGCTGAAGTGGCATAAATCAGGGATAGCGTGTCCCAGCATGTCGTTCATCCGGCGGTGCGCAATGAAGACACAACCATGCTTCATGAACGGCAGGCCTTCCATGTCGTGCACGGAAGGTGGCATCCGCTTCACAATGGGGTAGTTGTCCCCGATGAAAAGCGAGTACTCTCCAAGAGTGTTCCTCGGCACCCACGTAGCATCACGGGGGTCGAACTCGGCGCCGTTCATCTGGTACACGCGGCATCCCAGATCTGGACACATGGGGACGTACATAGTCAAGGTCCATGCATAATAATGTTGTGCTCAAATATGGCAGTTAGTAATACTGTGCAGCAAATAGTACTACTCCGGTATAGAGGAAGTAAAATAACCGGCTTATTATATATAGCCACACTCTTGGCTACATGGATGAGATAGTAAGACATGGAAAAACAAAAATGGTGGAAGATAGTGGGTTCAAGTCTTCAAGGGCCTAGCTAGCTATATGCGTCCTCCAAGGTAAAAAGTACTCCTACTAGTACTACTAAGTATACTACTAGTACAACAATGAAAGAGAAGGCGAGAGGGTTAAAAAATGGAATACCTGGATAGATGGTGACAGTCCGATCGTGGTAGATTGTGTGACCATGTTGCACATCAGTGGTACCATGGGTAACGACTGCTAAGATAGTTGATCCCAATATGCCAAAGTCAGCTACAATGTTCCAGGTTAGACCGAATCACGGATGCAAATGCACATCCAGGATCGGCGATCTTATTTTGACCGGGGGATGACTGGTCCCTGCAAAATAATGGAGTACCATTAGGGATGCAAATGATGTTTTGTGCATTCCGTTTGTAATCTCCCGTACCGTAGGATGGCAACTAGATGAAACAAGTCCCCTGGCTTGTCTCCGCGAAGATGCGGCCTAGATGGCGCACGGCGTCTTCGAACGTGTTGGGGTACAAATCTGTCACCGCCAACATGCGCCAACCTCTGCCGTTACTGCCTCTTGCATTGATGGCAATCCTTATGTCGAACACCGCGATGAGATAGTAATCGTCGTAGCCACGTCGCTTTGTCGGCGGGTCCGCAATTGCTATCTTATTCAATCTCATGTAGGCATCATCTTACGTATTCAAGCCCAGCCAGTCTGGAAGGCCGATCCCAATGGTGGAGAAGGGGTCTACCAGAACGGCCGCACTGCTGTGGATGTTGTGCAAATTGATGGTGGTATCCGGCCGGAGGTATGCAAGCCAATCTTTGTTGGCACCTACCCAGACCTATATATAAGACGGTGGGCAGTGGAGAAATTATGGGATGGAAGTGGAATAACTAAGTACTACATGATCAAACTCCATTACTGACCTGCTCATCAGACAAAATCTGACTACCTCTCAACGTCAGCAACTCTAGCGGAGTCAACGTGCAACCATGGCCAGGGAGCGGTGGACTATTCGAAGGATTGTCCCATAGAAGAACCTTCTCCTCGAGGACGCATGGAAGACCAACAAGCATGGCCTTTTCCCAAACATGTTTAAGCAGCGTCTTGAAAAAGTTGGTGCAGGAAGCACCAAGTCTTGCGGCGGTGAGGATGTCAGACGGCGTGCAATTTCTCCCAGAGGATCGTCGTCCAAGGTCTCCCAGCCCCGACAAGGAGGAGAACCGCCTGGCGAATCCATGGGAGCAGCAACGAACTGCCTTCTCTTCGGGGGGAGGGGAACTGGCGAGGAGGAGATAAGAGCATAGTAACCACAGGGCCTCGTCCCTTCCAACTGTAGGTCGTTCCTCAGCGAAGGGGCGAGGCTATTATTTACTACTAGTACTAGCATTATGGAACGTTATGGGATTGCATTATACTGTAAATAATAGCACTAGTAAGAAATTTTTGGCACTAGGTATTAGTTTTTGGCGTGGATTAAGAAATTTTGGGTATGTTTTTGCCATTTTTTGTACACGCCAACTAGTGTCAAAAAACGTCTTACATTATGTGACGGAGGAGTACGTACTCGTACTGTAGCAGTACTAGTACTACTTTTCTCAACTAGTAGTGCGATGTACTGTACTTCTTGTCTAGTTCTAATATTGTGCACTAGTTTTGAACTCTTGAATCTCAGGGCCAAGGAGCTACAGTTGGAAGTGGAGGGTACTACGGTTCTCTAGAACCATCGTTGTACTATCAATGCAGGGAAAGTACACCTGGGTAGTGGCATAGTGGGTACCCTTGGTGCTCTATTCAGCCGCTCCTCTCACGTAGCTGGCCTACTCAGCCGCTCCTCTCACGCACACACTAGCAGCCTGTTTATCAGCGATGGTTACTGCGGGGCAGAACATTTGAGTTATTTGATACAGTGAGACTAGTCTTTTCGCTTCCATTTGTGGAGATCTAATGGATCTCGTCGAACTTTGTTAGTAGTTCCTTCTTTATGAAGAGATGAAGCAAAGCTTTTGCCTCCGTTTAAAAAAACACATCAATAGGAATTTCTTTTATAGTAGAGCCGATAATGGAGTGAAGTTCATGCGTGCAACGCCACAAACTATAGAGTAGTAGTGGAGCACTTTACGTGCAGAGCCATATTGCACAGTTCCCAATGCCCCGCCAGGCTTTTCCGGCTCCTCGGGCTTAATTGGGAGGCGCTAGTTTAAATATGGTACTAGCTGATGAGTAAGCTGCAAGCGAGGTGTGGCTAGGGTGAGCACGCGAGCCACGGGATGCTGGGAAGGAAAACCCGTTCACGTGGCTAGGCTATCCAGTGCACCCAGATTGTGGGGCCGCACGTCCGTTTGACTTCAAAACTCAAACTACCCGTGTAAAATATTGGCTCACAGCGAAGTGTAGTAGTACTATTTAAAAAAAAGGCCGCCGTGCGTTCGGCCAGGATCGAACCCACAAAACAAGGTATACACTCCCGCGACCACTAGTAGTAATTGTTGGAGTACAATGCAACCTAGAATCGCCTTTTGCTGCTAGTAGTATGTACATTGTTCCTTACAAGAAACTCCTATAATGCAAGAAACCACTAAAATGCCAAGAAACTACTACCACTTGCATACGTGGCAGACATAAGATAAGACTACCTTATCAACCATTGTACATGCTCTTACCAACAAAAATCCTCGAGTGACCTCCTACCTCCGGCTCGTCCACCTAGTCATCCTCGGCCATGGGACGCAGCTACCGCCGCCGGCAGAAGGCGAGGTCAAAACGGTCGGCGGTGCGGAGCCCATGTTGTGGCAGCTCGGATGCCAGCTCCGTCCGGCGCTCGCGGCTGCTAGCTAGCCAAGATAGCTCCGTCCAGCTGCTTGTCTGCAAGGTTTGATAGCTAGATTGGGACGGCAGCGCGGCGGCTTGCTCGCGCATGCCGCGCTAAGGCCAGCCATCTGGCTCGAGCAAAGGCCAGCGCGGCGGCTTGCTCGCTCATGAGTCACGCTCGGGCCAGCCTGCCAACCCGTGCGGAGGCCAGCGCGGCGTCCGGCCCGTCCGGCGGAGCGGCGGCCAACTCGCTCATCACTGGTGCCACCGACGAACACACATCAGTACTGTTTGAAGTAATGTTCAGGAAAAATAATGATTTGAGGGAGAATAACAGGATAGAAGGTCAGATGTGGGTCCCTCGTGTCAACGGTCAAACGAAATGTGTTGGTTTAAGCTGCCTCATCAGCACGGACATGTGGGCCAACCCTGTCATAAATGGGTTTAAACAAACCTAATTGGTAGGAGTACTAGGTAGTAGTTTTTGGCGTGGATTAAGAAATTTTGGGTATGTTTTTGCTATTTTTTGTACAATAGATTCTTCCTAGGGCTGGTTGAAATTGGTAATTTTTTGTTAAATACTCTACATATTGTAAGTAGGAGTGAAAGGTAAGCTTTGGAAGCCAATAAGCAAGGCTAGTTACATAGCGCATATGTGTACATGATTGAAAGTAAATATCAACCATGAGTGACTAATATCTTGACGGAAAACTCGAAACTATGGAATACTAGGAAAAATGCATGGTTGGAAATACTAGCAATGTTCATGTCCGTTGCAACGAATCATAATTAGAATAATACTTATTCACAAACTTGGTACAAAACACTCTAATTTTGATATACATATGTCACTAGAGATATATTATGTTTCAATTAGAATATATTCCTTGGGCTGTTTTGGTGAAGTCAAGGAGGGATGTGGTTGGTTTTAAGATACTAATTATGGGTTTTTCTGCAAATTGGTAGACAAGTGGGATGTTGGTGAGAAAAGGCAACAACTTACCTCACAATCGTTAGATGTAGATCTAATGGTCAGAAATGACGGATGGGAGACACACCAGCATCACCAACTTAGTCTTGCTTAGGAGTGCTAGCAAGATCCGTGTATTGCATGGAACATCAAGATGCATTTTTTTATAAAACACTTGTTGTGATTGACCCTTGCGGGAGTAATCCCATGTGTAAAAACTAATGATATCTCGAGAAATATGAGATAAGGTGAAGAGGAGTGGGGTGTGGTGGTGGTTGGTGGGCGACTGAGCGGAGGCATGGGGATTGATGACGCCGGCAGCGGCCACCAGGCTAGTTTGTTCTAGAGGCTTCCTTTCTTAATTGCTCAACAATGAGGTTTGTTGGAGATAAGGATGAACAATAAGTTCTGCTAGCACATTAAGTTGACGTACAACCCTTTCTAAAAAAAGTTCACGTACAAAATTAGAACAGGTCACAATCAAATGTACTGGAATATCAGTGCTTCAGGCCCATAGCTCGGATTTAACTAGTACTATCTGACAAGATTCAGTTGTTAGCTCAAATTATAGCACATCCAGGCAGCCAGCCCTGCCTCTTCTACCAAAGAAGTAGTGGCCTCCGCCGCGCGATGGAGTAGGCCCTGTGCCATCCATCATTCTGAGCAACACGGGGAAAGTCTGACGTTGACTCCTGTAATGGACGTCGTCGACGGACCCTGGCACCAGCGGCGGCGGCGGGACTTCGATTGATGGATTGACCACTTCTTCGACATGCACGAACACTCGATACAGGTACATCCCTAACGTGGTCCGCGGCGGCCTTGGTGGCGATGAATAGTACAACCCCGGTTCCTGCACCGGTATCTCAACACCAATCACCTTCGGTATGGTGGACGGCTTCTTCATCCATGCCATAAAAGTCAGAGCCCAGCTGTCTGGAGGAATAAACATACTTACGAGCTCACCTCCAAGGTCGTTGATAAGCTTGTTCATGGACTTGCTGTTCCAAGCACGTCGAGGCATGCCGTGGAAGGTAAGCTTTGTTACAAACTCAAGCTTAGAGGGCACCGAGCCCCATCCTGGGTGCCACCGATCAAAGCTCACCAGTGCGCCATCACAGAACAAATGCCGGGAAGATTCGAACACACGACTGCAGTCGAAAGTTGTCCGGAACCTGACGAAGAAATCAGCCGGTGGTGGACACACTTCGACGAGCAAGTCACTTATTTGGATGCCGTGCGCAATGCCGAGAGCTTTGACAAGGTCGTCCGGCGAAACGGGAGGCCGGTCGCCGTTGATGGTTACCATCAACACTTTGCCGGCAAATTGGTTGTCAAGCACTGCCATGCCACTGTTGAGCGACAGCACGCAGCGACCGAAGGCAGGACGGACCTCAGGATCTCCGGCTCGGAGATCCGCGTTGATCGGCGACATGATAGTGCGCTTGAGTACAGGGAGTACAGGAGGGGGATTTGGGGGAACTGGAGTAGGAATCGAGATTCCAGAGGTGGGGGAGGGGCGGGAGACAGGGGATGAAAAGGTAACATGAATTTCGAGCACGCGCCAATATGCTCTCGGCGCGCAAGCGCACGAAAACACCGGTGGCGCCAATATGCCCGGCCTTTTTTTCAGGATCTTTTGAGAGCCCGGCCCGAGCGTCATAATTGACCTATTTGGCATTGCGTTACTACTCGGCCCATATTCAACAACACCTCACTGGCCCAAGCAAGTGTACATCATCTAAAAGGCAGTGAGCTCAAATTATATAACTTGAAAAAAGGAGACATACTCTGAACACTGGAGAATGGTGATGCCCTCATTTAGCCCACCGGTAGTTCGAGACAATAAACAGTTCGAAACACCGATATATACAACATTCAAACACTGACTAGTGACTACTACTGACATAAACAGCAAGACATGATAGTTCATAAGAAGTCTTGCTACACCACCAAAACGTACCCATCTGCAGCGCTCAGACTCTTGTGATTCAGACGAAAATGACATTCTAAATAGAAGCAACTATTACATAGAAAGAGTGACATAGACGAGGATGACCAAATGACAAGGAATATGCATAACAAAAGAAAGAACTACCCATCCAGAACCAGGAGCAAAGACAACAAAGTCATTCGAAGAGATGATCCAACACCATCATAATTTGCAGCCCCGCTTCAGCGACCAGTGATACGGAGACACCAGTACTCCACCCTTTTGATGCAACAGCCCAGTTACCTATCAACCTGAAGGCTTGAACCACATCACTGCCTATCGTAATTGAGACATCCAAGGATCAAAGTTAATCCGAATGCCTTTGTCATTCTCACCTTCTTTTGGCTACAGGCTGTATCGTTGACAATCAGGGGAGTTTGCTCCCGAACTCCTAGGGCTCGCCGTGTAGACACAGTTTTCCATAGAAAACAGAGCCTCTCTGCCATCAAGGGCCTTGCAACGGTGATCTCCTGGTTAATCGGATAATTGAGTCCGAGAAACAGAGAGTGTGAACCAAGGTTGTTTACCCGCCTCCAACTAAAAAATCCTAAAGGCCCCAACAAGCTGATATCCTGCTCATAGACGTAACAGCCACTGTCCGGATACTCACGTATTACACGGTGCTTGTATACAGTGAGGTTTTTGCAATATAACTTTTCTAGCTCATCTGTCCGAATGATCATCAGTCTTTTGCCATCGTCTGATCGTGCGAGGAACCAGTTGTGCTTCCCTGTTTTTAGCAAAGGTGGTGTAATTACAAAGGGCAGTAACTGTAGGGACATTGCATCATATCAAAAAGGACGGGCGTTGTTAATGTAAGATCAGCATTGTTCAGAGTATGAGTAGGATAATGCAAGAAACATCATTGATATGTCCATGTTGGAACTAGGAGGAAAATACAGGGAAATGTATACTGGGTTCGAAAATATAGAAGTGACATGCATGGTTATACTCATGTTATCTCGCAATTGATTATTCACAGGAAACTACCATGTCATGCATGTTATGTAATCATGTTCTGTCCTCACAAACAAATTCTTCAAGGTAACTAACAGAACATGCATTGTTATATACTCGTGTTCTGTGGGCAAAAATTTTGTGAGGATATTATTCTAGCCATTGATTGCTGAAGGGCGAATATAGGTATGTACACATGGTATGCATTGCAGGATTTCACTACTTCCAAATATAGAGTTCTCCATATGCACATTTACTTCCCTAATGTATGGTTAGATGAAATCAACAATGTGGTACATGTTTCTACATCATGAAAATGAGGAAACTAACATGGCCATTGATACACACTCATATTTAGTAGTAATATATAGATTACTGTAAAATAAGGATAATATCCATATATTCCTAACCGTTTGATTATTCAGGGTACAAATTGGTTGTAATGACATGGTCACAATCGCATGAATTAACTCATTCCAAATATAGCTGATTTACGGCGTCTCTAATATATTGCCATAGTTCTACTCAAATTCTGCTCAAACAGTGATATGCCAATCATCACAAAAAAGTTCAAACAGTGTCATGGCGCCATCATTAACATGAGAGGAAAACAACTTACACGCGACGTCCCAGCAATACATGGTGCCATCTGCTTTGTCGATCGCGTAGATGGTGCCATTGTGTTCAATAGCATCACAGAAGTGTTTATCAGCTTTGATGATGATCCACTGTGAGCAGACTTGTCTCTAGCTAAAAAAGGCGCCGGCATAAAGATAGGCGAGTCCGCGGTCGAACAAGGCAATTAGCTTAAAGTCTGCGTAATTCGCATGTCATGTGGGTACTTGGCAGATTACAATTTTCTGCAAAACAAGATCCGTCCAACTGACGTAGTAATCTAGATGACTTGGACCGTGATGGTAATACTCTATATAATCCAACGGAGGAAGGATAATCTCATGGGAGGTCTGGAAGTTCACGAGCACCAACTTTTTACCGTCTTCTCTGAAGGCAGCCATCCAGTGGGAGTTCATGCCGACCTGGTACATACCTGCCAAGAAGTTTTCAGCGATGGTGATCGGATCGATGTCGAGGGAAATGATGTACGGCGACACACTACATACCTACAAAGAAGTTTCGGCTAATGGAGATCCGATTGAAGTCGAGGGGCATCATGCACGCCTCCGTATCATGGTGAGCCGATCTCGCAAGACCAGATAGCAGCAAGTAGGGTGTCTTGAAAAGCATAGGCCTCGCTTTGACGATGGTCGTGTGCATGTCCCTCGAGCATGCAGCCAACCGCAGGGTGGTCAACATATCCATACACGAACAACAGAGGTCGAGGATGTCACTGGGGAGATTGCTCCAATCGCGGCTCATATGGATGCTGCACGGTTCGCGTTCGGCCATGGTGGAGTTTGGAAGGGGGCTTGATTTACGTGGGAGAAGGATGTCGGTGCTGGAGCGGCTAGCGAGGGAATAGTGGTACTGGGGGAGGCGAGTAAGGCGAGGTACACGGGGGCACAGTGAGATGGAGACGGAGACGGAGATGGAGAAGGAGATGGAGATGGAGTGGTGCTATGGGAGCGGAGAGGGAGACGAGGCGAGGCGCCAATGTGTTGTAGAGCGGCGGTGACAGACTGCATAGTGCACATGGTGAGGCTGACTTTGGTAACCCGAACACGCCGCCTCGCCTGGACTAGTGTCAGGCACAAGGTGTTGTCACTTCACTGTGAGGACCGGATGAATAGTATTTTGACCATCAAGTGTACCACAGTTGTACTACTACTACTACTACTACTACTACTACTACTACTACTACTACTACTACTACTAGGGACATGAGTACTCCAGTATTGTATAGCGGAAATAGGTCTCTCGTGCTAGCATGCCTATTCACTTCATCGTTCAGGTATCATCCATATTGCGAGCAGAACCAAATTCTCGTGCATGCCCAATCAATGCCCTGCCGCGATGTATGCAGTGGTCGTTCTGGTGCATCAAGGACGGCATGCAGATCGTTCCACACTTGAGAAGAGGAAAAATGGAAAGGTAGAATGCGGCAGCAGAGGAAGAGAACGCTGGCTAACGAGGCTGGGAGGGGATCGAGCAGGAAGTTAATGCTCCACGCCTAAAGGTTTTGGGAAAACCTGATTTTCATAAGGTGACTTATACTCACCTAAAAGGAGGGAGTATTCCTTAACCAGAGAATGTTGTGTCTCCCGCTCACGCGCTAAAAAAAAGCTATGACACATTTTTTTATCTGTTTGCATAGGTCCCACCTATTAGGAAGGATGGGCACGTACACGAAGACTCCTAAGTCTACCCGCATAGCCTTTTCGTTTAGTCTACCTAGCCGTCTAATCAACTGCCTGCATGCCACTTCTCCCATTTACTTCTCCATCGGGAACCGATTCGCCTTGGCTTCTTCACCTCCCCTTCATCTTCATTTGCATCCAAACCCCACTGCGTTCACATTGTTTTAACCTCTTTAAATAATCATCTACTACTTCTGTCAGACTAGCCATCTAATCCTAATTCTCCAAACCATAGCCCTCCGTTCCAGCGGTTTCAAATGGCAAAAGAGATCGAGATGCAGGTTTTTAGCGTCCAACATGTCCTCGTCGAAGGCTCGATGCGCATAGTTGCCACCGTCACCGTAAACCCAAGGGTTGTTCGGCAGTGGATCAACAATGTATCCAACTCCCTCGAAAAGGTAGAGACGAGTGTCATCGGTCTCGATGCAGAGTACATGGAGCGTGCCCCTGGGAAGATCCAGCGCGCCGCCATCCTTCAGCTGTGCCTCGAAGATGATGTTTTGGTGTACCACATCATACACTCGCCCTCCATACTAGGTGAGATTCACGATTTCTTGTCTCGGGAGGACGTATACTTCTATGGGGTAGCCATCGAAGGGGACAAACAGAAGCTGGAGCCGTCCAACCTTGATTTGAAAAGCATCACTGACCTACAAACCAGAATCAAAATTCCTGTAGAAGATTGTGCTAAACAGACACCATCCCTATTCGACGTAGCAAATTTTGTGCTCGGTACAAATCTTCAAAAGGGTGACGAGATGGTGGCATTAAGGTCGTCTGGATGGGAGAATTATCCCTTGATGTACGAGCGGATAAAATATGCTGCCCTCGGTGCCCGTGTGAGTTTCGAGATAGCTGCAAGGTCCAAAGAGCTTGTTGCGAAGCCATCTCCCACAGAGAATGAGAACAAGAAGAAGAAGAAGAAGAAGAAGAAGAAGAAGAAGAAGAAGAAGAAGAAGAAGAAGAAAATGATGTAGGGCATTATGGATGGATGAACTATTTCCTCTCTTGTAAAAAAAATTATTCCCTCTCGGTGTATATTGATATAGATGGACTATTTCGATGGTGTGCATGTCTTTGGAACAGATTAGTAGTGTGGGTCCGCTTGACTATAAGGAACTATTTATCCACATATATAGATTTCTCTGCTACTCCTTCCAGTGATCGGTATGCAGTGCATGTGTCCGTAGACATGACAGCTTGTCCATGGAAGTTCAACTACGGCGACCATCACATTTCATCACGCGATTCCCACAACGCCTCTCCAACCCACGGCACCATGCCCCCTGACGTGCGCCTCACCCCTCTCGGCCACACCGCCCCTCTGCCTTTGTGTGCATGCCATGTGGGCCACCTAAAATGCGGCGTGCATCAAGTTTCTACCACAGCCACCCGCGATTCCCACGACACCGCTCGAACCCATTAAACCACACGTCCCCCGAACTGTGGCTCACCCCTCTTGGCCCCACTACCCCTCTACCTTTGGGAGCATTACATGTGGACCAGTCACCTATAGGGTCCACATGTTATTGACTCAAAGGTAGGTGTAGTAAGACACTAAAGCTCAGTCCCGACGGCCCTGAGAGGGAAATGTAACTCCTGCGCCAGGGCTTGTGGTGCTCCCGCAGCACAAACTCGTGCCAAACTCGAGATTTGTTTCTTTACTATACATGCACGCAATGATTTAATGGACATTGTAATCTCAACATGTGATGGGGAGCTCTAAATTTGAATTTGAAACTTATAAAATGAAAAGATTCAAAACAAATAAACTGGGAGAGAGGGATTATATCTTAGGATGTGTCCCATACAAAATAAGTCCCCTGGTTTGTCATCGCGAAGATGCGGTTAGAAAGGAGCACAGCGTCTTCCTACTCGTACGGCAACAAATCAGCCGCAGACAGCATGGTCCGCCTTTGACCGCCATGTGCAAGGTTCATGCTATCTTTTATTCAATCTCACCGTGGTTCCATCGTACCAATTCATGCGGTGGCCCGTTGCATGGTTGATCCCAATGTTGGATAAAGGTTCTACGGGAATGGTGTCACCGTTGTAAATGTTGTGCAAATTGATGTTGGTACCCTACCGTACATATGCAAGCCAATCTCCACTTGTACCGAGCCTAGCCTGTGAAACAGTGGGCAGGGGGAGAATTAGGAAATGGACATGGAAGTAGTCTTTAGAATGCATTTACTACGTGATCAAACTCATCTTACCTGCTCATCGGAGGAAATCCGAGTGCCCCTCAACATCGGCATCTCAAGGGGCGTCAACTTGCAACTACGCTCATGCCGTGCTAGAGAGACCCCCAAGGAAACATCCTCGTGCGTTTTACGGAACATCAAGATGCATTTGTATGAGTAGTTTATCTTGTGAGAGAAAAGGATGAACGAGGGAAGGCCTCTAGAGATAGAGATTGACACTACTACTACCAATGTGTTGGCCCGTGCGTTGCAATGGATCCAAACTAGTAGAATAATACTTGTTCACGTGCTTGAAATATAAACACTCTAGTTTTGATATACATGTGTCAGCAGACACGACAGCTTGTCCATGGAAGTTGAACCACGGCGACCATCACGTTTCTTGTTTCTACCATTGCCACACCCACACGCGATTCCCACGATGCCGCTCCAACCCACGGCACGACGTCCCCCGACGTGGACATGGATCCTCTGACGTGGCTAGCACTGCCTTGCCCTGCATTTCCTTTGCTGATAGGTGGGACCCGTGCTTATGGGTCCCACATGTCAGTGACAGAATGGTAGGATTGTTCGTGCCCCTCATCCCTCTCGGCCCCACCGCTCCTCTGCCTTTGTGTGTATGACATGCGGGCCAGCTGAACTGCGGCGACCATCAACTTTCTACCACAGACACACCCGATTGGAGCGATTTGCTTGCTCCGCTGCTGTGCTCCGATCCGTACTCCCGCACCATCGAATTTTCATCCAGCGGTTGTGACACATTTTCATCCATACTCCGGTCGGTTCATCTCGAACGAGTGAGTCGCGAACCACGCCACCACCATGAGAATGACATGTGGGCCAGCCGCATTTAAGGTCCGCATGTCATTGACTCATAGGCCGGGCACTAAGCCACTGAAGTTTGGTCCTGTGGGCCCCGAGAGGGAAATGTAACTCCTGCGGCTGGCCTTGTGGTGCTCCCACAGTACGAGCTCGTGCCAAAACTGGAATTTGTTTCTTACTACTACCAATTAGTACTAGTAAGGTACATGTGCATTGCACGCATGAGATTCTGGTGGTTTGTGCATTATGCTTCTACATGTGGAGTTTTCTGGATTCTAAGATGTGGCAAAATCTGGTGGAATGTAAGGCTAGGCAAGTTTGATTAACTTAGGTGAGTGTTTGGTTCAAGCCACACCTTAGGCAAGCCACACTAAGGCCCCACATGACATACACACACAAAATGTGGCAAGATTCCCTTAGGCTTGCCAACTTGTGGCTCTCATTTTGAAGAACTAATAACTTTTCCTAAGCTTAGTTGTGGCAAAGTTAGTCATGAATTAAGTTCAACCATGGAGTCTTCTAGATTATACATGTGGCAGAATCTGGTGGATGATATCCAACGGCCAGTAGTGCTCGGATTTGCCATCTTTGTACCGTCGGATTGGCTTCATCCAACGACCAACTTTCAAAGTTTTTCACACACTATATAGGGGGTATAGATATAGATGTGTCGGTCCGTTGCAATGGATCCAAAGTATATCTATTTAGTGGAGTGCACTCTAAACACATTATCTATTTATTTTTCTCTAACCTTCCGTAGCCATGCAACCAAGCCACATAAGCTTCATGGGTGCCCCCACATCATATTATTCATACTACGTTGATTGAAAAAAAGATAAATCACCCAAAACAAGATCTTCCCGTTTTTTGTTCCTACGATGTTGTGCCGTGCGCGTATCTACTAGTAGTTGTATAATGGTAGTACTAGTAATATAGTATTAGGAGTACAAACTTGGTAGTACTAGTAGGAGTAGTACTAGTACGGAATGCTCCTGCTCTATCAACGAGCCCCGTCTGACACAAAATTTCTTGGCTTCCGTGCTATAGCTAGATCTTCCCCTTGTTTCTATTTTCCAACCCGGCGGCGGGCGGGGTGTCGGTTTGCTCAACGGCGGTCCCACATGAAAGTGAAAATGCTAGGAAGGCAACACGCCTTCCCTAAGCTATGTGTCGTGTCGGACGGGCCGTGTTGTACTCCCGATTCCCGGGCGTGTGGGGGTGTGACGCGAACGCGGCAGGCCTTTTCCTTTTACTAGCAATGTGCCCGTGCGTTGCGACGGATCCAAAGTAGTAGAATAGTAGTATTTGTTCACAAACTTGGAAGAAATCACAATTGTTTTGATATACTCCTAATATATTACTCCCTCCATACCTAAATATTTGTCTTTTTTGAGATTTCAGATGGACTATCACATACGGATGATATAGACGTATTCTAGTGTTTCTAGCAAGATGCCCGCGCGTTGCACGAAGTTGATGGAAAAGGTAAGCACAACTTATAAATTGACGGATGGGGTACTAGTTACAGTGATGCATATAATTAAGCAAAGGGATCGTACATGTCGGTATTGACTGGAACGAGAATGCAACAGCACAATAAGAATTAAGGCCATGATTATGCGATCGCAGTGGTGGTTACAGAAGGCAAGAAGAAAGATGGATCCACGAACGTATGACCTCCTCCTCCTCAACTTAGTGCGCCGGGCAACCGACTGGCGGCTAAGGAGCGGCGGCTTTTGTGGCGAGGTCGAGGTGCTTCTCAACAAAGGCATCCAAGGCTTCCAGCCGGTTGAGGAAGGCCAACGTCGTAGTGTCCTCACTGGCCTTCTAGATACATATGTACACGATTTGCTCGTATGGGTGGATGTGTAGGTCAACGAATTCTTGCAGGGCGAGGAGCCTCGCGGCGAGCGTGACCTCCGGGTGGACATTCTTCGTGGCGTCGGCGGGCAGTCGCAGGGCCACCAGTGCCTGAAAGAGGTTCCGGCCATGGAGGCCGATTAGGGTGGCAGGCAATGAGGAGCCTGGGCGCGCGGGCTGGAGGAGTACGTTGATGTCGTCCGCGAGCTTCTTGAGGACGGTGAACTTGTTGCTGGTGGCAACGATCATCTGATCCAACTGAGAGTCGTAGTTGGCGTCGATAACGGCCATCCACCAGCCGGTCTCCAACACCGTCTGGAGACGATCCTCAGTGCCATACCGCAGGCCGGCATCGTGGACCATCTGGCGCAGCCGCTGGCCGCTCACACGCATCACCGCCATGGATCTGGACCGAGCTCTTTTGCGCTTAGTGTAGGTGCTTAGGCAAATGCTTAGGTGCGTACGATGTGGTAGATGCATTGGAATGGAGGGGCGCCTTTATATGAGGGCAATGAGGGCAAACTGTGTTGCATTCACATCGTGCAGCCTCTTTTCCCGGACCTCCTCCCATTACTTACCTCATGCATTAATTGAAGGAGGATGCATTGGCCGTTCAACATATCGGGAACCGCTACTCCCTCCCTCGTCTGCATTGAAGCCGTATCGGGAACTGCGCCGCCCGCTGTCAAATCGAATACTCCCTCCGTCTACTACCTCCGTCCTGGTTTATTAGTCCCCTATGTAGTTTGTGCTAAATTTTGACCAAAGATTTAACTGAAAAAATGTTAGTGCATGTTAACAAAAATTATAACGCTGGGTTCATTTTCGAACATAGTTTTCAAATATATAATTTTTTGTGACATGCATGAGCATTTTGTTAGTTAAATTTATGGTCAAAATTTGGCACAGATTACAATGAGGACCAATAAACCAGGACAGAGGTTGTATGTGAGTATTAAGTCATCTTACGAAAACCAAATACTCCACTAGTAAACACATAGGCGTGGTGCATTAACTCTCACGTTGTTTCTTATTTTTTGACATAAATAGAGAATCAACCAAGAAGAGATGTGGGGCTTGTATGCATATGATACTAGTCTATGATACTACATCCATAATGCATGGTATCATATGTTGGTATCATATAGGACTACATTTATTGCCATGCATGACACAAAGTAGTATATGATACTCAAGCTCCTCTTTCCTCGTTTAATTCAATGACACCTCATCAAAATTGCTTAGTTGGCATGCATGATACTACCTATGATACTCCCATTACGACCAGCCTTAGTATCATGTAGTACTTTATTTATTGCCATGTACATGACACATAGTTCACGAGCGCTCTCTATATGTACCACCTTTTTTTAATTTCAATTTTTGCTCCATGGCGCAATCCATCGATACTACTACTGTACAAAAGTGGAGTATATACATTTTTAAAAAGGCTAGAGGGCGGGGCAGTCTAGCTCGGTCGGTTTCACGAGAGGCGAGGGCCTTTGTGATTTGACGGCTCATTAATGTTGTCAAATCGAATAGTACTGCACCGCCCGCTGCACGCCTGACGCCTCCATTAAATCCCTCCGTTAAACCCGCATGCAAACCAAGAATCCTACTCCGTCCACACGTCCGTTCATGAGCGGGCCGGAATTAAACGCAACACCGGCTGAGCTCCTCCCGTCCGCCCTCAGTTTAAACGCGGCCAGATGTCGGCCAAGCTCCTACCGTTCGCCCTCTATTTACATGAGGCCAGGCAGACATCGGGCAAGAATCGCACCCCTCCGCCGCTCCCCCATCTCCTCCTTCACCATTTTCTCCACCCTTCCGATGGCTTCCGATGAGCCGTTCTCCGGCATATTACCCGACTGGGTGGCCCGCCGAGCCCTCCGGATACGGGCGAGGCCGCTCGGTGCTTCACCAAGCAGGCGCGTGGTTCAGCAACTCGCTGCTCTAGTTCAACTCGATGAGGAGTGGCGAGTTGCTCCATGCCGGCACGGCGGCGAGCACGCCAGTACGGGCGCCATCGCTGCCGTGTCGTACCGCGCCACCAGTGTCTGCGGTGGCCATGCCTCCCGTGTCTGTGGGCGCGCCTCCCGTGCCTGCGGCAGCGCCATGCAGGCAGAGACAGACGCCGGGGGCATGGAGAGCGACAAGTCGGTGGCCAGCTTCTCCGTGTCCACCGCCATCATCGAGGAGAAGTAGAACACGGGAGGCCGCCGCCACTTGGGACCCATGAAGGCCACCGCCGAGGCGACGACCGCGGATTCAGGTGGTTTCTTTGCTGCTTCGTCTCTTTCGAGGACCTTCGTCGACCCCGCAAGTGTCTGACGGACATGAGGAAGACAAAGGGATCCGCGGGCGGCCATTTAGAACTAAAATAAGTCTAGATATATCCATTTCTAGGACAAGTATTTCCGGACGGAGGGAGTATTAATTATACAAGAGAGCCGGATTGGCACCTCTTAGTTCATGTAAATGTAATGAAATCCATCATGTTTATATGAAGATCCGGCTTTTTTATACGAAATCCTTTATGCTTATATGAAATCAGTCCGTGTTTGCACGAATTTCATCTGTTTGGTTAGAGTTCTAAAAATGTATGCCGCTGGCGTTTGATGTCGTCCTCCGCAGAAGGAAGCGGGAGGAAATTTGCCGGCTGCCGTTGGAGATGCTCTTTATGCTAGAAATAATAGAGTGACATCCAATCCATTTGAGTTAATTGCCTGTATGATTGTCCCTCTATAAAAAGTTAATTGCATGTACAGTGTACACGTGACTTGCAGTGTGGCTACAGCTTCGTACAGAAAGTTAAAAAGAAACAAGTCCATCCTTAATATTCTAAGTACTCTGTGGGTTCCACTGTCAGTACAGTAGCGAAAGAAGTATATATTAAATAAGTAGAGTAATATATAATATAAAAATCTAAAGTTAAAAGATAGAATTCGAACTCATGTCATCGCGTTGCGAGCATCCGGCGTTAACCAGCCCAGCACATTTTTGTTCTAGACCATGCTGGAGATATATCTCCATGTCTACTCTTATATATACTCCATTCGTTCCTAAATATTTTTTCTTTTTTAGATTTCAAATGGACTACCACATACGAATGTGTATGTAGACATATTTTAGAGTGCAGATTCACTCATTTTGCTACGTATGTCTTTTCAGGAAGGGGTCAGATTTGCCCTTGATTTATTTATGAGGTATCCAGATGGCCCTGCACGCCAAGAAAAGAGGGTAACATCAAAATTATGGACTACTTTTTTGAGTATGTTGGTAAGGTCCGGTCATAGCCACTTGTTGAAATCTCTAAAAAGACAAATACTCCCTCCGTCCGGAAATACTTTTCATCAAAATGGATAAAAGGAAATGTATCTAGACATATTTTAGTTTTAGGTACATCTATTTTTATCCATTTTTTTGACAAGTATTTTCGGACATAGGGAGTAGAAAACAGAGTTGGTGATGATGGTGTGCGTGCCATCCTGCAATATAGGCCGTCGGATTTATATCTAACGGATAGGAAAGAAACTATGGCAATTTTGAAAAAATATACCCACACGTCTCTCCATGTTCGCAAATAAGGCCTTCCCTCATTCAGCCTTTTCTCTCACAAGATAAACTACTCATACAAATGCATCTTGATGTTCCGTGCAACGCACGGGCAGCTAGCTAATTTCTTTTTAAATAGTTGCTGCGATAATTGGGTTGAAGTGATATATTTTATGTCTACCCAGAATGATTTCAGATTCACTAGTAGTAACAAAGAAAAGGTTGCCTTGTTAATTAACAGAAAACAGGGTGAAAACTATCACATGAGGCCGGTAAAAACAAGGCACACTGGGTTCAGCGTCATCGTCACTACAGCTGTGCGCGCGCGAGAAGTCTACATATCGAGGGGGCCACCGAGCGAGGCACCGAGACACAATGTTTGAGAGAGAAACCAATTGACAGATTATGATCAGATCGAGTTGTCACCCTTCTACTGTCATTGTTGGGGGGGGGAGAAAGACGTATCGAGAGTGTGCGCGGTAGGCACAGAGGAACAACTAGCGAGTGTGTGTGTGTGTGTGTGTGTGTTTGAAAGAGGAGTATATATATTATTATCAAGATCGATGTGCCACCCTACTCCTTCGGTGTCGGGTAGTGTGTGTGTGTGTGTTTGAGAGAGAATCCAGTCGATAGATTAGTATCAAGATCAAGGTGTCACCCTACTCCTTCGGTGTCGGTTAGTGTGTGTGTATGTTTGAGAGAGAAGCCATTCGATAGATTAGTATCAAGATCGAGGTGTCACCCTACTCCTTTGGTGTTGGGAAGTGTGGGTGTGTGGGTGGGGGGGCAGTGACACTCACATATCTCTACTCTTATAAAAAACAGAGTTGGTGATGTTGGTGTTCCTGCCATCCTGCAATATAGGCCATCCAATTTATATCCGACGGACAGGAAGGAAAATATGGCAATTTTGCAAAAAGATACCCACACCCCTCTCCGCATTTGCAAATAAGGCATTCCCTCGTTCATCCTTTTCTCCCACAAGATAAACTTATCATACAAATGCATCTTGATGTTCCGTGCAACGCATGGGCATCTTGCAAGTAGGGAGAAGGAGTTTGTGTGACACATATCTAGCTATATTAAGGGATAGGTAGATAGCATATGTGCGAGAGACATTATTATACTTTGAGACATTAGTGGCTGCGGGTGGGCGGAACTAAAGGGGTGGGCGTGTTAGACATAGAGAGCGTGTGTGTTTCTGTGTGAGAGACTTGTAGGGCGGGGTAGAAAGATGAATTTAACCCTGGCGGAGGGAGAGAAATACATGAAGTGCGCGTGTGTGATTCCGATGCCCACAGGGAAATGAGATATGTATGCGTGTGACAGAGATTGCACAATTCATTCATGTATCACTATCTAGCGATCGTGGACGTGCATCGCTTGAACATAAGTCAATATCTACTTCGTATCGTGGCCAAAGGTACAATATTGATTCAACGCTGTAAAGATTGGACACTCACATATCACATTTTTTCTATTTAAATAAACCTTTTCAGTTGTGCATGCCAAAGTTACAGTGATGTTTCTTCAAACAACCAATGTAGCTATCATGCACATGCACCATTGTTACTCTTGCATTCAAATTCATTAGTCTTGGATGATTTAAGTTTCTATTTTGAAGTAATATATGTAATATTCATATATGAATTCAACGGGTACGCAATTTATGAAATGGAGGCTATGTAATCATATGAGGTAACACTTTTAAGTAGCTAACTACAATATCCATTTCTTTTTGTGCGCCTCTACACTAACACGTCAATGCATTATGTTTAAAGTAAATAACCAATGGCACCAAATTATCTATTTACGCGAGAAATACATAGGCTGGGCGTTTGATCCCTTTTTTGAGAACGCGCCACTACACCCGTACGATTGGCCGCGCCCGTGTGAACGTCCAAGTTATCGGCGCATCATCCCTAGTTATTGTCTTTTTCTGGGGTGGACTTAACACCAGTTATTAACTGCTGACACGTGCCCCATGTACACAGTCTAGCATAACCTTCCCGCTAGCACGGTCCAAAATTAGTTGAAACTGGATACGAACGATCCCGCGGGCGGCAAAATCTCCCGCCTCCTTCTAAAATTTCCACCACCTTACTCTTTAGCATGCGAAATCCCCCTTTTGTCCTTGGTGCACAAAGACCAACAGTTATAATACCGCCCTCGTCTACATGATAGGTCGGGGCTGCTTTGGTAACTTCCGGTTCCCCCGACTACACGGCACCCCCATTTCCTCTCCCCCTCCCGCAAAAACGACTAACTCCCAGCACCAGAGCATCTTACATCACGCTGTCCGTACTTCATCGCCCTTTCTCCCCTCCCCTCTCGAAACCTTAGACTGCTCATCCACCGGCGTACCATAGCACATTCACTGCCAGCGGCGTCCACCTCACCGGATCTGCTTCTGCGGCCGCATCTACCCCTCCCACCTCCCCTAGAAACAAGTAGACTGCTCATCCACCACTGTACCACAGCCCATTCAGTGCCAGCCTTGTCCACAGCGCCAGATCTGCTTCGCCTGTACTCTCATCAACAGCCGCGCATCTGCAGCGGCTCATTCGTACTCCCCACCGGAGACGCTTCGTCCACACCCCCTAGATCCGCCCCACCGACGCCCCCGTCGACGACCTCTGATCCTCTTCGCCGACACCTTCCTCAACCCTACCGGAGCCGCTTCACCGACACCATCGTCAACCCTACCGGAGTTGCTTCGCCTATACCATTCTCAACCCTACCGGGGCCGCTTTGCCAACTCACAAGTCCACGTCCTTAGATCCGCTTCCTCGCACCCTCATCCAACCTACCAGAGCAGCTTCTGACGCCCCGTCCACGGCCGTAGATCCGCATCGTCGACACCACCCTTAACCCAACCACCGGAGCAGCTTCTGACGCCCCGTCCATGGCCGCAAATCCGTATCGTCGACACCATCCTTAACCCAACCACCGGAGCAGCTTCTGACGCCCCGTCCACGGGCGCAGATCCGCGTCGTCGACGCCATCCTTAACCCAACCACCGGAGCAGCTTCACCTACGCCCTCATCCACGGCCACAGATCCGCTTCGCCCACACCGTAGTCCACCCTACCGGAGCCGCTCCACAAACACCCTACTCGACGGTTCTAGATCTCCTTACCGGACCCCGACAGCCAGCACAGCGTCATCACCCTCGACGTTTCTAACCTGATTCCCACCGTCTGGAGATATGCCAAGCACCCGCCACGGCCTAGGTACTTGTCACCTTTAAACCCGTCCAGCATCACCTGCCCGATGCACTTCAAATATACTAACCGGTCGCTGTTACCTATTATGCAGCTGGCAAAAACTACAAGGACGATGTTTCTTCTGGATCTAACAGCTTGGCCAACCAAGATCCTGGACTGGTGCATTGCTATGATCTTGTAAGCGCGTGTCTCTCTCTTGTATTGTTCTGTGCCTACCAGCGTGCTTTGCTAGGATTTTTGACCAGTAATCCCTTTGTGCAGACAATGAATTCTACTACTGGCTGCTAAATTAGATATGTAGATGTCATACATGATACTACCTTGTACCTCCGTTCCTAAATACAAGTCTTTTAGAGATTCCACTATAGGCTACATACGGAGCAAAATGAGTGAATCTACACTCGAAAATGCATCTATATACATCTGTATGTGGTCCATACTGGAATATCTACAAAGACATATATTTAGGAACAGGGGAAGTACATTACACAAAATCGTAGGTGGCATGTAGGAATTCCAGTGCACTACATTAGGCTCCCTTAGAGTGCCTGCTAGTCCAGCATACAGAGTCATGGCTAGTTTATGGTACGCACACAATCATTAATTGGTGGTTTAAATATGCGCAAGGGATATGCAATGTAGTATCATGTAGAGATGTCTGAAATTAGCCGTGTCAACTTGCAGATAGGGTTACACAATGAAAAAGTACAAGATGTATGTGGCAATTTCATGGAACATCATAAAAAAAGGAGAGGCAGCAGTGAGCCTATACAGTGTGCTATGGTATGTCACTCCTCCATTGCAATCATCGTGACATGTTATTTGTATGCCAATTCTATTAGCCAAGTTTCTTAGGGACAATTATTACGAGTTATCCTAAGAAAATAAGCACCTGTGAATATAAGCTCCATGTAATACGCCAACCAGTTCTTTTCATTGCATTTTCAGCTTATCTTTGGTATGATCAGTGGAAAGTCTAGATTGCATTATATATTTTTCATTTTGCTGCCCATATGGAAATTAATTTGACTTGCAAACATCACAAATTGAACCCAGTGCAGTAATTAATATGATAGGAAAACAGACCATCACTATTTGCTCAAAATGCAAATACAAAGATACCATCTACTTGGCACAATCTACTTTGGTCAATGTTTTCCATAGAGATCCCATTGCCTAATTTAAACGAAGAACGCATGACCCACATTTAAATGAAGAACAATTATTTATTGAAACTCGATGGTCCAAGTGGTTGGTTATTATCATATAGCAGCACCACCTAAAAGCATCATATAGCAGCAGCAGTAGCTCATAGCAACTCATCATACAGTAGCAGCAGTCTGCAATTCATCATATACCAGCAGCAGTCTGCAATTCATCATATACCAGCAGCAGCTCATAGAAATTCATCATATAGCAGCAGCAGGAGCAGCTCATAGCAATTCATCATATAGCAGCAGGAGCAGCTCATAGCAATTCATCATATAGCAGCAGCAGGAGCAGCTTGTAGCAACTCATCATATAGCAGCAGCAGCTCATAGCAATTCATCATATAGCAGCAGCAGCTCATAGCAGCTCATAGCAACTCATCATACAGCAGCAGCAGCTCATAGCAATTCATCATATAGCAGCAGCAGGAGCAGCTCATAGCAATGCATCATATAGCAGCAGCAGAAGCAGCTCATAGCAATTCATCGTATAGTGGATCAGAATGAAAATTTGGCAAAAAATCTGAGGAGATCCTCACCTTGTTGGATGAGCTCATCCTTCAACAGCACCTCAAGATCATGGCCTGGGAGGAGGGCAGGGGGAACAAGGTGCCTTCTGCCGCAGTGTGGCATCAGCCGTAGTTGTGCAACGCCCGCCGGAGTAGTGCGTTGGACAAACCACAGTGGAGCAGCTGCTGGAGACCATGAGAATGAGGGGCAGCGCCAGAGGGAGGAGAAGCCAAGGAGATTTGCCCCTATCCGCCGGCCATGTAGCCTAGCTAGACATAGCATCGTCGAGGACCAGGCCAGATGGGACCAGTGGCGACGGCTCACTGGAGGAACCCTAGTGCTGCAGGCAGGGGATCGAGGTAGAGGGAAAGGGGAGAGGAGATGCAAGCGAGCAGGGCAATGAATGCTTGCGTGTTTGTTTTTACTTGAGGTTAGGTGTGACACGGGCGTCAGCAGTTGCATTTTGAGTGTAATATAGGCAGACAACAGAGTCATTTCACTATTCCCCTTCCCTTCAATTTTTAGTGAGGTTCTACCCAAAACACCCCCCTCCAAAGCGAAATTAGTTAAGCCCAAGCCCATAACTCAAAAATGACTTCTTTACATCTTTTATGGCTTATTTTCACAATATGCCCTGAAAAGGCGGAATCAAACTGGCCCTTAACCTGCAATTCAATTGTGCGTGCAATGATGAATCACTCATGCCTGCTATCTGTACATTTAGGCATCATCATACATGGCATAACCTAATACATGTGCATTCCATTGTAGAATCTGGAATATGCAATTGTCGGTGTCAAAACCGGCGGATCTCGGGTAGGGGGTCCCGAACTGTGCGTCTAGGCGGATGGTAACAGGAGACGAGGGACACGATGTTTTTACCCAGGTTCGGGCCCTCTTGATGGAGGTAAAACCCTACGTCCTGCTTGATTAATATTGATGATGTGGGTTACAAGAGTAAATCTACCACGAGATCAAGGAGGCTAAACCCTAGAAGCTAGCCTATGGTATGATTGTTGTTCGTCCTATGGACTAAGGCCATCCGGTTTATATAGACACCAGAGAGGGCTAGGGTTACACAGATTCAGTTTCAAAGGTAGGAGATCTACATATCCGTATCGCCAAGCTTGCCTTCCACGCCAAGGAAAGTCCCATCTGGACACGGGACGAAGTCTTCAATCTTGTATCTTCATAGTCTTGGAGTCCGGCCGATGATGATAGTTCGGCTATCCGGACACCCCCTAGTCCGGGACTCCCTCAGTAGCCCCCGAACCAGGCTTCAATAACGACGAATCCGGCGCATATGTTGTCTTCGGCGTTTGCAAGGCGGGTTCTTCTTCATGCTCCATGTGTTTGCCGGATAGTGTCCGGTTGCTTCATAAATGCTGCGCTCCTTGGCTTCCGCGTCCAATAATGGTCTTCTTCCACGCGTCGCACGAATGCGAAAAGCCAGGGTATTTTTATGTTTTACCCCCTAGCTGCGCAAATAAGCTGCCTATAAGAGAGGTGAGGATCCAGATCCAAATCACATCATCCTCCTTTCGCAAGCACTCATCGAGGCGCATCTGACACCAAACCCATTCCAACATGGACAGTCGATGTGGCTCCTCTTCTCGCGCTCCCAGCCCTAAGATAGGAGATTGGAGGAGATGCTCAGTCCCGCACAGCGAGTTAGTGACGCTCCAAGCAGAGGGATATCTCCCCCGGGCCTTCATGGTTCCAGTTCGAGCCGGACTGGCCACCTACAAAGGTGGGAAGCAGGTGGAGAGCGCCCCCAATCCCTCCAAAGGAGAGCGGGTGTGCTTCGTCTCCTACTTAATAAGGGAACTGGATTTCCTATACATCCGTTTCTCCGGGGGCTCCTGGAGTTCTACGGACTCCAGCTCCATCACCTTACACCTGCCTCCATTTTGCACATCGCGGGCTTCGTAGCTCTGTGTGAGCTGTTCTTGGGCATTGAGCCCCATTTTGCGCTGTGGAAGAGGCTGTTTTGCCTCATACCCCGCTCTCACGAGGGGTCGATATATCAAGTGGGCGGAGCCGAAATATGGCACATCGCCGGGACCGGATACCTGTCCGGGACCCCGAAGAAGACGTCCGAAGATTGGCCTTCGGAGTGGTTTTATATGGAGGACGCTCCGCTGCCGGATCCAGTCCGGATCGGCCTTCCGGAGTTCAGCAACGCTCCCTTGAAGAAATGCCTAATTGGCACCCACGGAGCCCTCGACGAGAAGATGATAGTAGCGTCCATTACTTGATGGGCCGGATACGGCTGCTAGCCCATTCCGGATTAACCATGGTCGGAGTCATGGCCACATGCATTATGCGTGGGGTGCAGCTGCTCCAATATAGGGGCCAACCCATGTGGGACTTCAACGGAGACGACGACGTCACCCGTCACGGCCGCAAGGGACCTGGCTCGGCCGACGATCTGGTGAAGATCCTGTCCGGCTTGTACAAGGGGGAGAAGGAGGACTTCCTCTGCACGAATCCTTTGAACGGATTTTCCATGAACAACCCTCGGAGCTGGGTAAGCGCTCGCATGCATATCTGAACCGTGCCTTTAAAGGCAATTGTCTTATTGTATGATTTTGACAGAGGAACTGCGTCGGGATGTGGAGGGCATAAAAAGCCCAGCCCCACAACCCGAAGACCCAGAAAGGTCCCTTGATCCGGCCTCCGAAGAGGATCCGGACTTAGCGGTGGAACTGATCGACAGGGTGTACCACCAGCTCAACGTAGATAATGCTTTAGTCGCCATTATGGCTGACTACCCCGGTTTGTGTCCGGCTTCCCCGGTGAGTACAACCGAAGTCCTGGCGCCGTTACTTCTTTAATGCTTAGTTATGACCACCATGCACCAACGGTATTCGACAGGAAGCGCCTTTACGGCAGGAAGTCGAGCCCGCGGCGACCGGCCAACAAGGGTCAGTCCGGCCCAGCAGGCGGAAGAGGAGTGCGACGCGAACTGAAACGTCGCCGCAACGGTACGGAGCACCACTATTTTTTAAGGGAAGGATTCCCAGGAGGTATATTAATGCTCATAACTTTTCCAGAAAGAGCGCTCGCCGGACAGTGCCCGGAGAGGTTGCCAACCAAGCCTCCGCCAGCCATGCTCCAACGCATGGCCCGGAAGGGGAGGCGAATACAAGGCATGAGTCGGACGCTCCTCCGACGGAGGATGCCGACAGGCTGTCCGCCACCCGGTCTAAGGTGGAGAGCGCCATGAATCACAGGCGTCGCCGGACAGTTCTTCGTGACGCGTGTTTCTCCCCGGAGGCGTTAAATGCCTTTGATGCGGGAAACGCGCACCTCCGTGCCGCTCAAGATGGGTTAACCAGAGCCATGGAGCAGTATGTGAAAGACATACGTGTAAGTAATTTTAATAGTTATATATGCCAGTAGCCCCCGAGACTTAAAATGGTTAAAATAACTGATTTAAGGATCAATTTTTATGCAGGATCTTACGGAGAAGAATACCCATCTGTCCCAGGAGCTCCAAGAGTGCAAGGCCCAACTTGAGGCTGCACTGGCCGCCACAGGGGAGCCACAGAGACCCCCGCTGGTAAGACGTACTTTGAAAAGATAATTAATTAACAAAGTGCGGCGTGAATCTGACAATAATATTGCAAAGGGTGCCGGACTAGATCCGGACAAGCAACAGCTACTGCGTCAGCTAAAGGCTGGCGAGAGGGTGCTTATGAAGGTGCAGCAGGAGAGAAACAAGCTCCAAGATGCCCACACCCAGCTAGGAGAAGAGCTAAAAGGTGTTCGGGCCCAGCTGTCTGGCTCCTTGAAGGAGAATCAGCGACTTCGTCGCGGCATTTATAGTAAGTGCTTGAGCAAATTCCTTTGAAAAGAAGAATTCGGCGAGGAAGTCGTTTAACAGAAATATGTCTTTAGGTGTGCTCACAGGTCGCCCTGCGGAGGAAATGCCTGGGTCAACAGGTGACCAACTTCCCGAGCTGGTGCAATTGTTCGAACGTGTTCGGCAAGCGATGAGTGGCGTCGTTCAGGCTTTATGGCCATCCGTCTCCCTACCCGAGGGCCTTGGTGAGCTTGCTGAGAAGCTCCAGGGAGCACGGCGACGCCTCCGTTTGTGGAAGATATCGACCTGCCGTCAGGGCGCCAGGGAGGCCTAGGCAATGGTGAAGACGCGCTACCCGAAGGCTGACCCAAACCACATGGCCGAGGTCGGACCTGCGGGGCCTGATGGGAAGGAGATCCCTGTGAGCTTGATGTATGGCCAAGTAGAACTGGCCGCGAAATATTCCCAACAGGACTGTAACTTAGACAGCCTGTTAGATGGGATTGAGGAGGAGTACAATCAGTCGGTTTGATGATGTAATTTGAAATGACATGTAAGATGCCTTCTAGCCGGATTGTAGATCGTTTGTCTTTGCAGACCGTTTCGCTTCAACCTCGGGACCCAACAGTCCGGAGTGTGTCCGAATACCCCTACGGTTATAAAAGAACCGGGGCATGCATGGAGACAAGGCGTCGGGGTCATAATTGATTTATCAGACAAGTGCCCAACTAGTTATGTTATATTACATGGTTAGTAAGAAACATCTTCCAGGGAGAATAGTTCCGTTAAGGGTTCCTTTCCCTGGGAGGCATGCCCTAAGGTGCAATGCCGGACTGCGAAAATAGTAGAAAAAGCATCTGGGGGCTTATAAAGAAGTAACTAATAAATCATCTTTCAAGTCACCGACCGAATATTCTCTTAAGAACGCTAGCTTTCGGCTTCACCCAGTCTGAGGTACACATCTGGCTGACCCGGCAGTAACAATCGCAGAGGTGCTCCCTTTACCTCCTAGCCGAACAATCGGGAACGTAGGGGTAAGCACAGAAGCCAGGCAACCCATCTTGGCCCAAACTTAAGTCATATCGATGCATATAATGGTGAATAAAAGGTACATGCGGAAGTATGACACATGTATTGGGCGTGAAGCCCATAGTAATAAGCTTCTGGTAAAGAAGCCCCCAGGTATAATGAGTGCTAGGAGCACATCAAGTGTGTGCGAACAAAGCGCAAATCAGCCTATAAAAGGTATTCAAAAAAAAGTGGGAAGAAGGAGGGGGACAAGAGACAGTAAAAAATATAAAAAGGTGGACGGGGGAGTGAGACGAACTCTGAATCCGGTGTTTAGGCGTAGAATCTTCGAAGATGGGCTACGTTCCATGGGTTTGGCTCGAGTCGGTTGTCAGATGCTTTACATAGACGGTATGCTCCGCCGGTCAGGACTTGGTCGATGATGAAGGGACCTTCCCACTTGGGCTTAAGTTTGTCCTTTTTCTTGTCCGGCAGGCGTAGAACGAGTTCGCCGACATTGTAAGTTTTGGCCCGTACTTCTCTGCTTTGATATCTTTGAGCCTGCTGCTGATAGAATGCGGAACGAGCCTTTGCCACGTCCTGCTCCTCCTCTAAGGTGTCCAAACTGTCCTGCCGATCCAACTCGGCTTCTCTTTCTTCGTACATGCGCACACGAGGTGAGTCATGAATTATATCGCAAGGCAGAACTGCCTCTGCGCCATACACCATGAAAAATGGTGTGAATCCAGTAGTTCGGTTTGGCGTGGTCCGCAGCCCCCAGAGTACGGAGTCGAGCTCCTCTACCCAGTGCGTGTTAGATTCCTTGAGGGACCGCACTAGTCTGGGTTTGATGCCGCTCATGATTAGACCATTTGCTCGCTCGACTTGACCGTTAGTTTGGGGGTGATAGACTGAAGTATAATCGAGCTTGATGCCCATGTTTTTGCATCAGAGTTTAACCTCGTCGGCAGTGAAGTTCATGCCGTTATCAGTGATGATGCTGTGGGGGACGCCAAAACGGTGTACTACCCCGGATAGGAAGTCTATCACCGGTCCGGATTCTGCCGTTTTAACCGGCTTGGCCTCAATCCATTTGGTGAATTTGTCCACCATGACCAATAAGTATTTGTGCTTGTGGGTTCCCCCTTTAAGGGGTCCAACCATGTCAAGCCCCCAAACCGCGAACGGCCAGGTAATGGGTATAGTTTTGAGGGAGGTGGGTGGCATGTGGCTCTGATTAGCAAAGAGCTGGCAACCGACGCATCGTTGGACTAAGTCCTGAGCATCTGCCCGGGCTGTCGGCCAATAAAATCCTGTACGGAAGGCCTTGCCTACGAGTGTCCGGGCTGCAGCGTGGTGCCCGCCGAGTCCGGCGTGAATTTCAGCCAGGAGATTCCGCCCCTCCTCTTCGGAGATACACCTTTGAAGGACTCCGGTTGTGCTTTTCTTATAAAGTTCTCCCTCATGGACCTTGTAGGCTTTAGATCGCCGAACTATGCAGCGGGCCTTATTTTGGTCTTCGGGAAGTTCCTGCCGAATTAAGTAGGCTAGGAATGGTTCTGTCCACGGGGCAATTACTGCCATTATTTCGTGAGCTGAAGGTGTTATTTTGTTGGCTGAGCCGCCGATTGTGTCAGAATGGTCTGAGTTCGGTGATGCAGCTGGCTCCGGATTGTTATTTCCGGACTCCTCTTCCCATAACACGGATGGCTTGAAGAGCCGTTCCAGGAAGATGTTTGGAGGGACAGCGTCTCATTTCGCGCCGATGCATGCTAACACGTCTGCTGCCTGGTTATTATCCCAGGCTACATGGTGGAATTCGAGTCCTTCGAACTGAGCTGACATTTTTAGGACGGCATTGCGGTAAGCTGCCATTTTTGGATCTTTGGCATCAAAGTCTCCATTTACTTGGGATATTGCGAGGTTTGAATCCCCGCGCACCTCTAGGCGTTGAATGCCCATGGAGATTGCCATCCGGAGGCCATGTAGAAGGGCCTCGTATTCGGCTATGTTATTGGAGTCCATGTACATTATTTGAAGTACGTATTGGATTGTGTCTCCAGTTGGGGACGTCAGGACGATGCCAGCCCCCAAGCCAGCCAACATTTTGGATCCGTCGAAATGCATGATCCAATTGGAGTATGCACCATACTCTTTAGGGAGTTCGGCTTCGGTCCATTCGGCGACGAAGTCGGCCAGAACCTGCGACTTTATAGCTCGCCGTGGTTTATAGGTTATGTCAAATGGTAAGAGCTTAATAGCCCATTTTGCAATCCTGCCCGTTGCGTCGCGATTGTTTATAATATTGTTGAGAGGTACTTCGGAGGCCACCGTTATGGAACACTCTTGAAAGTAGTGTTGCAGCTTCCGGGATGCCATGAACACCGCATATGCTATCTTTTGATAATGTGGGTACCGGGACTTGCATGGAGTTAGAACAGTGGATACGTAGTACACTGGTTTTTGAAGAGGGAATCTGTGCCCTTCTGTCTCTCGCTCGACGACGAGTACCGCGCTGACAACTTGATGTGTTGCTGTGATATATAATAACATAGGTTCGCCCAGGTTGGGCGCGGCCAGGACCGGATTTGTTGCCAGTATGGCCTTTATTTCTTCTAGTCCGGCTATGGCAGCATCCGTCCATTCGAAATGTTCGGTGCGCCGGAGGAGGCGATAGAGGGGCAGAGCCTTTTCTCCCAAACGGGAGATGAAGCGACTTAAGGCCGCTATGCATCCGGTTAGTTTTTGTATTTGCTTGAGGTCTTTTGGAATATCCAATTGTGACAAAGCTCGGATTTTGGCCGGGTTTGCTTCAATTCCTCTACCGGATACGATGAAGCCCAAGAGCTTTCCGGCTGGTACGCCGAAGACGCATTTTTCCGGATTGAGCTTAATGTCATATGCTCGGAGGTTGTCGAATGTCACCCTCAAGTCTTCTACTAGAGTTTCGACGTGTTTGGTCTTGACGACCACATCGTCTACGTATGCCTCTACTGTTTTGCCTATCTGGGTAGCCAGACATGTTTGAATCATGCGCTGATATGTTGCGCCGGCGTTTTTGAGTCCGAAGGGCATTGTGTTGAAGCAGAATGGCCCATATGGAGTAATGAATGCCGTTGCGGCCTGGTCTTTCTCCGCCATCTTGATTTGATGGTATCCGGAGTATGCGTCGAGGAAGCACAATGAATCGTGCCCTGCGGTAGCATCGATGATTTGGTCGATGCGAGGGAGGGGGAAAGGGTCCTTTGGACAGGCCTTGTTAAGGTCTTTAAAATCGACGCAGAGGCGCCAGGATTTGTCCTTTTTTGGTACCATTACTAGATTGGCTAGCCAGTCCGGATGTTTTATATCTTTGATGAATCCGGCTTCTAAGAGTTTGGCTAGCTCTTCTCCCATTGCCTGTCTTTTGGGTTCGGGAAATCGCCGAAGAGCTTGTTTGACCGGCTTGAATCCTTTTAGGGTGTTTAGGCTGTGCTCTGCCAGCCTGCGTGGATTCCTGGCATGTCTGAAGGGTGCCAGGCAAAAATGTCCCAATTTTCCCGAAGGAATTCTCGTAGTGCGGCTTCGACATCAGGACTTAATTGTGCCCCAATGGAGGCCGTCTTTGTGGGGTCCGTTGGATGGACCTGAAATTTGACTATTTCGTCTGCTGGTTTAAAAGAGGTGGACTTGGACCTCTTATCGAGTATCACATCGTCCCTATCCACCATGGAGCGCAGCGTACTTAGTTCCTCTGCCGCTAGGACTTCGGACAATGCCTCTAGGGCCAGTGCGGCTGTCTTATTTTCAGCGCGGAGTGCTGTATCTGGATCACTGGCAAGAGTGATTATCCCATTGGATCCGGGCATTTTGAGCTTCATGTACCCGTAGTGGGGTATAGCTTGGAAGATTGTGAATGCCTCTCGCCCTAACAAAGCGTGATATCCGCTGCCGAATGGGGCCACTTGGAACGTGACCTTCTCGGACCTGTAATTGTCCGGTGAGCCGAACACTACGTCTAGTGTGATTTTTCCTGTGCAGGGTACTTCTCGACTAGGGATTATCCCTCTGAAGGTTGTGCTGCTTCGCTCGATGCGGCTCCAGTCAATATCCATTTTTTGAAGGGTTTCCTCGTAGATGATGTTTAATCCGCTGCCGCCATCCATGAGTACCTTGGTAAGGCGAAAGCCGTCCACTATCGGACTGAGGACCAATGCGGCTGGTGCTGTAGCTGTTCGGAATTTAGGTTCGTCGCTGGCGTTGAAGGTGATAGCCGTGTCACTCCATGGATTTGCTGTTGCTACTTGGTAGACTTCGGCGAGGCCGCGGATTGTTCGTTTTCGCATGTTATTTGATGCGAAAGTCTCGAAGACTATTAATACCGTACCGGTACTGCTGGGCTGTTTGCCCGGGGCTAAAAAGCCTTCGCCACTTTTGGCCACCTGTCGTAGTATCCAACATGCTCGAAGGCTGTGTGTTGGAGTGGCGCCCTCCGTACTGTAAATTTTGCAGGGTCCGTTGAGCCAGCCCTCCAGTACGGTTCCATGCCCTTTAGGGGGTCTTTGCTTTTTGGTTTTTAACCCAGGTGCTTGAGTATGGCGCACCCTTTTACTTCGAACTAGGGTTGTGGTCAAGGACGGACTGTCCCAAAACCTAGTTTCGGTGTTCCTAGCACTCTCTACCGCACAATATTTTTGTACGATAGTTGCTAGGTCGATGAGGCGTGTAACTTCACGACGACTTATGGCGCTCATGATTCCCTTGTCCGTGCAATTGTTGCAGAAAATTGAAATCGCGCTTTCTTTGCAGCAGTCCTTTATCCTGTTCATAACCAGGAGGAATCTGGCCCAGTAATGATGTACTGTTTCATCGGGCTCTTGCCATATTCGAGATAGATCGCTTATGTTTGGGTGGGCGGGTGGAATCAAGTTCGGAACCCCGCCCGATCTGAGGCTCAAAGGCCAAGAAGTTTCCGGATTTGGAAGCTTGACTTGCTGGATGCTTTCCAACGAATCTAGTCCGATGCCTGACTCTAAGTTCAGAATTTGATTAGCGTTCGTCCCTTCGCGGGAATCCGGCTTGGAGGGATCGGGAATCCGGACATAGTTGGTTTTCAACGTAGAAGAAGGGTTGCCGCATTGTTCCTCTACCACGACAACGTGGTGGGTGGCTTGAGGAGAGTTAATCTCTCTCAGATCGGGTTTAAGCCCAATCTGATCGTAGTCTGTAGCGACTCCCAGGGCGGCGATGCGATCCAAGAGCTCGTTTACAAAGGAGAGCTCAATCGGATCTAACTGCTCGGCGAATTCCGGGCTGACGTGAAGATCGCTTTTGATGACCTGAGAGGTCATCGTCGGAGCGGTGGCCGAACAGGCGGTCATAAGAAAACCACCTAGCCGGACAGTTTGGCCGGCGGCCAAAGCTCTCTTGACGACGGTGCCGTCTTTAAAGACGGGAGAAGGCATCCTTCCTGATCGCGACGGCACAGAGGAACTCTCAATGAAAGCACCAATGTCGGTGTCAAAACCGGCGGATCTCGGGTAGGGGGTCCCGAACTGTGAGTCTAGGCGGATGGTAACAGGAGACGAGGGACACGATGTTTTTACCCAGGTTCGGGCCCTCTTGATGGAGGTAAAACCCTACGTCCTGCTTGATTAATATTGATGATGTGGGTTACAAGAGTAGATCTACCATGAGATCAAGGAGGCTAAACCCTAGAAGCTAGCCTATGGTATGATTGTTGTTCGTCCTATGGACTAAGGCCATCCGGTTTATATAGACACCGGAGAGGGCTAGGGTTACACAGAGTCGGTTACAAAGGTAGGAGATCTACATATCCGTATCGCCAAGCTTGCCTTCCACGCCAAGGAAAGTCCCATCCGAACACGGGACGAAGTCTTCAATCTTGTATCTTCATAGTCTTGGAGTCCAGCCGATGATGATAGTTCGGCTATCCGGACACCCCCTAGTCCAGGACTCCCTCAGCAATGTTTATGTTAGTTCATATGTTGCACATGATGTTTAAATGCCCCTTAAATCTGGTCAGTCAAGTGATGGTCTTTAAGCCTCCTTCTTTGCTTCTTTTCTTGATATGTAAGATTTGCTCACACATCTGTTCAATTGCTTATTTGCATCAGCCTGCCATACTAGGACTGTTTGATTTGATTACTTGTTGTTCTTAACCTAACACTCTAACAGAGCTTGTCAACGATTTAAACACTAAGGGCTGTTGTAGTGGGGCCTTGTCTAACTCATAGGTGACATAAAGGTTTGGCTGTACACTACAGTAGGCTCTCCAAGAGTACCTGGAGATCCAGTTCAAAGGTATGCCTAGTTTTTACATAGTGCAGACATAGTAAATGCTCATTTCATTGTGTGCAAGTGCAAGAGATGTGGCATGTTTCATTATGTGGTGTTGTTTTGTTATAATCTCATCCTTTTGTGTTCACAGACTGGAAAGTAAGCATATTTATCTTCCAAGGAGACGAGTAACTAGTTTGTGTCACCTTGCAGAGGGGGTGCAATGAAGATAAGATTGAGGATTTCCAAGTACAAGATGTTAGGAAGGAGCCTTGCAAGAGAAGTAGGAGCTGCGCTGAGCCTCTTCAACCTGCTAAGGTAAGTCACTTTATGTAACTCAACAGTTCAATTCCTTGTTTGTTTCAGGCATAGTTAATTTTCTCTTTTCAATTGCTTTATTTTTCCTCACTTAATGAGATGCCTAAATAATTATGCCTGATGTTCGGTACTTGTATCACTATTAGTTGACATAATTAAAGGCGTTACCATTTAATTACTCTGCCGAAGTGTGCCTAGAGCTTTGAAGTCTATTAACCAACTATTATTGCATGAGGCTCACAATCTAGTTTATACTACGCTAATGATTGCATAGTTTTGCCTGCTGTAGTATGTTTGTATGAAACCCTCTGCTGTTCATTATGCTCCCTAAGACTTTAATTGAGGTACAAAATGGCCAACTGCTTGCTTACTTATACGCAACGTGCTGTCTAAATTTGTAACTTGTCTGTGTTTTCGATAGGGCCCCAACATCATGTTCCTCTGGTGAGCTAAGAGGGATTTCTGTATGCAGGTTGCACAGACTATTTTTTTATAATTTTTAAAATATCACCTGCTTATGCTTCATGGCGTGTAACATTTTTTTGTGAAAGTGACGTGTAACATTATTGTTAGTCCTGTTTTGCCATGTAGTACAAAATAGTGTCTTGTTCGCTTCACTGTTGTAGCTATATTTTTGCCCTAGTCATGTCTACTTACAGAAACATTTCAGAATGAAGTGACATCAACACAAAAATCTGCGAGTAGTATGGCATGGCCGTTACCGAATGATTATGGATTGGAATTGGAATGTGTTGATGTTCTCGAGCATCAACTAGAGGTGGCAAGACAACGTGTACATGATTGTCAACATATAATCAACAAGTTGAGACTGGACATGCAGGTATTAGATGCAGGAGTCAAAAAATGAAACAAGACAACGAGGTAACCATGAAGGAATTGGAGATTTTGCAGACTGAAAATTGTGTTATCTGAATCCGGCCAATCCTATTTTCTGAAGAGATTATAGTTCAAATGGAGTTAAGTTGATGCGCGTCCATGATGTATGAGCTGTATTTGCCCAGTGTATGTAATTTGTTGTTTGTGTATGCTTTATTATCACATGTGCTGAACCATAATGCCCAGTGGGTATAATCGGCTGTAATTTCTTTATTGTATAGTGTAGGATTATTCTACCTTTCTATGCCTTGATCTCTTTGTTGTATAGTGTATGCTTTTTAGAGGTGATAGTATTGAGTAGGATAATTCTTTGAATATGCTATATCAAAAATTATAGCATGTGAGGAATAAATTGAATTTGGTTGTACTAAATACATGAGAAACAAATACAATTGCTATATTTCCAAGTTATTAAGCATGCTTGGTTTGGTTAACTGTCTGGTCTTCTATTAGGAGTATGTTATATTGTACAACGTGGTGCCCAGTTAATATTTGGTTCATTTGTAGTTAACTGCTTGGTTCAATTCTGCAATGCAATGTCCAATTGTCGTGGGTAGAATTTTGTATTGTTGTGCATGTGAGGAATAAATCAAATTTAGCTGCACTTAATACATGAGAAATATATACAAGTGCTATATTTCCTAGTTCTTAATCATGCTTGGTTTGGATCACTAGTGCAGAACCGGGCAATAGCACCGGTTCGTAAGGCCCTTTAGTGCCGGTTTCATAACCGGCACTAAAGTGTGGGCACTAAAGCCCCCCCCCCCTTTAGTACCGGTTCAGCACAACCGGTGCTAAAGGGAAACCACATGGCACGAGCCACCTCCAGGGGCCTGGAGCCCTTTAGTACCGGTTGGTAAGACCAACCGGTACTATAAGGTTTGGGGGGTTTTTAGTTTTATGATTTCTTTTTCATTTAATTTTGTGTTTCCATTTTAATTCTTTTTTATTTGCTGGTATTTTACGATACTACACATTGTACACGTTATGCATATATATATATATATATATATATATATAGAATTTCTAGTAGAACCAATCATGCATATATATATCATCAATGTCTCACAAACCATCATATTAATTAATTCACACATACACACATGTATAGCTATATACAATTTCTCCTACATATGCATGTTGCCTTCGGAGCCAGTGGCATTAGCCTAATTGGTGCCTTCGGAGCACGATGACAATTGGAAGTGGTTTTCATGAGGGCGGTAGCGGGTAATAGTATTCTCCCTTCGGATTTATGACCTGGTCGAGCAAAAATCCCGCTATTTCCTCTTGAAGTGCTTCTATGCGCTCCGTTTCTAGGAGCTTCGCCCGCACCGCTCTGAATTGTTAAGAAGGAGATCAATATGCATGTGTATTAGTTGTGTGACTAGATATCAATAATGGTGTAAAAATTGTGAATAGTGCTTTGACAAGCGTACCCATTCCTGTCTTTGAGATCTGCTCCTTTCGGACGCCATCATGCGAATGTTCTCGCAAACGCAGAATGCACACAGATCAGTCCCCTGCGCCTGCTTCAGGGCCTTTACGAGAATGGAATTTGATCAGATAATAATTAATCAAGCATGATAATTAAAGAGATGGCAGCTAGCTAGCTAGCTAGTACTACTTAATTACTTACCTTGGGTCTTCCCCATTGAAGCTTTTTTTTCCATTCGCCTTCCGTGACGCTGATGAACCTTGCCCAAGCCCTGCCCGCCGACAAACAAAATGAATAAAGGGGTTATTAAATAGTTCATATCATGAAATGACGAACTAAATAGGCCGAGATATATAGTTAATAATGATTGAAATTACCTGTTGACTATCCCAAACAAGATGTTATAGTCAATTTTTTCTTTGAGTAGTGAGTCCAGTATTTCAACTGTTCCGGCGTCAACTTTAATGATACACAAGACCCAGTGAAATCTGCATGCACACACGTTTGCATGTCTTAATTAAGCAGGCATATGTAAGCAAAAACATGTAGCTAGCTAGTAGGCAAAAACAGAGAATTTGTAGTACAAGACAGTGTGACTCACTGGAAGTTGTAGGGAAGTAGTATATCTTCATTGTATTTGAGGCGCTTCAAGAACTCTAGCATGCTGTCCTCTACGGCCTTTGCATGACGTGCATCTATTTTCCATGTGTATTCATTAACGGTGTTTGGGTCAATGAACCCAATGCCATAGCATCCACCTTTTCTCATTTCATACATCTTCATCCTGCATATAATACCACAGAAAAGAATATAGTGAGGATAATTACAGGTAATGATTGATCAAAAGGATCACTACAGCTAGCTTGAGACTTAAATTACAGAAAGAAATCACTTACAGACAATAGCAACTGACGATAGATTTGTCGAGTGCGTCTTGATTGTATAACATCTGGACATGGAGCAGCGTCCTCTTTGCCTTTTTGTGTTTTGTCTTTTGCTGGCTCTCTCCATTCTTGAAGGGAGATCGGGAGTTGGTCCTTCACAAGAACTCCACACTGATGAATGAACTTGTCCGCAATCTTCTTAGGCGCTAATGGTTCGCCATTAGGTCTGACTGCCTCGATATTGTACTTTACGCCCTCCTTCAACTTTTTGTTCGGGCCTCGTTTCGTCCTTTTGCCTGAAGATTTGCTCGATCCGGATGGCTGAAAGAACAAAGATCGATTCATTAATATATCTTCAAGTCATTTAAAACATGTGATGATCACCAGATACCTGCTTATATAAATATATATACCTCGCCGGTCTTTGTTGTTTCAGGATCAACATGTTCTTCGTCATCGTCATAATCGTAGTTCATGACTTCATCAATTCGGTCGTCGCGATCGAATATCATATCACCCTCTCCGGTGTTGTTTATAAATTCGGAGCCGTCATAATCTTCTTCATTCTGATCATCATTTGGCCCGCGTATCATATCGAACATGGTCTATTCTCCCTCTCTGTCGGTATTGTCTGCCATAGCTTTTATTTAACTAATTCAAAAGAAATATAAAACAATTTAGTATTCAAATTACATCGTCTCGAATAATAGATATAATCTCGAATACTTCGTCTAGAATAATACATATAATCTCGAATACATCGTCTCGAATAATATATAATATTGAATAGTACATCACTGGCTAACTAATTAAAGATCGAATACTACAGAAGAATCTAGGACACTCGTGGTTCCTGCGGCGCGGGCGGTGGACACCCAAAGAGAAGGAACCCTCACAGGATCATAGCTGAAGTGAGATCCCCGAAGATACTGCCAGGTATTGGAGAACCTGCCGCCCTCTAACGCAACCATGTAGCGATGGACGTGCTCGTCCTCCTCCCTGACACGGCGACGTACCACCTTCGGCGGGGCCGGGTCCCTCCGCACCGAAACTGGCCCACGCGAATGCCACCAAACGAGATCAGGGTCGACGACGGGACCCGGGGCCGGGTTCCTCATCAAGCGGCACGCCCCTCCAGGCAGCACCTCCCAGTGCCAGCCCGGCGGAGCCCAGTCCCGGACATGGGTCGGCTGGACGTCGTCGCGGACGGGTCGACGGCGAGGATGCGGGCCGGGCATCGTCGAGAACAAATACTAGCTATATGCCCGCAAAAAGTAATATTTTTTTAATGATTGGATTTTGATAACTTAAATTTCTAACATTTCTACTATTTCAAAAATCTATATACTATTTCATACTAATTAAGCATCTAACACTAAAAACAGAAAACACAACTTCTATACATCCATTAAAAACTGAAAAACAACATTATATCCATACTAATTATATCCATACTAATTAAACATACAAAATACGTATATACTAATTAAACACTAAATGATCTAAACTAATTAAACATACAAAATACGTATATACTAATTAAACACTACATAATCTAAACTAATTAAACATACAAAATACATATGTACGTGTGTGTGTGTTCATGCATGCTTGTGTGTGTGTATGGGCTCGGGGAGGGGCGGCGCCCATGGTGGCCGCCGGGGGCGAGGGAGAGGGGTTAGAGGGGGAGAGCTCACAGCGGGCGACGGCGACGGCGAGGCAACGGCGAGGTGACGGCCGGGGCGGCGACGGCGGGGACGGCGCGACGGGGACGGGGACGGCGTGACGGGGATGGGCCCGAGGCGGCGACGGAGACGAGGGCGGCGACGGGGACGGGGGCGGCGACGGAGACGAGCAGCGACGGAGACGATCGAGGAAGGCGGCGACGGCGACAGAGACGGAAACAGAGGAACAAACAGAGAGGGAAACTGAAATTTTCGTAGCTGTTGTATATATAGAAGGCACCTTTAGTACCGGTTGGAGCCACCAACCGGTACTAAAGGCATGTTTTGGCCAGGCCAAGCGGCGGGAAGCGACCCCCTTTAGTACCGGGTGGTGGCACAAACCGGTACTAAGGGGTCGTGCTGCCACCCCAAAGTTTAGTCCCACCTCGCCGGGCGAAGGGCAGCCGCACTGGTTTATAAATCCAGCCACAGCTACCACTCCGAACTCCTCTATATAGCTAGCAGGCTTGTGGGCCTAAACTCTGTGCGCTGCCCTGTGAGTCTGCTGGGCCTTTAAGGCCTGTAATTACACACCTGTGGCCTATCAGGCCCACAAGGCAGCGCCCCAATTTTTTTATAGTTTTTTTTGTTTCTGCTTTATTTTCTTCTATTTATTTTTGCGTAGTTTTTTGTATAGTTTTTTCTTTTCTGTTATATTTATTTTCTTCTATTTATTTGTGAGTAGTTTTTCATCTAGTTTGCCAAAATTCAACATTTTCAGAGTTCATTTTGTAGTGGTTTTCAATTTCACGGTCATTTTGTAAACGATTGAAAAATAGCAAATATAATATTTTTTATTTTCTGCTTTATTTTTTCTTCTATTTATTTCTGAGTAGTTTTTTCTTTTCTGCTATATTTATTTTCTTCTATTTATTTTTGAGTAGTTTTTTTATATATTTTTTTCTTTTCAGCTACAGTTTTTCTTTCTTTTCCGCTATTTTTTCTGTTAGTGCCTGTAGTTTTCAAATTTGAATAGTTTAAATTTTGAATTATTTGAAATTAGTGTGAATTTGTTTGCACATAAAATTTCTTCGCGTTTCAAATGCCAAAACACATAACTACCCTAACTATTACAGAGATTCCCCTCTCGGTGCGAAACACAGAAGAAAGTGATGATAGCTAGTGAAGCCGATCACATCCCAGATCTTTGGGTGTGAAACTTTATCCTTGCGTGTGTCCCTTTGCGCCGTAACCATGGAAAATCTTCATCATTTAGTGTGAAAGGAGCAATTTCATCAAACTTTTCATAATCTTCTGACTTGTCTGTCTTGTCATCCACTCCCACGATGTTTCTCTTCCCAGAAAGAACTATGTGCCGCTTTGGCTCATTGTACGATGCATTCGCTTCCTTATCTTTTCTTTTTCTTGGCTTGGTAGACATGTCCTTCACATAGAAAACCTGTGCCACATCATTGGCTAGGACGAATGGTTCGTCTGCATACGCAAGATTGTTGAGATCCACTGTTGTCATTCCGTACTGCGGGTCTTTCGTTACCCCGCCTCATGTCATATTGGCCCATTTGCATCGAAACAAAGGGACCTTTAAACCACGTCGATAGTCAAGTTCCCATATTTCCTTTCCCGTCTTGGTTTCTGCATCAAAGCGGACACCACTGTTTTGGTTGGTGCTCTTCTTATCTTGGGCGATCGTGTAAAATGTATTACCATTTATCTCGTACCCTTTGAAAGTCATTATATTCGAAGATGGTAACTGGGACAGCAAGTACAGGTCATCTTCAATAGAGGTGTCATGCATGGTACGTGTCTGCAACCAGCTGGCGAAACTCCTGGTTTGTTCACATGTAATCCAGTCATCAGACCGCTCCGGGTGTTTGGAGCGTAGCAAATTCTTGTGTTCATCCATATACGGAGCCACCAAGGCGGAATTCTGTAGAACTGTGTAGTGTGCTTCAGTGAGAGAATGTCCGTCCATACATATTATTTGTTCCCCTCCTAGCGTGCCTTTTCCATCCAGTCTGCCCTTATGCCGTGATTCAGGAACACCAATCGGCTTAAGGTCAGGAATAAAGTCAATACAAAATTCAATGACCTCCTCATTTTGATGGCCCTTGGAGATGCTTCCTTCTGGCCTAGCACGGTTATGAACATATTTCTTTAAGACTCCCATGAACCTCTCAAAGGGGAACATATTGTGTAGAAATACAGGACCCAAAATGTTAATCTCTTCGCACAGGTGAACTAGGACGTGTGTCATGATGTTGAAGAAGGATGGTGGGAACACCAACTCGAAACTGACAAGACATTGCACCAAATCATTCTGTAACCTTGGTATGATTTCTGGATCGATTACCTTCTGAGAGATTGCATTAGAAATGCACATAGCTTCACAATGGCTAATCGAACGTTTTCCGGTAGAAGCCCCCTCAATGCAACCGGAAGCAGTTGCGTCATAATCACGTGGCAGTCATGAGACTTTAGGTTCTGGAACTTTTTCTCTGCCATGTTTATTATTCCCTTTATATTCGACGAGAAGCCAGATGGTACCTTAATACTGAGCAGGCATTCAAAGAATATTTCCTTCTCTTCTTTGGTAAGAGCATAGCTTGCATGACCCTGATGTATGCCGTCTTCTCCGTGCATACGTTGCTGGTCCTCCCGTGCCTCAGGTGTATCTTTTGTCTTCCCATACACGCCCAAGAAGCCAAGCAGGGTCACGCAAAGATTCTTCGTCATGTGCATCACGTCGATTGCGGAGCGGACCTCTAGGTCTTTCCAATATGGCAGGTCCCAAAATATAGATTTCTTCTTCCACATGGGTGCGCGTCCGTCAGTGTCCTTTGGAACAGGTTGTCTGCCAGGACCCTTTCCAAATATCACCTTCAAATCCTTGACCATATCATGTACATCAGCACCAGTACGGTGGCGAGGCTTCATCCGGTGATCCGCCTCACCTTTGAAATGCTTGCCTTTCTTTCTTACGGGATGCCTGCTCGGAAGAAATCGACGATGTCCCAGGTACACATTCTTCTTACAACTTTTCAAATATATACTGTCGGTATCATCCAAACAGTGCGTGCATCCGTGGTATCCCTTGTTTATCTGTCCTGAAAGGTTACTGAGAGCAGGCCAATCATTGATGGTCACGAACAGCAATGCCTTTAGGTCAAATTCTTCCTGTTTGTGCTCATCCCATGCACGTACACCTGTTCCATTCCACAGTTGTAAGAGTTCTTCAACTAATGGCCTTAGGTACACATCAATGTCGTTGCCGGGTTGTTTAGGGCCTTGGATGAGCACTGGCATCATAATGAACTTCTGCTTCATGCACAACCAAGGAGGAAGGTTATACAAACATAGAGTCACAGGCCAGGTGCTATGGTTGCTGCTCTGCTCCCCAAAAGGATTAATGCCATCTGCGCTTAGACCAAACCATACGCTCCTTGCGTCATCTGCAAACTCCTACCCGTACTTTCTTTCGATTTTTCTCCACTGTGACCCATCAGCGGGTACTCTCAACTTTTCGTCTTTCTTACGGTCTTCTCTGTGCCATCGCATCGCCTTGGCATGCTCTTTGTTTTGGAACAAACGTTTCAACCGTGGTATTATAGGAGAATACCACATCACCTTGGCAGGAATCTTCTTCCTAGGGCACTCGCCCTCGACATCACCATGCTCATCGCGGCTGATCTTATAGCGCAATGCACCACATACCGGGCAAGTGTTCAAATCCTCGTACTCACCGCGGTAGAGGATGCAATCATTAGGGCATGCATGTATCTTCTGCACCTCTAACCCTAGAGGGCAGACAGCCTTCTTTGCTTCGTACGTACTCTCGGGCAATTCGTTGTCCTTTGGAAGCATATCCTTTATCATTACCAGCAACTTTCCAAATCCCTTGTCAGATACACCATTCTCTGCCTTCCATTGCAGCAATTCCAGTGTGGTGCCCAGCTTTTTCTTGTCACCTACGCAATTCGGGTACAACAATTTTTTGTGATCCGCTAACATGCGCTGCAACTTCTTCTTCTCCAAATCACTTGCGCAGTTTCTCTTTGCATCGGCAATGGCCCAACCTAGATCATCAACGGGCTCATCTGATGCCTCTTCTTCAGCTTCTTCCCGCATTGCCGGCTCAGCTTCTTCCCGCATTACCGGCTCAGCTTCTCCCCCCATTGTTGTATCATCGTATTCAGGGAACCCATGGCCAGGATAGCTGTCGTCGTCCTCTTCTTCTTCATTGTCTTCCATCATAACCCCTCTTTCTCCGTGCTTGGTCCAAACATTATAGTGGGGCATGAAACCGGACTCAAACAGGTGGACGTGAATGGTTCTTGGCGTAGAGTAATTGCGACCATTCTTACAGCCAGCACATGGACAAGGCATAAAACCATCCGCCCGCTTGTTTGCCTCAGCCGCAAGCAGAAAAGTAAGCATCGGTCATCGTACATCCATTGCCGGCTCATCTTCATTACACAACACTGAATAGACCAAATTAATACAAGTTCATACATAAAGTTCATACAACACTTAAATGCAACAAACAAATAACTCTCTAGCTAAGCATTTAAATGCAACAACAGATGCAATCAAGATCGCAACTAAGGTATCCAACAGCATAATGATACCAAGCCTCACTATCGATGGCATATTTTCTAATCTTTCTAATCTTCAAGCGCATTTTCTCCTTCTTGATCTTGTGATCATCGACGACATCGGCAACATGCAACTCCAATTCCATCTTCTCCCCCTCAATTCTTTTCAATTTTTCTTTCAAGTACTCGTTTTCTCTTTCAACTAAATTTAACCTCTCGACAATAGGGTTGGTTGGAATTTCCGGTTCACATACCTCCTAGATAAAAATATCTATGTCAACTTGATGGGCATAATTTGTCATAAACACGAAATGCAACAAATAGTTTTAAAAGAGAATATACCACATCCGAATCATAACAAGGACGAGGGCCGACGGGGACGGATATCAAAACCATGGCACTATGTATAACAAATAACGTACGGGTAAGATAATTATTATACGAGTAACTATATATCCAAATCACACAAACATCAATTTTTTATATAAAATTTCATGAACAAGAGGCTCACCACAAGGTGGTGCCGGCGACAGGACGGTGCGGGCGATCGACGGTGGTTACGACGGAGATTTAGAAGGCACTAAGTAAACCACACCTACATATGCAAACTAAGTGTTATTTTAACCTCAAATTGCATATAAATCAAATACTAGCACATATATATATTTCCTCCCAAATTACTAAACTCACAAATTAATAACTATATAAAGCATTGCAAGAGCTAATCTAGCAATGAGAGATGAAAGGACAAAGTTGCTAACCTTTGTGATCATTTGAATGGATGGGGGCCTTCAAATGTTGACAAATTTTGGGCAAAATGTGTGATGAGCTCGAGAGGAAGAGGGAAAGAATAGAGAGGAGAGGGGAAAGGGGAAGAATAGAGCAAGCTCGAGTGGACGAAGGGTTTATGTAGGAGGGCCTTTAGTACCGGTTCGTGCCAAGAACCAGTACTAAAGGTGCTGGAGGGGGCCCAGACTGACAACATCCTGCCACCACTCTCATTAGTACCGGTTCGTGGCATGAACCGGTGCTAAAGGTTAGCCACGAACTGGTACTAATGAGAGCGGCCCGGCTGGCCGTTGGAACCGGCACTAATGTATACATTTGTGCCGGCTCAAATACAAACCGGCACTAATGTGCTTCACGTTTGACCCTTTTTCTACTAGTGATAATTGGCTTTTCCATGTGGCTTGAATGAATGTGATTAATCTGCAATGTGCTTGTTTTTCATCATCATATTTTACTAATAGCATGCAAACCATTACTTAACCTGATGACTAACTACCTTATATGTGTTGCAGGGAAACAATGGGAAGCACTAAGGTTTACAATCGAGGTTAGCATGTGAATGATCCGTTGTCTAATAGCACATTATTGTGCAATTGCAAGAACATTCTAATATTTAGGTTTTTAACAATTTTGTCTTGCACATGTAGGTCCTGTTGTCAGAGGTTTTGACCCACTGTTCGACCCTTTTCGCATACGGGAAATGAGGTTTTGACCCACTACAAGATGGTACTAACTATTATACCTTGCGGTTTTTTATTCCTTTGCCCCATTTCCAATATAGAGAAGATATTTATGCACATTTTGTTTTCAGGCCTTTCCAAAGCAGTTCACTAATGATTACCTCTCAAACCACATCTATGGTCCGGAGGCGAGGAAGGTTTTCATACAACACCCACAGTTCAATATTGAAGTGTTCCTGAAGAGGACAAAGGATGGTCGGTCAATCATCCACAGGCACTGGCCTAAAGTGGCAAAGACCTTCAACATGAATGAAGGCTCAATATTCGCCTTCCGCTTCAGCAGTTTTCTAGATGAGATGCATCTGTCTATGTACCGTCTATAATGCTAATTCCGAAAGGTTCTAGATGTTGCATGTGAAACTTGGTGCCAGTGCAGTTGTGTAATGGCGTAGCTAAGTGCTGAAGCTATATCATGTTGTACTCTGATGTATTTCAATTATGAAATCCTGCTTCATTAATATGGAAATGAAATATATTATGTGCTTAATATGAATGTCAATTAGATTAATAAATGGATTATTAATACTAGCGAAATTAGCTCGCTAATGGCCAATTAGCCTGCTAATTGGGGTTTTTCTATTGCATAGGGTTATTAAGAAAACACCGTGGGCGATGACCTCAGGCCACGCACACAGTTTCTAGGAATAAACCGTGTAGGATCAATGAACAATTTCACACGACATTCTCTTGAAAATTGTTTGCGTTAGGCCACATTGCGCAAACATTTACCACATCAAAACTGTGTGTGATGAATAACCTTTGCCACACAGTTTCTTCTATGCACCGTGTGTGATGCATTCAATAACGCAAACGATAGAATTGTTAATATCATGTGCAATGGCAGCGCTATCACAAATGATTTGACAGGGAAAATTGTGTGTGATGTACCTACGAACGGAAACGTTTTCCTTGGAGCGACTGTGTGGGATGTATATATGAATGGAAACGTTTACCGAGGACTGACTGTGTGGGATATACTTATGACCGAAAATGATTTCGCCTCTATAATTGTATTTTTTAGCACTACTGTACGTATAACTGTATTTGATCGCTCGTCGGTCGCACACGACCTCATTTTGCTGAGCGTGTGTGTCTGGAGGGCATATCCCTAACGGTTTCTGGGTCGTGTGGGAAGGACTCCCCTATCGCAGTCACTCACTAAGTAACGGTTCAGAACACCGTCGCGGAAAGGGGTTAAAAACCGTTTGTATAGCACCTCGTTGTACCAGTGTGATGTTGAACATGTTGATGGAGACTGGCCTCCCAAACATGAGAGGGTTGTTGGTGGTGACGATGACTTCGATTTCCCCCTCCGGGAGGGAAGTTCCACCGATGGAATCACTCCACCGCAGGGCAAAAGTGCTCTTGCCCAAGTTCCGCCTCGAGACGGTGGCGCTCCATCCCGAAAATCCCCCCTTATTTTTTCTAGGACAAAATGACCTATATACCAGAAGATGGGCACTAGAGGTGGCCTGGGCTGAGCACAACCCACCAGGACGCGCCTGGGGGGCCTAGCGCGCCCTCATGTATCATGCTCACCAGGTGGCCCCCCTCTAGTAGTTATTTGCTCCAATATTATTTATATATTCCAATATAATTCTCCGTTAATTTTCCGCTCATTTGGAGTTGTGCAGAATAGGTAACTCTGACCTAGCTTTTTCAGGTCCAGGATTCCAGTTGCCGACATTCTCCCTCTTTGTATAAAACTAGCATATTATGAGAGAAAGGGCATTAGAGTTACTCCATAAAGCTTTATTATGCATAAAAACATTGTAAATAATAGTAGGAAAACATGATGCGAAATGGACGTATCAGGGATGCCTTCCGGGGCATCCCCAACCTTAGTTGCTTGGTTCTCCTTCAATATTAACTTGGGGTGACATGGAGCATCCCCAAGCTTAGAGCATATCCAGCCGGTCGGCCCCCCGGGGCGCCGAAAAAGAGCGGCCTGGGGGCGAACCGACGCTAGATTGGCCCCTGGGGTTTGGTTCGCTCCCAGTCGTAGGCCCACGGTCGCCGCGAGTTCGGCGAAGTTCATTTCATTTTTTTGTAAACTCGGCGACTTTTGCAGGAACTCGGCCATACTTCATCGAAATTTGTACAAAAACTTAAAAACATACAAGAACTATGCCTAATAACTTTAAAAACAAACTAAAAAGCCTAGCCACCGCTGCCGCCGTCGTCTACATGCCGAGAAGCCTGTAGAAGCGGGTTTAGTTGTCGCTGTTGTCGTCATCATTGCGCGCCTCGCCTGCGGCGTCCCTGCTACAGCCCTGGATGGGGTCGCCGACACGTGGTGGGGCACTTGACGGCCCGGCCTCGCCCTCGTCGTTGTTGTCGATAATGATAACGCCGCTTTCCTCGATGCGGCGACGGGCCTCGACGCGGCTACGGGCCTGGGTCTCCAGGTACCCTCGATGCTGGCGGCGCACCTGCTCGCGGATGTAGTCCTCCTTCACCCATTTGAGGGCGGACTCGTCGTCGGGGGCCACAATGTCGGCATGCTCCAGCTTCACGGGGAGCAAACCCGACTCAGGCTTCGGCCGGACCAGGCGCAGGGAGCGCCTCACCGGTGTCATCGCAGGCGAGGACTCATTGATGATGAGGGCGCCGCTGTGAGCGCGACGCCCGAGCGGTGTCCCCTCCGGCTCGGGCTTGACGGGGCGGAGGGCCGGCGAGCCAGAGCCCGACGACGAGGACGACCCCGGCTCCATTTGCCGCGGCATCCAGGAACTGCCGCCACGGCGAGAGAAGGAGGACCGCGTCGGGTACTCCAGCCGCGGCACATTGCCGGTCTCAATGTGGTCGACGATGGCGTCGAGTGTGCGGCCGGGGATGCCCCACCACTCGTGGCCGCGGGGGATGATGCCGTTGACAGAGGCGATCTGCTCCTCGCGGCGGCGCTCGAAGTACAACGTCCACAGCGTTTTGCTGTCGGGCGCGTACCTCGGCTTGTTCCGCTGCTCCTCCGTCAGTGAGGAGCGGACGCGGGTGATCTCCTCCTGCCGTGCCGCCCCTTCGGGTGCCAGCGGCACCAGGATGCCGCCGGCGCTCAGTCTCCACGCCCCCGACACACGCATGTCGGGGGGCGTCGGGTACTCGGCCTCATACAGAAGGTGTGCCTCCGGCTCCTGGAGGTGTCGGCGGCCGAAGCCTTTCGCCGTTGCGCCGTCTCCTGGGAATCTCTTGGCCATGCTTTGCTCGTCAACGGGGAGGGGAGTGGGGGGGGGGAGCTC